>NC_091803.1:42871487-43180654 GCF_041296235.1 Equus asinus
GAGAGAGTTCCCTCTGGAAAGTATTGCCCCATAATTTCTGGAAAGCATCTCATTTCTGTCTGTTTGCTTGTGTCTCTCTGTGTGTGTCTTTATCTGCACTTTACACAAATCACGTGGATATTTTATCACTCTACTCTCAAAAGCTTTTAACCTCATTTCGGCTGCTTTTAAGGCCTTGCATTTGGGAGTTTCTCTAGAGAAGGGCCTCGGGGTCCTCCAAAATCTTGTCTGAAAATGATTCAACAGTTGTGACAAGTCAGAGATCTTTCCATCTTCTGCTTCCGTAGGGAGAGGGAAGTGGAACCATGGCCAACTTTCTATGAAATTTAATTTTCCAAAGTGGTGACTCCATCTTGCACCTATGCTTGGAGAAAATATGCAGTGTGAAATGCTGAAGTAATAGGAGGACCACTAAGGGCTTACCTCTCCCTTCTTAATCATCCAAAGCTCACTGCTCTCCTTTATTTCCTGCTGTGCACACTTTCCCAATCCTACCTCACCTGCCTCACCCCAAAGCCATAGGAAATGGGTGTGGATGGGAATAAAAATCAAATATGCAATTAAAATGGAAGACATAGAAGAATGGGCTGTTAAAAGATGGGTCCAATGAATTTGATAGAGTAACAAGCCTTTTTCATATTCCCTGGTATTGTGGTAGGCAGCCTTTAAGTTCCCCAACCATCTCTGCCTCTTGGTATTCATGTCCTTGGGTAATCTCCTCCCCTTGAGTGTGGACATCACCTAGCGACTCACTTCTTTTTTTACTTTTTTTTTTTTCTGCTTTATCTCCCCAACCCCCCCCGTACACAGTTGTATATCTTAGTTGGAGGTCCTTCTAGTTGTGGGATGTGGGACGCCGCCTCAACATGGCCTGACGAGCGGTAGCACATCCGTGCGCAGGATCCGAACCCAGGGCTGCCGCAGTGGAGTGCGCGAACTTAACCACTCGGCCGCGGAGCTGGCCCCGCGACTCACTTCTAATCAGTAGGATATGGCAGAAATGATGAGATCTTACTTCTAAGAATAGGTTACGCAGAGACTGTGGCTTCTCTCTTGAGCACTCTTTCAGAATCTCTTCCTTGTCCACCGTGATGGAAGCAACCTTCCATGTTGTGAGCTGCCCTATGGAGAGGCCCATGTGGCTAGGAACTGAGGGCGGGCTCTTGTTAATAGGCAACAAGGAGCGGATGACCTCAGGCCAACACTCCACAAGGGGCTGAATCCTGGCAACAACCATGTTAGAGAGTTTGGAAGTGGATCCTCCCACTTCCGACAGATGAAATTGCAGCCCAGACCAACACCTTGATTGAAGCCTTGGGAGAGATCTTGAGGCCAAGACACCCAATAAACTGCGCTCAGATTCCTGCCCGACAGAGGCAGAGACAACAAACGATTGCTGTTGAAGCCACTGCGTTTTTGGGATAATTTGTTATACAGATAAGATCTAGATAACATCTATATCTATTATCTATCTATCTATCTATCTATCTATCTATCTATCTATCTATCTATGTATCTATCTTTCCCCATCTGTCTATCTATCTATCTATCTTTCCCCATCTGTCTGTCTATCTATCTATTATCTGTCTTTCTATCTGTCTTCCTGTCTATCCATCTATCTATCTATCCTATCTATCTATTGATCTATCTCCTTGACAAATACGGATGCTTCCCCTTTTACCAAAACTGAGGCTCAGAGAACTGAGTGACTTGCTGAGAGCATCACATAGCAAGCAGGACTATTCTTGGTTCAGACTCTGCTATTTACCTGACACTCTGTACTGTGCCTCCAACGTGAGCCCTTGTTGGAGCCCCATCTCATGCCTGTGAAGTAGACATTTTTACCCTCCTTTGAAAAGTGAGAACCCTGGAGGTAAGAGAGGTGCCATACGCTTCCTAAGACCACACAGCTACTAAACAGAGTGGCTAGAATTCACCATTTCTTTTTCTTTTTTTGAGGGAGGAGGATATTGTACCAATTTTAATGCTTTTCCATAAAAGGCCTGCTTCATTAGCCATTTCTCTTTGGTGCTTTCTCTCCCTCCACTTCATGCTACAAGTCAGAAATGGGAAACATATAAATTTTTCACTTCCGAAAGAGTCAAGAGGAGATTCAGTGTCTTCAATCACAATCTGCATCTTCTAAGGAAAAATGAAACTAGAATTTGAGTACTTACTGTGTGCTAAGTACTACTGTTGTCCCCAGTTCACAGATAAGAAAACTGAGGCTCAGAAGTTTGTTCTATACCCTATAGCTAGCAAGCGGCAGATTCAGAATTCAAGCCAGGCTCCAGAACTGCCATGCTGTATAGCCTTTTTCCTTCTCCTCCTCCCGTCTCCTGAGCATCTCATTCCTGATGTCCAAAAATAGGAGTGACTCTCAACGAGGGTGCTGTGTGAGGACCCTCATCATTTACCCCCATTCCCTCAGTGTGGATAAAAAGTTAACATCTGTCAGACATCTGTGCTCAGGCAAGGACTATGAGGCATAGCGTTTAGGAGAGTTCCTATAAGAATCATCACCTGACCCAGTGTGACCCCTGATGAAGATTGCCAGTCTATGAAGAGAAAATTGCAAGAGGAATTCCAGGCTGACATTTCACAGACAGAAACAAAATAATAACTGCAATAAATAAAAGACCCCTGCAAGCAAACCGACACCCAGTTACAGTTGACTAGACATGTGTGAACATGGCATCGCTAATGAATTTATTTCCAAACCTCAATACATATCTCAGTACTATGTACATAACACTGGGATGGATGTGAGGATGGAGAATGGACCTCCACCCTCTGTGAGGTCAGAGGGCATTGGGCAGCCAGCAAAGGCATACATGAGCAATTTAACACAATACAGTTAAAATATACATAAAATGGAGCTATAAAGTTAAGTATATAGAGACTCATTCCCCGTCCCAAACCTTCTGCCCCTTCTTGTTTTCCCAGTCTAGATAATTGGAACATTGTCTACCCTGTTGTTCTAAATGGACGCCCAGGAGATTCTTGTTTAAGCGCCTGTTCTTACTCCTGAACTTGAGTTGGTTTCTCTTTTCCTATTCTTAGGTTGTCTGGTTTCCGCAGCTCGCAGGTGACTACCTGACTCAAAGGTAGAGTGAATTCCTGATGAGAGCAGTGGTAGTAATAAGTGCCTAAGTCTTCTTACTGCTTCTGCCACATCAACTTTTGGAAAGGGTCTCATCAGTGGTAGGGTCTCCTAACAAAGAGAAATCTTGGGCCCACTAAAGGAGAAACAGAAAGGTGGGTGTAGAAGCATCTATAACAAGTCTGTATTTCCCAGGCTTTATTTTAAATGACTAGCTCTTGGCTCTTCATCAAAGATTTTGTGTAGATCTGCTTTCTTGGAAAGAGCCGTTTGTTGAGTTGGGTTGATGACTACAGGACAGTCTGATACATGGTATCGTAGAGGTAAGCCCCGGGTGCTGTATTCAGAAAGATAGAAGAGGGACATGTAAACAAGCCAGAGGGGGTAGCAAAACTACTGGGGCGGCAAGAGATGCTGGATCAATATTGAAGACTAGAGGTTTGTAAGCCGTAGAGAGCAGGGGAGGGTGTTTGAGGAAGGTGGGGCAGTGCGTACAAAAGCTTGTGAGCCTGGTTTTTACAGAGGCAAAGAAAAGACATTGGATGGTTTAAAACAGTGGTGTTCCATGATCAGATTTCATACTGTAGAAAACTCATTGTGTTGGTTATTTAGGGACTGGCTTAGGGGAAGACTGGAGAGGGAGAGGAGAGAGGATCAGAGAGGCATCTATTATAGGTGGGAGATGATATGGGTATAGATAAAGACAATGGGGATGGGGAAGACGGGAGGATTTGAGAGATTCTGCTGGCAAAATTGACTGAACTTGATCGACGTCATGACGTCAGAGACCATGGCTGTCCTTTTGATTACCACATTCCTTTTCTGCATCCACTGAGTTCAATTCATATACAGTAAATGAATGAAAGAATGACTATTGGGATCATGAACTGGTGGATCTTTAGATTGGAGATGGAGATATCAAGCTGTCATAGTTCAGTAGCACAAGCAATTAAGATGACTTAAAAAATCGGCCCCTCATGAATTCCATGTTTCTTAAATAACTTTTTGATTTGTAATCTTATTGCTTAATTAGCATTCAGTGATGAGGTGTGGAAAGTTTTATTTCTCCTTGTACAAGAAGACGTTGACATCTGGCGTCTACATCAAACTCTCGAAAATCTGGTCCTGAGGAGACAGGGCACCTTTGGGTGCCCTCACAGGTGAGTTTGGGAACTAAAAACACTAGGTTCTGTCTAGGTGAGTAGTCAGGCTGTTTCCCCATTATACTCTGGCTCTGTTATTTCTATGCCATTCCAGTGGAACTAACCATAACAGATTTATTCTGCAACTCTGAAGGAGCGACTGTGTTACTCAAGGAAGAACCACTGTTGGGAATCTCATAGAAGAATAGACTCAAGAAATGGTGGTGGCCAACGCACAGGGAAATACACCAGGGAGTGTTCCATCTAGAGCTTTCCCAGGGGTTTTCAATTTTGCCACACCTCCTCAAGGACACTTGGCAATGTCTGGAGACATTTTTTGCTGTCACACCTGGGGGGAGGGGTGCTACTGGCATCTAGTTGGTAGAGGCCAAGGATGCTGCTAGACCTCCTACAATGCACAGGACAGTCCCTCTCAAGAAAGAATTATCCAGCCTCAAATGTCAGTAGTGCCAAGGTTGAGAAACCCTGATCGAGACATATATCTGGGGAAGGGGAGAAGGTGTTTCAAAGAAAGCATGTCCCGAGATCGGGTTCTAGTCCAACCCTGACTCTAACTCACGTGGCTTTCTAAGTCACTGAACTTCTCTGGACCTCGCAGTTCTCACCTATCACCCAAGAAGACCGGAGCACCTTCTAGATCTTCCATTCTCTCCCAGTTCTAAAATGTTATGAATTAGTGACTGCCCTCAGGGTCTTCTCATCATCTCTGAGGAATCTGTTTTCAGTCTTGCCTGTAGATTGTTTTGGGGAGAGAACACATCAGGCGCTTCTCTTATAGACGGCTTGACCCTCAAAATTATTTTGAAAAGTTTTCCGTCGTGTAGAAGGACATTGGAAGCAGGGGTTATATGTTCTTTCTTCGGAGAAAGTATTGCTTCACATTTTTTCTTCTGAAATTCAATAGCCTGAGCTCAACCTCACTACCCAGGAGAAAACAAGGAAAAAGGGACTAGAAACCAGAGATAAAAATCTGAAAATCAAGGTTTAAGAATCCAAGGACTCTTCAATCCCTGTTTTGATGCAAAATAGAGAATTTAACACTTGCTCTATTTACTACCACTCGAAGCTGCTGTTATGATTAAATGAGATAGTATTCAGAGTTTCATTCAAATGGTCTCAACAAACATTGGTTGATCAAGCGCTGTGTCCCAGGCACGAGTTGTATATCGAGAAGCATTTTGGATAGTGCAAAATGCTGTTTAAATACAGGAGTCATTATTAACAGAACATAAAATAATGTGCAAGGTGGAGGAGAAAATGCCAACTAATGGGCAAATTAGTTAGAGTGCCATTTACAAAGTCCTCTCTTGTTCTCCCGGGGTCACTTCACACTGGGATGTATGATCATTAAATATGACCCTCAAAGGCACTGTGTCTGGAGTAGGGGAAATTACTCAATTTTAAGACAAGATTTTAAACAAAGGCCAAACTGTTTTATCTACTCGGATTTGGGTCACTAATTACACCCACTGATCTCCCAGTAATGAATCTAACAACGACCTCATAAATTGTGCAGTGACAACGAGTCTCCTTTCTGTCCTTTTTCATCATAAAATGAGACTGATGTCTCTTCCAATTAGTGATGGCAATTATATGTCTATCAGAGGGGCAAGACAAAGCGGGGGGGGAGCAGCGCTGTGCTCTTTGGGGGGACTTGGATTAGAGTCTTTGTTGTGTGGATGCTGTGTGTCCCTAAACTTCCCCTTCTCCCTCTCTGATCCTGTTTCCTTCTTGGAAAAAGGATGATGCTGCGCCAGATACTTTCTCAAGTCTTTTCTAACTTTCAAATTCCAGGATCCGGAGTGAAATTCATTTGTGACATTGAAGAAAAGACATTATGAAAATGATCAAACCCTGCATTCCTCCCCAGGGAAGATGATTTTTTATATTGTTTCAAAATGAGGTGATGTATTTGAATGACATCCAATTTATGGACATAATAAATAATAAAACATGTTTAAAGCATGGCATGGGGAGTTTGGGATAGAGAAGAAAGACTGTCTTAATGGTCATTGTAAGGAGGGTCAGCCGTCAGATACCTTCCCAAAGATGTGGTATGGTTTTTAATAGTTGAGATCAATAAAGGGAAACTAGAGCTTTGTTTAGAGCATTATATTTTATATCTTAGTATATTTTTATATTTGGCCTTTGGCTAAGTGCCTGTTATGGACTGCATGTTTGTGTCCCCCTAAAATTCATATGTTGAAATTCTTGCCTTCAATGATATAGTATTAGGACGTAGAGATTTTGGGATATGATTAGGTTATGAGAGTGGAGCCCTCATTAATAGGATTAGTGCCCTTGTAAGAAGAGATGTGAGAGGTTCCTTGCTGTCTCTCTGCTCTCCACTATATGAGCACATAGCAAGCCAATGGTATGGCAGTTGGGAAATCAAGGAGGGCTTTACAGAGGAGGTGACATCTGAGTGGGTGTCAGAAGTTGAATTGAAGTTTTTGTGTCAATCAAGACTGCTGGAGGGTAGGTTCTTTCTTTAATTTATTTTATTTTATTTTTGACTCTTTGACCTTGAAATTTATTTACTTATTATTTAGGAATTTTCCTCAATGAAATAAAAATTGCACAAGTGTGCAAACCGTTGTCCAAAGATGTTCTTTGCGGCGTTGTTTCTATCGAGAAATTAGAAACACTCTAAAATGCCTGCAAATGGGGCAGAGAATTATATAAATTATAGTGTGCCCATAAATCAAACACCTATGTTAAAATGATATACATCTACATTTATTGCAATAGAAAAATTACGCTGATAAGTTTTTGGCTGAAAAATAAGCAAATAAATAACCACCACAAAAAATAACACAAGACCACAACTAACAGAAGAGTGAGTGGTATGAGACCCTCTAGATAATGTTTGGGCATTTCTTCATCATTTTATAGTATCAAGAGGGATGGTGTCTATCTCTGGGAAGAGCTGTGGGCTTTCCCAGGGCTCCCGAATTCCCAAAGGCAGAGGGTAGATGCCCGGGCACACTCGGGAAATTTAAGATAAAAGGATGGCAAATGGGTTGCAAAAATGGGTACAATCAGAAAGCAATTAACTGGTTTGGGTTGCGTTTGAGGCCCGGAGCTGCCCCTGGTTTCAGTTTGAGAAAACACAGCCTTGGTTGGTTCTGCACTTAATCCCAGATGAAGTCCTTCAAAGTGGAAAATTTCGCTGTGATTTATTTTTTTTTCCAGATTTAAATATATAGCAATAACGCAGTTATAAAACTGGCCTTGTATTAAACCATAAATTATATTTGACACATAATAATGTTGAATTAATATGGAAGTCCATCGGTGTGTAGTGGCATTGCCAACACACAGGCCGCTGTTGCTTGCACCAGCCCTGTCGCTCCCTATGCAATGAATAAGGTTCTGGGGATCTTTGCTGTCAGGGTCAAAATGGAATAAACCCTAGCTGAGAAGAGATGCATCAGAGTCAGGGGAGGGCTGAGGACCCCAGAACACGGGGATTCATTCCTTTGCTTATTTATTTATTCAATACGTCTTTACCCTGCAATATTAGGCTCTGATGGTAGATAAGACAGATGCGGTTGGTTTCTGCCCTCAAGCAGAGAATGCAAGAATTTAAAAATAAAATGCACTACTCATTACTTAATTACAGTGAAATAATGTAGTAATTGCTTCGATATTTGGTCTCTTCTCACTGGCGCTATCACCGTTAAATGTAATGGTAAAGCCGGGTCATGGGGCCAGTCTAGATGGAGTGGGGAAATTAACCAGAGTGGAGGGAACTAGAGTGCAAGCACAGAACTTTGTCTATATAGCTGCACATCAGCTCAAAGAATCTGCTTTGGCCGGCAGATTGAGTCAGGATGCGGCTCGTTAAGAGATGCTTCCCGACCAAGGGCTTCAAACCAGTTCATAACAGTAGGGGAGCCCATGACTCCACGTCTGTTGGTTTGTTTTCATTGCTTATTCCCCATTGCCAAGGCAACGCCTTGCTTGGGAAGCACTCAATAAATAATTATTGAAAGAATGAGTGAACTAAAAATGCAATGACGTGGGAGCATTAAGTACTATGATTGCTATAATGAGGGTCACAGTGGGGGCCTCATCGGCGTGGTGGGGACGTCTGGACAAATCATCCACAGAATCTCTCTAGGTTTCCTGGGGAAGGAGTTCAGGGGACTTCGGGGGTGACATGCAGATTTCCTAGAGGGCAAATCAATAGGACTTTTACAAAGAACCAAAGGCCTTGAGTTCCAGAAGATGGATGATGGAGAGAATGGATGAACACCCACACTGAGGTGGGAGGAGAGTGGACCAAGTCTGACACCGTTTGTGGTCAGCAGAAGGGCGGGAGGACATTTTTAAGGGTTTTAGTTTTCTGGGGAAAACGCTTCATGTTCCATCTGAGGAAGAAAGCATGACTTAGAAGGATGTGAGCTGCCCTTTGATGGAGAATAGAAATAGAAATAATTTGAGAGGAAACTCTTCTCTTTGACAATTTCCTTGGAAGTGGAGCATTGAAGTAACAGCTAAGGGACAGGAGAAGTATCTCATGGACACAGGATGGATGTGGAGGCTCGTGGTGGGGATGCAGATTGCACAGCAGGACTATACGTCAGGACTTGAACACCAAGTGCTGGGGAAACAGAAATGAATGAGGCCTGTGTGGTCCCTGCCTTGGAGTCAGCTGTGGTTCTGTATCTTTGAGCTGTTCTCAGAGTACCGTAGACTGAGAGGTCTCTGGTTCAATATGGTGGTGGGTGCTGGAGGAAGGATGTCTAGGAGAAACTTCCGACAGGAGGTAATGACTAAGAATTAAGGGATAAGCAGATGTTAACTGAAGAGGGGTGTAGGAATACTTCAGACTGGGAGGTTACAATTATCCAAAAAGGAGAGTGGGTGAGAACCAGTATCGTGCATGGGAAGGATTATAAACGGTTGGTGTTGCTGAGAATAAAATGAGAAATAGAAAGAGAGAGGAGGTGAGGCTGGGGAGAGAACAAGGACCAGCTTTATTCATTCTGCAAATGTTCCTTTGGGCCATGCAGGGTTCTAGGAACTGGAAATTTTGTGGAGCTTAGAATCCAAAGAGGGGTTGGTCACCATGTTTAGGAGTTTGGGTTTTCTCATCGGGACATTGGGGAGCCACTGATGGTTTTAAGCAGGGGAGTCATGAGATCATATTTGCATTTTGGAACTATGCCTCTGGCTGCTGTCTGGACATTGGATTGGAGGAGGAGAGATGGAGGTGGGAGGCAGAGTCACCAGAAACTAACAAGAGAGATGATGAGGGTTGGAGCCCGGAGGAAGATCTCTCCAGACTCCTGGCTCCCCACGGCGGGTGTGGATGTGGGAAGCAGGGCTGTTAGGGTGACTGTAGGCAGAGGGATGAAGTCCTAACCTTGGGCTTCATAGGAGCAACAATCAGCAGCCAAGGAAAAGGGAAAACGTTTACATGCCCCATCTCCTCGGTGCTGCTTTCGTGCTGCGAAAATTGTGAAGCTGAAAAGTGGGAGGTGTGATTGATTTCATATGGCGCTCTCCAAACCAAGGGTGGTCAGGGCAGCGATGCAGACCACAAGCTGGCTCGGGGAGATGAGAAAACCAACCCCAATTTGGGAGGCAGGCCGTTCCTAATTGAACTGTTGAGGGAATTTTGATAAATGGCACGGTCTGAGCAGTGAAATTAATAAATCGTGCTTGAGGCTGAGAGACTGTTTCCTGAGGGACAGCAACAGTGCTCAAGTCCTGTTGATGCTGGTGGTTTGGAAGGTAGCTGGAACACAGGCTGGAAACTCACGCTCATTCTCGGCTCTCTAGGTGTGGTCTGCAGGAGTGATAACCCTGGTTAGCGTGGTCACCATTCAGTTTTTTTAAAAAGCATGAGAAAGTTGTATTCCGTGAACAAGGACGAAGGACCAAGCTGCCGCCTAAGACTGAAGGTTAAAGACATCCTTTTCAGACTTAGCAATGGGTGAATGGATTCTGATAGATGCTGCTCAGATCACTCGCCAGAGAGGAAATGGGGGCAAGACGCTTTGCTATCTGCAATGATCTCTTTTTCTTCTGAGGGTTAGCACCCCTACGATCATTGTCTTTTCAAATATCCTCCCAGGTTCCCAGGCTCTGAGTCGCTGCACCCTGTCCCCCTGAGCCAAAGCATTTGCAAAGAAAAATATCAGGTCCAACGTGGCACAAGACCTTTCAAAACACTCGGGGATCCATTCCAGCTTAACGCTTTTAGCATCTGTCTTTTTGTGGAGAAGAACAGAAGGAGGTCCCTGGGAAAAGGAAACAGAGTGTAATCCTCATAAGGTCGGCATTACTGTCCCCATTTGACAAATGAGGAAATAGGCTGGTTATTGTGATTTATAATAAGAAATATATATCTGGTTTTCTTCCGTTTCTGGCACAGAGCTCCCAAAACCCTTGGAATTTTCTAAGTGATTGAGAGCTGTAAAATTGTCTTTTGTTACGTTAATGAGGTGGCTTTTGGACCCCACTTATGGTTGGGAGCTGGTTGCCAGGAGAACCAACCATGTGACTAGAGCGTTGGAACTTTCAGTCCACCCCCTAGCCCCTGGGGAAAGGAGAGGGGCTGGAGGTAGAATCAATTGCCAGTGGCCAATGACTTAACCAATCATGCCTATGTAAGGAAGCCTCCATGAAAACCCGAAAGGATGGGGTATGGAGAGCTTCCAGGCTGGTGAACACGGGGAGGTGCTGGGAGAGTGGCATGGAAGCTCCATGCCCTTTCCCCGTGCCTTGCCCTATACGTCTCTTCTATCTGGCTATTCCTGAATTATATCCTATACAATTATATCCTATTTAATAAACTGGTAATCCACTAGTAAAATGTTTCTCTAAATTCTGTGAGCCCCTCTAGCAAATTAATGAAACCTAAGTGGCGTGTCATTGGAACCTCCAGTCCACAGCCAGGTGGTCAGAAGCACAGGTGACAATCTGGACTTGTGATTGGCATCTGAAGTGGCAGGGCAGACAATCTTGTAGGACTGAGACCTTAACCTGTGAGATCTGATGCTGTCTCTGTGTAGATAGTTTTAGAATTCATTTGAATCATCGGACACACAGCTGGTGTCAGAGAATTGCTCGGTGGTGTGAGGGAATCCCCCTCCATACACACCTTGTAATTGCTCCCAGAATCTTCACCGATGATCAGAAATGGGATCAGAGTCAGAATCTTAGAGACTAAGAGAGGTTAGTTAACTTACCCCATGTGGATTTGAGATGTTGGCAAAGCCAGGGAAACTATAACTTCAGGCACTTTAATATTGATGTGAGGTTTTGGAAGGTGAGGAGGTCTTTTGTATGCCTCTTACCAACCACTCTAGAGAGCTAACTGCCTCTCTCACAAATAGGAACATCCTTCTCCATCACTTTTGGGCAATGTCATCAAGACCTCAGGGCAAAGTAAACTCTGAAAGGAGTTTTTTGACTTAAATTAATGAGCACAATTTATTTGGAAAATTTCCTTGATGACTCTGATTTGCAGCAGAAAGAACCTGAGAATGGGAAGACCTGATCTTCCAGTAAGGGAAGAATTTCTGTTTGTGCCAAGACCAGAGTTGGGGGAGGTGAGGGTGGGGACAGTGAGATGGGTTTGCTTATTACAGTTAGCAGAAGTGGTGAGCAACTGACCTTCCCTGTGCACCTCCATATCTTCCATAATTCACACCTGTAGCTAGCATGAGATGCTGGTGCTGTCTCACCAGAGGAGGGACTGATGCAGAATAGAACAGCTTGTGGGTCTTCAAGATAGTGCATGGGAGAAGCAGAGGGAAGCATGAAGAACTCTCTAGAACTCTCAGAAATCGAAGGGAGAAGCTTGGGCTGTCTTAGCTTATCGTATTGGGGATCTGTCCTAATTTAAGCAAGTCCCTGACGGGGCAAGGAGACAACAGCCCATGTCTGAATTACAGAAATTATTAAACTTGTTATTACTTTGAAGCATGGTAAGCAGGTAAATTATGTATAATGAAAGATCAGACCCAGTCTAGGGATGGAGGTGAGAAAAGGCTTTCTGATGGCTGGACCTTTAGCTGAAACGCAATGAATAAGAGTGAGGTGAAGTGGAGCAGGGCTGAGGAGAGGTGATACAAGCAGAGGAGATATAGGCAAAGCCCAGGGGGCTGTGGGGAGGAAGAGCATGATCCATTCTAGGAACTCTGAACGTAAGCACAGAAACGTACAGCTTGCCTCCCAGCCCACACTCATCTCCTCCCATTCTACAAATCAGTTTACAGGGAAGGGCAGATACATTTGGGTTCAAGCTGGGGGAGGCCCTCTGCCATCAATTCGCTCCTCCATGCTTAGGGATAACAGGCAGGTAATTTGCTGTAATTGTGTGGGCTAAAGCCAGGGTACCATTGGGGATGTGTGTGTGTGCGTATTAACAAGTCTATGAATATATATTCATGGCTTGCACTTTCAGAATTCTCTGCAGCATTGGAAGGAAACAACTATAGCAGATGAACAGTATTTGTATCATCATATTTAAGAACTAGTGAATATTCTGGTTCAGATTTTTTTTTTTGCTGGGTAGGAATATTCAATTCCCAGATAGGCACCAGGATAAAATCATAGTTTGTTGGGTACATCCATATAACAGTTCACAAAACATTATTTTGTAAGATGCTCTTGACAGCCTCGAGAGGTAGATAATACGTGGATGCACGCATTCATTCACTTACTCATTCAACAAGTATTCTATGAGTGCCTAGTACATGTCAGGCATGTTTTTAAGTTCTGGGATTGGGGTGCATAAAGCAGAAAAGGTCCTCATCCTTGTGGAGCTAAAAATCTATGTGGGGGAAGGCAGATGATTAAAATACAAGTAAATAATGTGGTGAAGTAGATGGTGTGAGATGATAGGTGGAGGAGTGGGTGATTGGGGGTTGGAGGTGGTGAGGACATCTCTGAGGAGGTGACATTTGAGCTGGTATTTGAAAGATGAGGAGTAGTTGGTCATGGGAAGCTAAGAAGAGCTGGATTGTTCCAGCAAGAGTGGTCCAGACACAGACAACACAGATGGGTATCTCAGAGAGGCTGAATGGCTCACCCAAGGTCACACAGCTAAGTGATGGATTTGCTGGAGATTCCACACTAACTCTTTGACTCTAAGTCAGGGCTCTTTTCACCTGCTATCTTCCCAATTCTTACTTCCCAATGACCTCTGGGCAAATCTTCATATCGTAGCATACGAGGGCAGAATTTGGCATCCCAAAATGTGTCTCTGGCTTGATCACCTTTTTTTTTTTTGAGGAAGATTAGCTCTGAGCTAACTGCTGCCAATCCTCCTCTTTTTGCTGAGGAAGACTGGCCCTGAGCTAACATCTACGCCCATCTTCCTCTATTTTATATGTGGGACGCCTCCCACAGCATGGCATGCCAAGCAGTGCTGTGTCTGCACCCGTGATCTGAACCAGCGAACCCCGGGCTGCCAAAGTGGAACATGTGCAGTTAACTGCTGCACCACTGGGCCGTCCCCTCTGGCTTGATCACCTTTAAGAACAAAAGACTCAGGAAGGAAATTTGACCTCCCCTAACTGCCTAAAAGAATTTAAGATAGAAGGCCTGTTCCAGAAAGGTGCAATCACCATAGAAAGCTACAGTATAATATGAACCAGGTGTGGTAGACAGCATGGAACCTAGTGAAGCCCATTTGCTCAAAGTTTTCTCCATGTCACACGGTCTCTGCAAAGCGTGACAAACATTTGTCTACCAAATGTTTGCTTTTCCATCTGCTTGTAAATTTCCTGCCGTCCCTTTGAAGTCCCAAACCACTACCCTCAACATCATCTTTTGTCTTTAGCTGAAGATAGTATTTAGGGTGGTGGCTTCAGCCATTTGAGAGAGTTACTCAGTTTTCCCGGGTTTCTCCCATGTATCCATGTTATTAAACTTTGTTTGATCTTCTGCTATTCTGTCTTATGTCCATTTAATTCTTGGGCCAGTTGGAAGAACCTAGAAGGGTAGAGGGAAATTTCTTCCTCCTCTACAGTAGGATTATAAGGTCCTGTAATATTTATTCCATCTTTCATTATTTAAACTTCAGCGGTTGTCCTCTTAGGTGGTGCAACTGATAGTTAGAGTGTGTAATATTTCTTTAATGCTATAGTTATGGAAACTCATGGGGACGGGGACATAGAAGAGGAGATAACAGCTTTCTCCCAGAGATGGCTAAGGGCTTCCCAAGACCCTCAAGTTTCCCTGAAGGGGATTCTGGCAGCATGAAAATTCCCCTTTGCCATTCTCAGAAAGTTTACTTTTATCCTGCTTTCTGTCCACTCCCACCTAACTTTTCTGGAAGACCTGGATGTTGCAAGTATCTAATGCAACAAAACCCCAGAAGATTTTGGAGTGTTTGCTGGCAGATCAGGGGCTGCAAAGACAAATTTCCCACAGCACCTTCAATCCTTGGTCAGCAAACTTTCTCTGTGAAGGGCCAGAGAGAAAATATTTTCAGCTTTGCAGGCCATGTGGTCTCTGTCATAACTACTCAACTCTGCCGCTGTAATGGGAAAGCAGCCACAGTCAATTTGCAGATGAATGGGTGTGGCTGTGTTCCAGGAAAATTTTATTTGTAAAACGAGTAGTGGGCTGCATTTGGCCTGTGGGCTATGGTTTGCTGATTTTTGCTCTAAGTAATATAACAACTCCATGGGACAGATAAGGATGAGGAACCCAGACAGTTCAGACTCCAAAACACATGCTGAAGATTGGATAAGCCGTGATGACCTGGAGAAAGTGTTGACTCAGGATTTGAGAGAGTGGCTTCTGGAGGCTGGTCTGCCATTAACTTACCACGTGGCTTTGCACAGGTCTCCTAACCCCTCCAAGTCCGGTTTTCTCCACTGGCAACATGCGTGTTGGATTAACTGAATTCAAAGTCCATCTCTGGCTACCACATCCTTTAACTCATTTCATACTGAGAGCAGCAGGCCTCGCAGGGGCATTGGTGTTACTCAAACATTTCCTGGAATTCCTCTGTCACCACTCATTGTCATTTCAGTGTTGTTTTAGCTCCAGCAAATAGGCCACGTGGATATCCGTATGCAGATGCTGCTGTGATTAGCAAAACGTGGAGTCATTTAAACATTTGCAGAATTCATAGCCACTTTCTACGGCTATGCGTTTTCTCAATCCACAGACACTAGACGTACAACTACTGCTCCATAAGAATCTGCTCAAATTGAATGTGATGGAGGGGTTCTCATATTCAAAGTTGGGAAGCCCAGGCATTCTGGGGGGCGCATCGCGCTTGGAGTCAGGCAAATCTGGACTGGACACCCAGGGCTGCCCTGCATTGGCTCTGTGACCTGTGCTGAAGGTAACCACCCCTTTGAAGCCTCCATTTTTTTTTATCAGTGAAATGGGGAAAATGGGAAGTAGTTCTTGGTTTTATTTTTAGAATGAAATGGGAAAATATAAACAAAGCAATTAATACAGTGCCTGACGTATAGGAAGCACATATTAAAGTTAACGATTATTTTTGAGATGATGATGAAGATTACTACTAATAGTTATCACTATGGTAGTTGTAATCATGGTAGGAGAAGTAATGAAGCTGACAGTATCAAGAGCTTCTCAAGGTATTGAGAGGGCAGTATGTCATATGTGAATTTTCCCAACAATTAGCGACTTGAATGGGACAATGTCAATCTGCTGTAGCTTTTCTAAAGACCATTTTCTCTTAAACACCTGGGCTCAGACCCCTAGGGCCATGAGATTTCTCTGAAAGTCCTTACCTATCATTCTGAAATTCATGATTTGGAGAAGGACTGTCAGATATCATTCCACTTGCTGCTTTAATAGAAGAAAACCATAAATGCAGTGCGTTTTAGGCAAAAATGAATATATTATTTTATACTCCAACATGGAGATCTGCAGAAGACCCCAAAAGCTGATTCTTGACTTCCTGTGGGTACAAAGAAAATAAATCATGGGTGATAGTGATAAATGAGCAACAGAGGGCATCCAGTCTGCCTGAGTGGACCAAGCAGCTCTGTGTGTGGGTGTTTGGGGCCGGAGGAGTGGCTCAGAGCCACTCGCTTAAAGACTGGGATAGTGGACTCAGGTCTTAGAAAATTCCCCCCACGAGTTTTTTGAGTTTGTCTGCCATTAAGATCATATGATTTTCTTATATATTTTAAATAAATAAAGTGTCTAATCGAATGTGGGTCCGAGTGAGCAGGTGCATTTATACGTTAGAACTTCAGAGTGCCTGATATTTGCTGTGTGTCTGTGTACGCAGCACTTCATTCTATTTAGTTTTAAATAATCCTTGCAGCAAGCCTTTGAGCTGTATCCATACCCCCATCTGCAGATGAGGAACTGATCAGAAGGCATCGAGTTGTAGGACGCAACTGTCCGGGTCCAGGTTTGACTGACCCCAAAGCTCTTAACCTCCCCGGCATTCTTGCGTTTCTTAATATTTGATTGATGACCACTTGGGCCAAATCTACTGGATTTTTAGTAAAAATTCAGATTGTCATACCCCAACTTGGATTTACTGATTAAGAATCTCTACTAGGAATCTGCATTTTAATAAACTCCCCAGGAGAATCTTTTACACATTAACATTTGAGAGTAACTACATTACAGTTTCTTATCTGATAAGAGATCTTCCCCTCAGCATTCCAACCCCAGGAAATGGAAAATAGGACAGCTGTTTCTTATCCTCTACGCTGGAAGTTTATTAATAATATGCTATCAATGGCTCCACTGCAGAGTATGGCCAAGCATATTCTAAATGCTCATAGTATATGGTGCAAGAGTCTATCTCCTATAAATCACTGAAACTATTACATTGTGTCAGTGACTTCAAAAAGTGGGGAGTTCTTTAGGACTGACTTGGAGCAAAAGTGCTGAATAAATTGGATATTAAATTTTGGGGTTTCCATAGTTAGGTGATTCCCTTAAAATACTATGCTTACAATTCAAGTGAGTTGCCACCAGAGATCAGCAATGTCCTGTTTATGTATAATTTGATGGTCAAAGTTTTTCCCCTGATAAATTAAACTGAGAGGCACAGATTTATGCTTCCTATGAATTTATAATATATAGAATAATAGAACTGTGGGTGATTGAAGCTTGATGGAGCTAAGGAATCAAATGTGAGAGTTGATGGAAATCTATGAACAAAAAGCATGAGTCAGCTGAACACTATTTTATGAGTGTTGAATAAGACTCTGAAATCTGTTGCTTCAGCAGAAAAAAGAGTGAGAGCGTAACTAAAAGCGACTTCGAAATTGATTCAAGGATTCTCCCTTCCGTTCTGCCTCACTTTTCATCTTTCCCTGTCTGAGCGGACTTATCTGCATCCTTCAGTTTTCTCTTTCTTTTCCACCATCTTTTAGTATTTGTTAGTGGCTGAGTTGTGCCCCACCAATCCATATGTTGAAGTTCTAACCCCCCAGTCCCTCAAAATATGACTGTATTTGAAGGTAGTGTCTCTGGAGAGGTAATCAAGTTAACATGTGGTCATTTGGGTGAGTCTTAATCGAGTACGACCAGTGTCCTTGTAAGTGGAGGAAATTTGGACATAAGAGAGAGGGAAGACAATGTGAAGACACAGGGGGAAGATAGACATCAACAAGCCAAGGAGAGGGGAAGAAACCAATCCTGCTGACACCTTGATCTTGGACTTCTAGCCTCCAGAACTGTGAGGAAACAAATTTCTGTTGTTTAAGCTGCCGTGTCTGTGGTACTTTTTTAGGGTAGCCTGAGCCGACTAGCACAGTATTTCTCTGTACTGTCATTCTCTCTGGATCTCTGTGGCTGTTGGTTTCTCTTTATATCTCTCGGGGTATCGCCGTGTATTTTTCTCCAACTCAGTATTTCCGTTTGTCTCTGTCTGTCTCTTCCCGTGTCCTCCCCATCTCCACATATCTGTTTATCACATCCTCTCTTTCTATCTCAATTTCTCCCATCCCTGTCTCTCTCTTTCTCTGTCTTGTCTCTCCATCCTCTCATCCTCTCTCTCCCTTGGATAAAACATGATCACCCATGTGAAATGTTTAGAGCAGTGCTGTCATATAGAAATGATTCTAAAAGGCTAATTCCTCTCTGCTCTTTCTCTTTTTCTGTCCTTCTTCCCTATTTCCCTTCCATTCCCTTTCACTCACTCCCTAACTGAACATAAAACAAAACTAGAATTTATTTTTCAGAATTTATTGTCTTTAAAGAATAAAATTTTATGGCCCTCAATTCTAATTTTAAAGCAATTCACTTGACTGTTTTATATTCTTCAAAGGGGGAGGAGAAGGGAGACCAAATTGAATTGTCTTTTGTAAGTGACCTCAGTTTGATTTTTTTGTTTATTTGTTTCTTGTGGGTAAAAATCTTTAGATCAGTTGACCTCAGATTTTACTAGGCCTAGACTCATCCAGGGAGCTGGTTAAATCTGTACATTTTTTTCTTCTCACCTCAAATTTGAAATTAGTACCTTTGTGTTGGGGTCTGGAATTATATAATTTAAAAGATTTCGGGTAATTCTGGTGAAAAGGATTCTTTCAGCATGCTCTGAGAATCACGGTGTTAGAAAATAAAAAGCGACTCCTGAGCCCTGCCTAACCTTCGTTCACTCTGAAACAAAGAATAAAATAAAGCGAAGCTTCATTTCAGGAAGAGGTTTTAGGTTTTAAAATATTCCTTGTAAGTATCAAGTTGTGGATTTTTTCCCTTTTTTTTTTTTTTCCTGATGCAGGGAGCCCACAGCCTCTAAAGGGCTGAGCAGAGCGCTGACATTCGTTTCTAAACAATTTAGGTAGGTGGAAAGGAAGAGCAGGACTTGAAAAATTAACAGTCATAGATTGACTTCTTTGGCACCTGTTTTGATTATTGAATTAAGAAAGTTCTGGCAGCTACAACTGGCTCTGCCAGATGTTGAAGAGCACATTTCAGGCAGAATGGAAAGGGATGTCAGAAGATGTAAGGATCATTCATTTAAAGAATAAACTGTCCCGATCAAGTTCTGTTTAGGCTGTCAGAACTGATCGCGAGCGTAATGAAACATCAAGAACAAAGGGGCGAAGAGACGTTGATAAAGCCCAAACACATCGTGAAATATAAAAATCTGCTGACTTTTAACTCAACACCCCCAAGTGTCAGCTTATCAGCTTGCAGAAACCGCCGACATGTTGAGAGGAGTCCATTTTTCCCGCAGTTTGGTGCAGATTCGTCCACCGCGTTTATGGAGGCTGTAAAAGATGCTCTTGGGGGACTTATCTGTCAGCATCAGGGTGAAGGGAGAGCTACAGCCCCTGAGAGATCTTTGGGAGATGGATAGCGGTGGGAGAGAAGGCAAGCACCTGTCAGTGATGGAATCAGTCAGCGTGGCTCTAGAAGAAGGGGGACCTGCTTGTGTGAATCCTGAGCGCTCATTGCGAACACACACACACGTGTGCACAAACATACACACATGCATCACATACACATGCATGGAATGTGCATGCATACCCACGCGCACATACACAGATATGCATGAATGCACACACACCACGTGCACACACGTTCCTCCATAATACGGGGCAAACAAAATCACACATTTGTACGCCACTACATTCATGGACAATACCATCCACGGTAAGGTTCCAACACCTTTCCTAGCCCCTCGCCCAGCCTGCCGGGGGGATATGGAAAGCTGGAATGCCTAACCAGGTTTTAGTACTGGTGATAGCCAATGGACGCGTCTTGCCCCGGGATTCTGCGGAATTATCCCATTAAAACAATTGTGTTGCTAGTATAGAGTTGACTTCGACATCCATTTCTTGGACCCACCATTCAGGACAAGTTGGAACACGATTCCACCCTATTAGCCATGTCCTGCCCGGGTGGATTCACATGCCCGGCTCACATATTTCGTGGTGTGGAGACCAGGAAGCCTGTCTGGGGAAATTGGCAGGGACTTAGCAAGGCGCGATTGGCGGAAATTTCCCAAGAACGTTTATACTGCATCGTGACTATGCTGGGGCTGGGTGTCCACGGGGAATAGCTGGTGGTTTACCTAAGATTCTGAAGACTCCAGAATAAGGACAACATATCTTCCTAAAGCAAGCATCAATATACAAGGAATTAAAGAATTTAAATATCATTTTACAGCTAGGCAAACTATTTAATCAAGTACATTATGGAGCAGAATGTTAAATTTATGTGTATTTTTTAAGGGAAATAGAGTAGAGACCCGAAAATAGACAGGACCTATATTTTTAAAGGAATGAGTCTTTGTCTACCGTTTAAATTTTAAGCTATTAGTTTTCTACCCCTTCTTAAGGAAATTTTGGTCATTCATACTTTTAGAGCAAACTGCTTTGATCTCTATTTCAAATTTGTTTGTATACATTTATCCATAGTACTTTTTAAAGACTTTATTGTTCTGGAGTGGTTTTAGGTTTACAACAAGATTGACAAGAAGGTACAGAGATTTCTCATATAGTTTCTGCCCCCATACAAGGAAATAAGTACATACATGTTTACCGTTCAATAATTTGTAGTCAATGCATGCACCTATGTCACCCCCACCACAATCGAGATATGGAACATTTCCATCATTCAGTAAAGGTCCTTACACCTCTTTCCACCTTCCACCTCCTTCTTCCCAAAAAACACTGATCTGATTTCAATCAGCATAATTTCCTTTGCCTGTTCTGGAATTCACTTAACAAAATTATACAGTATCTGTATTCCTTCAATCAATATAATGTTTTTGAGATTCAGCTGTTGTTATATATATCAACAGTTTATTCATATACATGTATATGTATTTATTATATATATATAATCTCAAAAATATGTATATCACAATATGTTTACCCATTGACTGACTCATGGGCATTTGGTTTTTTTTTTGATTTTTGACTATTACGAATAAAGCTACGATGGAAAACTCCAGTACAAGTCATTTTTGAAGACATATGTTTTCATCATTCTTGGATAAATATCAAGGGCTATCATTGTTGAGTAGCACTTATGTTTAGCTCTGTACAAGATTGCCAAACAGTTTCACAAAGTGGTCATGAGACATTAAATTCCAGCCGGTCACATATGAGAATTCTATGAAGAATCCTCACCCTTACCAACACTTAGTATTGTCAGTCTTTCCTTTATAGTGGATATGAAATGATATCTGATTGTGGTATTAATTCGACTTTCCCTCATGATTAAAGTGTTCAGCTTTTCATGTACCTCATATATGGTGTTTAGTGAAGTATCCATTAAAGTCTTTTGTCCCTTAAAAAAAGCCTGTGTTGTCATTTTATTATGAAGTTACAGGAGTTCTTTATATATTACGAATGCATGCCCTTTATCAGATGTATGTGTCGCAAATATTTTCTCAAAGTTGTTGGCTTACTGCTTTATAATTTTAGGCGTATCTTTCATTGAGAAGTTTTTAATTTTGATGAAGTCCTATTGTTTTCTTTTCTCTTATTATTAATGCTTTTCATGCTGTCTCTAAGAAGTCTTTATCCTTAGGTTCTAAAGATATTCTCCTTTGTTTCCTTCTAGATGTTTTGTAGTTTTAGCTTGTATGTTTGAATTTATGCTTCGTTTCAAACTAATTGTTATCTTTGGAGTAAGATGGGATTCGGGTTGATTTTTGACATTCTTAATTAATAGAATTTAAAAATATTTTCCAAATTTTTATTGGCAGTCTGTGAAATATAACTTTTTGCATATGGATCTTGCAATGTGTGGGCTTGTAAAGTTTATTTCTTTTTGTTTTTGGTAGATCCCTTGGGATTTCCTTGTAAATAATCACATCATTTAGGAATAAAAACACTTTTATTCTGTTCTTTTCCATCTTTATGTTTTTTATTTCTTCCAGGTATTATTGCCCTGGATGGGACTTCCTGTGTAATGAAATAGGAGGAAAGAGTTCAGTATTCCATCATTAAGAATGATGTTAATGCTAAGGATTTGGTTTTTTTTGGTGGTGGTTATTTGTTTTTGTAGATGCCTTTTATCAGACAGAAGAAATTCCCTTCTAGTCTCAGTTTGCTGAGAATTTTTATCATAAACAGATGATGAATTTTGTAAAATGCTTTCCTGCATCTGTTGGCAGGTTTGTGTAACTTTTTTCCATAATTTTGTTAACATAATAATCTACATTAATTGTTTTTCACATGTTAAATCAACCTTGAATTCCTGGAATAAACCTCACCTCATCAAGATATACTTTTTAAATACTGCTGGACTTAATTTTTTAATAGTTAGGAATTTCTACCTTTATCTTCACGAGGACTATTGGTGTATAATTTTTTTTTCTGTTTTGGTAATGTCTTTGTGAAATTTTGGTATTAAAATTATGTTAACTTCATAAAGGAAGACAAGAATTGTTCTCTCTTCCTCTGTATTCTGAAAAGAGTTTTGTAGAACTGCTGTTATTTCTTCCTTAAATGCTTGAAATAATTCACTAGTGAAATCATCTGGGCCTAGAGTTTTATTTGTAGGAAGATTATTTAAATTACAAATTCAACTTCTGTAATAGATAAAGTACTATTCAAATTTCAGAATGTCTTGTTAAGTCAGTTTTGGTTATTTGTATTTTTTAAGGAATGTGTTCATATCATCTAAAATGTCAAACTTACGGACACAAAGATACTTACGATGTTTCCTTATGAAGCTTTTAATATCTGCAGGATCTGTGGTCATGTCTTCTCTTTCATTCCTGATATTGGCCATTCGTGTTTTCTCTCTTTATTATTCATCAGTCTTGCTAGGAGCTTATCAATTTTTCTTAATATTTTCAAAAGATCAATTTGGGGCTCTGTTAATTTTCTTCACTTTTAAATGCTTTCTGTTTTATTGATTATGTTTATTTTTTCCTTTTTTTCATTTCTTTAACTTCCTTAGCATTTAATTTCCTCTTCTTTTTCTGGTTGTTTATGTGGAAGTGTACATCATTGATTTTCTGCCTTTCTTCTAACACACTGAAAGAAATCCTGCGATGGCTTGACCCGGCATTGCCCTCGGGCCTCATTCTCTGCTGATGTGGGTGAGAGCTGGTCTCTGGGCTTCTGGCCCTGCCTTGGCAGCCTTACCCTTCTTTGCCCCCTGGGCAGGTAGGTGGTATCAGAGAGTCTCTAGATGGCCCCATTGTAAGCATTTGTTTTGTGTTACCATATTTAGTCTTTACAAATCTGCAAGGCAAGCATACTATCCTCATTTTTTAGTTTTAAAAAAACAACAATGATGTTAATTTATTTGCCTAAGACTCATGACATTGCTGAGATTCAGATTCAATCTTTTCTGACTCCAAAGTCCAATCTAAATTTCTACTTGCCTCAGCTTCCCATGTTAATAGCGACCATTTCTCAAGACTCTACTAGGTGCCACACCATGATAGGTGGATTATAAACATTACATCACTTAGTCCTCATGGTAATCTATGAGGTAGGTACTATTTATAACCATTTAAAAATAAGACAATGGAGTTAAGGAGTTGACGTGTCTTGCCTACGCTGAATGCAATAAACCTAGAATTCAATATTAGATATTCTTTTTAAAATTCCAAATTCCATTCTCTTGACCGCTAACTAAGATTTTATATTTTACATGCCAAGCAGGCATTTTTGATATTAAGGCCTTGTGAATTCGTTGAGTGACCCATCCCCTTTACAGAGATGCAGAAAGAAATGGAATTTCCCATCTCATGGGGTGGAGAGCTTGCACTTTACATAGATTCAAATAGTTTAATGTAAATGGGACACCCTAGGCCTGAGGATCTTACAAAGTCCATATCTCTTTTAAGACAGAATATGTTCAACCTCAGGGGGCTTAAGTAACTTACCCAATTTTGCCAGCTAGTAGGTGGAAGAGCTGGAATTTGAACCTAGGTCGACCTGACTTCAATACAAAAGAGAAAGAAGGAAAACTAAATGTTCAAAGAATACCAGGGAACCCTTTTTACCCTCATGCAGGAGAGTAGTGGTCCATCTTTGAGACGTGGGGATCAGTTTACAAAATGCTAAAAACATTGATCACACGTTCTCAGCATCGAGTGGAGAGAAGAGAAATGACAAGGATGGTGGATCGTCAAATAGATTGCTAAAGGCATTCGTGCAGTCATTCGGTCAGAGCTTATCAGATCTGAAAGAAAAGTGAATCTGTCTAGCTTAACCTCTTCTTTTTACAGGTGAAGAAACTGAGGCTTCAAACAGAGACCCTCCTCTCCTCCCCTGGGGCTATTTATGTGCAGGCTAGTAATGATCATGGTGGTCCCTTAAATTGAAAGGGAGTCTCATAGCTGCATATATGCTGTCTCATTTCGGTTCCCATAAGAACCATGTGAGGCGAGCAGGGCAGACATTTTTTCTCCCACTTTATGATGGGGATGCTGAGAACCTGAGAAATGACTGGCTCCTGTCGAGATCCAGTAGCCATGTCTGCCCTCAAACTCAGGACTTCTAAATCCATATTTACAGAGACTTTAGAACAGAACATAACTGGTTGAGTGGAGCAGGGAAGGAAGAAGAAGATGTCATTAAGAACATCTCCGAGAACTTGATGAGGAGCAAATTAAGCAAGTTCAACCCTAACTCACCCTTTTTCGAGGCTTGTTTTCCACTTGAGAAAAAGCAGGCAAGACTATAGAACATCCTCACAGCTGTTTATGTCTCCCAGTAACTTTTTCTAACCTTTTCCCATCTGCTTTTGCAGTGGGGAAAATCATTTTCTCCGTGTGATGGGTCTTCAATATCCCCCTTCCTACCTCCTCGATACTGTACTCCGAGATACTCTACTAAATTACAGTGATTCATTATTCCTATTAAAACAAACAATATCCTCAAATTACCCGGCAAACTAAACAATTGTGAACAGTAAATTCAAACAGTAAAACATGGGCACATATTGGGTAAATGTTATTTTCCTGAACAAGAAAAGCTTTTGGCAAAGTGTTTAACTTGAATACAACAAAAGGCAATTTAATTTAGTAATACAGCTGGGTGAAAAATGGAGACCTCGGGTTTAATAAGAAGGGGGAAAAGACACGCATATATCATCCAAAAGGATAATTATGAGAAACTATTTTGTATGATCCAGCTAGATCAAAGCTTCTAATGCTTTCTTACTCCTGTCAAAATAGGGAGATTTAAAGCCTTAAAAATGGGAATTTTGCAGACTTCACTGCCAAGAAAAAATGATTTGTCTCTTGATAAATTACTATTGGGCTTTATACTTGGGAAAAAATACACTTACATTGAAATAAATGCCAAGGAATGGCTAGAGAATTTATATTATTCGTTCATATCTGTCACTGGATTGGTGGGAAGACAGCAGTCCCATTTAAAACGTCTCCTGGCTTGCTGACAGCACGCCACGGAGGCAAGATGGAAATCTCTGGTGAATGCGGGGCAGGCACAGACCCCCAGGAGGCTGCGTGAATCTGGCAGTGTGCTACTCTGTTTAGTTTTCTCCCCAGGACACAAACTTTTTCTGCTCTCTGGATGCCACATTTCAAGAAGAACCTCCAAGTATGGACACACGTCTTTTATGGATTCTGAACATTTCTGTGGGTTCTTGCGCATGTCCTAGACAAATTTGCCTTCCAGCACAGAAGGGGAACAGGAAAAAGAAAGAAAAGCTTTGGCAACCACAAAGCCATCCATTTGTCAATTATAATGGGCCTGGCAAGGACAGTGAAAACACGACTTTCATTGCCCCCATCAAAGGCTTGCTGAACAGACAATGATAATAGGGCTGGAGAGAACATTGCCATCGAGGTAGGAACCCAGACTCCAGCTTCACTTCTTTCACAACCTGTGCTACCTTTGGCAAACAGGTAACAATTCTGGGCCTCGCTTTCCCCATCTGTAAAATGGCTGATTTGGCCAAGAAACTTTTTCCTTGCAAGTACTTCTGCAAAACGCTTCATTTCAGATACACTTTTATATAAAATTGTATTATATAGTTGGATTAAAGAGGAATTGCTCCAGTCAAAGCAGAGGGCTTCTCCCTTCTTCACCTTTCCCCACCTCCTGGGGACCCCTAAGTCACTCTATAGAACTCTAGGTCTTCAGGGAATAAACTTTGAAAATCACTAACCTAAGTACTTCTTAAGGATCCTTCCAGTTTGAAGACACCATGGTTCTGGGGCTGATCTGCTCGTGAAATAATTAACTTAGGCTGTGAAAATGCTCAGAAAGCTTTGCCTAGTGTTCTGTGGTGGTGACGTGGGGTGGAGGTGGGGGTCTTTTTGACAAATGCCAGGTTCCCAAGGCATGATTGTTGTGGTTCACCACAGGGCACATCCCCCTCCTAGGCTGAGACAAAGACATACAGTAGAGTCTTGGGAGCTGTTTCAAAAATCCAAATGAGAATTACCATCCAAATATTTATCTTCAGAAACTTGGAAGCTCAGTGCTTGCTAGAGTTTGATTGATTAGTGTTTATCAATCCCACATTCCAGTAAATTCTAGAGTAGGTTCTTTTCCAAATGAAACAATGTAAGAACATAATGTTAGAATCTTCCAATAGTTGGATTATGACTCATCTGCTATAAAAATAAATAAACGAAAGCACTAAATAAATGCTTTAGGAAAGGAAGGTTCTGGCTAATTCAATTTTTTTTGCTCGTTCTTGGTGCTTGAAAGGGGGCACCTTTATTTTTAAGTTGAAAATCTGGGTCAACTTTTTTTCTGAGTAACACCAATGCAAAGTGTTTCCAGCCTGAATCTTTTTTTGTCGTTTACAGAGAACCACACATTCATAAAGCATTTTTTAGTTTATAAGCATAGTTTAGAATAGACTTTATAGTTTATAAGGTGCTGTACCCTTTCCAGGGTACTTCACAGTTTACAAAGCCTTTCATGGTTTACACATTCCTTTGTATAAGCCACTTCATCACTTCAAAAGTATCTGGCATTTTAGAAAGCCCTCTTATCATTACAAAGCACTTTGTAGCTTACCAAATGCCTTGCAATTTGTAAGAGGATTCCAAGCCCATAACCACATTTAGTTTCAGCAGAAACGAGTGACATAATTGCATCTTTCTTTGACGATTATAAGGATCATGCTGGGCACGAAAGTCATAATTGTGAACTTGCTTTTACTGAACACAGACTGAGTGTCCCATAGATGCTTGTTATTGCCTGATTGATTAAGAATATTATTGCTCTAAAGGGATATAACTGATGAAGGCCTAGAAGTTTAGTCTTGATCAATGGTCTCCATGGGGGGCAATTTTACCCCCCAGGGACATTAACAATATAGGGAGACATATTTAGTTGTCACAACTGGAGGAAGGGTTTCTACTGTCATCTAATGGGTAGACGCCAAGTATGCTGTTAAATATCTTGCAATACCCATCATAGTCCCTACAACAGAGACATATCCAGCACCTAATGGCAATAAAGCCAAGATTCAGAAGCCCTGGTCTTGATAAAGGTCAGACCATCGATAATTTCATGTCACTTATCTCTTGCATTAGAAGGATGCTTTGAGTTGCAAGTAACAAGAAACAGCCTCAAGCTGGTTTAAACATTGCTTCCATTTATCATCTCCCCTAACTGGAAATCACCAGGAAGGTCAGGTACAGGTCTGGGTGATTAAGATGCTGACCTATGGCATTGAGGACCCTGATTCTCTCCTTTTCTTCTTTCTATGCAGCCTCAGTTCATCCCAAGGCTGATTCTTGGCTTTCAGCAGCAATTGGGGCAACTTGTCTTTGTTCAAATTCAAAGGCAAAGAAGCTGACTTTTCTTCCCTGGAATCCCAGAAAGAGCCTCTGTGTGTGAATCAAAACCCACATCATACGGTAACTTGCCCAATTTAAGAATGTATACACTGTAGCAAGGATGGAACTTCTTATACAGCTGATGCTCCTGAAATGTTCTCCCTCCACCTCCATCCTTTCTTGGGCACCAATTTTTGGTTGATGACTAGGGCTTCTGCGAGAACAAAAATGTAATAAAATCACTTGTTGGTCCTTCTGGAAACGGTTCCTGTGAAACATCTGAGTAGATTTACACACAGAAGTTCACCCTGTTTCCCATCCTGGAATTCTGAACTGTAAATCCTTCCCCAGCACATTACTAATGCACACATGCACGTACTCTGCCTCTTGCAAATTAAAAGTCATATATATCTCACCACGGCATTTCTGACATGCAGCTTCAGCACCCAGAGCCTTAGGCAAGCTTTGCGTCTACTGTAGTGATGAATAACTGGCCAGGGAGGTTGAAAAGCCCAGAATTTAATAACTAGTCAACAGGCCTTCAGACCTTCTGGGCAAAGCTCGCTCTCCCTTGTCTAGAAACCTTGTCCGCAGGAGATACCTTATCTAGGGACATATGGCTGCGTCCAGCACTCTACATGAAAGGTGAAAAATGATTTGTACTGTAGAATCCTCGCCATCCACTAGAGGCTGTCAGTATCTTCTTGAACTGTTTTCACATTTGTTTTGGGGATTCTGCTAAGTTCCAGGGGTTAGTCATCAGCCCATCTCTGTGAGGTGGAATGTGGCTATTGGATGCTCACCTGCAAAGGCTTTCAATGGTTCCCGGTTACATGGAGGACACACTCAGACCCCTTAGCTTGACTTTCACAATCTTTCAGCATTAGCACTGCTTTCAGCATTATCTTTCTGAGTACTATCCCCTGTAAGTATCATCTACTCCATTCAGACTGATCTCTTAGTTATGGTGCAAATAAGTTTTATGTGTTTCCAAATTACAGAACCCGGAATATAGCAGGTATTAAAAAGCAACAGACTTGAGTCTGTAATTGTGACTTTTCCACTTTCAGGCCATGTGACCATGAAAAATTGAGTATTTAGTGAGATTCAGTTCACTTGTCCAGAAAAATGATGCTAGTATCACCTTATAGGATAGATATGAGTGTTAAATAAGATAATTATTCGATGTGCGTAGTTCGGTGCCTGCCACGTAGAAGGAGTTTGATAAAGTTACTATTTTTCCTTTACTTTTTTACCTGTCCATATGGACTCCTCTTGTGCATTTGTATTTCTGTGTTATTTTAAGGATGATGCACTTTATTTCTCCTGTAAATCTGTCAAAGTCTACAATATGTCCCATTCTATATCCTCCTGGCTCACTGTATTTATACTACTTTTTGAAATTAATTGCACAGCATTTGTTCCCCTCAGTAGACAAGTTGCCTAAGAGCAGAGAACATTCCTGTCTTGCTCACCTCTGTAGTCCTCATCTCTAGAACAGGTTCTGACACATAGTTAGTGCTACATAAATAATGAATGGATGAATGATTGAATGGACAATGAAGATGAATTAAGTACTTCATAGTACCAGGCACTGTGCTAAGTTCTTTACACTTGTGATCTCACAGCAGCTTAAAACCCTAAGCACGATTATTATCATTCCCATGTCCTAATGAAGAACCTGCGGCTTAGGGAGGTCAAGGAGCCAGAGCAGGGTCAGGGTTTGAATTTTTGTCATCTGACTCCCAGCCTCCTAATCATTATCACGACACCTTCTCTCCAAAGATGGCGGGCAGTGGAAGGCCATAATGGATTCACGGCTTGGGTCATTTGAATCTTGTGTAAATCTACTAAATCAGTGTGAGTTGCCCAAACAGGATTCAGAAAATATGAATCTCTTTCCCTCTTTTCAACAGTTTTTCCAATCATGACATCTTTTGATCTTTTGGTGAGACTTTGTTCTGTCAGTGTAAAAATGGCACACAGCAGGAGCAAGCGATTTGCCCAAGGTCACTCATCCAGTCACTCAGGTGGAAACACAGAGCCAGAGATGCCTAGAACAATCATGGAGAAATTCCTCCAGGTCACTGAGGTCAGCCAGGCCTCCCCTCCCCACTCCCGCTATTTGGAGGGAAGCACCGCATTGGTCTGCCCACAGACACAGCTGAGGATGAACCTGGTGCTATGGGAAAAGTCATAGACCTGGAGTCAAGGGCTGGATTCTGGACGCAGCCATGTCACGTGGATCTGAACTCATGGCCCCTATTTGCTGAGTTCTGCTTTTCCATCTGAACAATTAGAAGGTTGCATTGGATGTTTTCTCAAAGCTTCAATGGGATGTATTCACTCAACAGATATTTACTGAGTGCCTACTAAGACCCTGTCTGTCTTACTCACTTCTCTATTCCTTGTCCCTAGGACAGTTTCTGATACATAGTAAGTGCTAAATAATTATGGAGTGAGTGAAAGATTGTGAGTGAATGTGATAAGATTAAACAGTGAGCAACCCTTAGTCAGTCCCTACCTTTAGTTGGTGGAACTAGATAGTCAACTGCCAATGAGCCTGCACTCTGCTGAACACTTTAATTGAACTAAACACTGAATGCTTTGGTTACTCTGAGGAGGTGCAATTAATCCAGTTTTGGGATGGATGGGAATTCAGGGAGGCCTTCTTGAAGGAGGTGACCTTTAATTGCCAATACCGTAGGATGCATAGGTGTGCACGGGGAAAGGAGGTATGTAAGCACATGGGCAAAGCAGGGGGGTGGAGAGGAAATTGGAAAGCTTGGTTGATTGTTCTAGACAGAAGGCAAAGGGAGGGGAACTAAATACAGCTCAGTTAGGCCTGGAGTTTAAAGGTCAGGTGGGGCAGAGGGGAGAGAGGAGCCTGGAGAGACAGGCGGAGGGAAGATGAAGGATAAGCCATCTTAAAAGGCTGGGGCTTTATCCTGGGGCTTTTGGGAACTATGGATGGATTCTGAATAGGGAGGGTTTTAAAAAGATGACTCCACTTTCTGTGTGTGAAATTCTTTGGGGAAGAGGGTTGTAGAAGCAGGAGGTGCAATTTGGATGCTCCTGTTGTGGTCCAGGAGAAGGATCTGTGTCCATGGATATTAGCAGAAGGGATGGGCATAAAGAGAAGAGGACTCAGTGAAATAAAGAAATCAAGTGAGCCTTTTGAACTCGTTTGCCGTCTTCCAAGTTTATAAGACCCTGGGAGAGGAGTAGGGAGGGCTGATCGAGAGTGGGGACTGACTCCTGGTCACTCTATTCCTGCTTACAGCAGTGGATTCTGCACAGCCCGAGGCCCTTCTTCTCTCCCGCTCCTCCTATACTGGGTTTTGGCTGATGTGCTGTCCTGCCTTCAGCCAGCAAGGCCTCCTCCTGTGCTGTTATCAGATTCCATGGCCCCTCTTGCCCTCACGGTGCTGGACTGACACTGCTCATCCTTTCGCTGCCACTCCGATCAGCATGGCTGATCTCACCATTTCCGTAAGTGGTGTCTTTGCTATTTAATTTATTTCCTTGACCCCTCCGGTTCTCAGGCAAACTCTCTGTCAATAAGAGATTGTTTTCAGGGATTAGCTTTGGCTCTTCTTCATTATCAGTTTGGAAGCAAAAGCCCCAAAAGCTTTTTCAATACTGAGAAGACAGAGTGATACACACAGGGAAGAGCCCTGGAGCGGCAGGCGGGACACTTGGTGCACCTGTGCCCTCGAGCAAGTGAGTCCAGCCTCATCTGTCCTAGGCCGAGAGAAAAGGAAACAGCACTTACTGAGCCCTGATACGTGGCTGGCGCTCTGCTCCTTCCTCTGTGCTCTCATTGCATCTTAAACACATTCCTGTTATACAGTTCGTTCGTTCGTTCATTCATTCATTCATTCATTCATTCTTCATTTAATAGACATTTAAGATCAACTGTCCCGTGGCTGTCTGGCTTTTCTATTAGTCTACAAGCACTTTAAGGGGCAGGACCACTTTTATTTTAAATTAATCGTTGTATTCCTGTCACATGGGCTAGCACACAGTAGGTATTTAACGTACGGTGAATAAATGAGGATGTTGCTAGGTGCTGGACTTTGGAGTCCAACAGCCTCGATTCAAACAGAGACTGCTACTTTTTAGCTCTGGGATCTTGAACAAGTCCTCTAACCTCTCTGAGCCTCAGTTTCCTCATCTGAAAAAAAGGAGGATGTGAATGATACCTACCCATACGCCCAGGCAGAAAAGCTTACTTTCGGACACATTGATGGAGAGGAGGAAGGATATTTTAGCATTGTAACGCATGAGGTCGTGCTATGAGAGGCGGTCAAATTTAAGAGATGAAACCTTGTTTGCTAGTAGAATCTCCACGGTGAAGGATCTGAAAGACTCAATCATACTCTCACAGAGGGCTATGAGGTCCTTAACAAGGACCTTCTCCCAAGAGTAAGGATGCCCATGACTTTGGTATGTGGCACGTGGAGAATAGAAGAAGAGGCGGAGAGAAAGAGGCAAATGGGACACCCCTAGGGGGCTGATTCTCTATGGATTCGAAGGGGTTTTAAGACAAAATTAGACATGGTGTGTCTAGCCGGTGGATTTCGTGAGCTTTTACAATTGGCTGTTGGTTTGTTTCTTCCTGGAAAGAGATGACACTTACCTCCTGTTTTAAAAGTTGATAATTGAGGGGCTATCCATGTAAAACATCTAGGACTGGGTTCATCCACGTAGACTTATTATTATCCATGGAGTATTAAGCTCTGGCGGGTATTTCAATGGGCTTCCTTAGAGCAAACATATGCTCATAAGATCCTAACACACACTCCCCATCTCAGGACAACTTTAGATCCCTAAGCCCTTCTTAAGGAGCACCGTTAGAATTATTCATAGGAAAATAGATGAACATGAGCTAAGTATTTTCAGAAACACACTGTATTGGTCAGGGTTCTCCAGATAAACAGAACCAATGGGCCATATATAGAGAGAGATGCGTAAGAGGAGATTTACTATAGGAATCATCTCACATGATCGTGGAGGCTGAGAAGTCCCATGATTTGCTGTCTGCAAGCTGGAGCCCTAGGACAGCCAGTGGTGTAATTCAGTCTAATTCTGAAGGCCCAATAACGAGGACTTTCAGTGTCTGAGGGCAGGAGAAAATAGATTCCTCAGCTCAAGCAGAGAGCAAATTTGCTGTTCCTCTGCCTTTTTCTTCCATTCGGGTCCTCAGTGGGTTGGGTGATGCCCACTTTCCTCAGCCTAGTGATTAAAATCCTAGTCTCCTCTGGAAACACCCTCACAGACACACCCAGAAATCATGCTTTGCCAGTTATCTGGGCATCCTTCAATCCAATCAAGTTGACACATGAAATTAACCACCACACACACATTTGCAAAGTGACTCCCATGGGAAAATTGGGATGGGAGTCAGAGAGGGCAGGAAAGTCATCACATAGTAAGAAACTAGGAACAGTTAGGCCTACCCCACTTCCCATTAGCCCCTTGGAAGAACACCCAAGCCCCCCGCCTGCAGCATCTTTTATTGTTATCTTAAACGACGTACAGACAGCAGCGTCAAAGCAGAGAGAAGCTTCTCTGTGGCTGACACATTTCACAGGGAGAAATGGATTTTAAAACTGTTTTCTAACTAACAAATTGACAGTCTTAGCCTTCCCTCACCCAGGACACACTCCCTGGAGTGAAGCATGGGGAGGAGGCAAATGGGAGCTTGATAACATCTCATCCATTGCTTACAGAATTTGAGAGAGAGTTTTTCTAATCACCCACCAGAGGGTTCCCCCTCCCGACCCAATTTCCTCCTAAATCACAGACTCGAGGTCAGAAGAAGGGGGTGATAAGCTGTCCACCATGAGGTGGGTTGAAAAGGCCTGATTCCATTCCATCAGAGTAGTGTCAGAGTTTATAAATTGTCGTGTCTGTCTTCACAAAAAGGGATAAAGTCGACTGTCTCACCAAAAAATGCATGTTTTCAACTTAGATTTATCATCTTTAATATGCTTGAAGAGTGGGAGAGACAGCGACAGAGAAAGGTGGGGTGGCAGGGGATAAAGGAGTACAGTGGATAAGGACAACTGGCAGGGATCAAATGAAGACTGTGTTCCTTCTGCAGAGCAGAGACCAGGGAGAGGGAAAATTGCCTGAAAGGAAGCAAGGACCTTTGAGAGAGCAGGCCTTGGAGTCTGACTGCGCGGGTTCAAGTTCAAGCTTTGCCACTGTGCGAATTGAGGTGAGTTACTTCATCTCTCTGGGTTACTTCCTCATCTTGGATGCGGGAACAATGACAATACATATCTTTGTAGAGTTTTCTGAGAAATTAATGCCATCAAGTACTAAGCACAGTGCCTGGCACATAGCAAGCACTCGTTCAGGATTGACTTGGTTATACAAAACCCACTGAGTGAGCTCTGTAAACAGACCATGTAAACAGAGCATTGTTGTAAAGAATTAGGATGAGGGGGCATCCATGGATGCAATTCAAGGACAGGAAGCTCCACCATGTTTTACTAAGAAGCACTGACTCTGGGAATGAAGAAATATACTGGGACCAAGTGCTCACTCTCTCTCTCTCTCTCTATCACTTTCACATCTATTTCATCTGCTTTATTCTCCTTTCCTAGAAGACAGGCTGTTTCTCTCTCTGCGCCATTAAGTGACCCATCATGATGGTCTCAAAATGGCACCCACTGCCAACTAACTAGGGCAAATGTCCCATCTTAAATTGCCAGGAGAAATAATCTGATTGGCTCAGCTGAGATCAGCTGTCCACCCCTGACCCAGTTTCAAATTTCGGGAAACGTATGGAGGATTGAGGATTATGGTTAAAAGATAAGGTTACACTCAGAGCTCTGGGAGTGGCTCAGAATCTTTAACATCCTCATAATCCTGATGGAAGTGGAACAACATGGCGGTTAAGAACACAAGCCCCAGAGTTCGAATCTACCCTTTTCCTAAATGCACATCCTTGACAGGGTAACTTAATTTCTCTGTGCCTCAGTTTCCTCATGTATGAAAGGCATATGATAGAAATTCTGACCCCAGTGGGTTATTTTCTGATTAAATGGGACATACATAGCACGTAATAAGCACTCAGTAGTAAGTACTACATACTTAGTCTTACTTTTCTTGTTGCTCTGCAGGCAGCGTAGCTAGGAAAGGCAACTTTGTAGAATAAGCAAAGACACACCATTTTAGACTCTTACTGCAAAGAGACTCTCCGTCAGCTTCAGAAGCCATCTTGTCCACGATCCCGGGCAGGGCTGGATTTATGTCTCTGCTGAATCTGAGCTTCCCATTGATGCACACACAGAGTGCCTTTTCCCTCTGGGGGCATGTGTGGAGCGGGGAAACATCCGCAATCTGTGCTAACCACATGCAGCCTGGTGCCCCACCTCCCTCCCTGGCCCTGCTCTTTCCCCGGCTCTGGTGTGTATGTCAGTGGTGGGTGGTGATGGAAAATCAGGAGAGACGGAGTTCGTTAGATGGAACTGCAGGCGGAGAAGGTTTGCCAATTATGTTTTGTTTCTTTCTGCTTTCCCTGTGACTCTTAGGATATACAGATTCTTTCTGGCACTCCCCCCTGGTTCTGTGCCTATAAAATAAGTTTAATGGCTGAATTTTCTTTAAGATAATCAGAGGCGGTATAATTTATGCATATGAAAAGTATTGTAGCCAGATGTAATTTTGCTCGAAGTTGTGGCATTACAGTTAGAAATGGCTCTGCTGGCTGTGTGTTGTAGAATTTGCAATTTATTTAACAGTTGACTGAGCAGTGACCCCAGATAAAATAACCATAATCAAAGAATAGCTTTTTAAAAAGAGATGTAAAAACAAACGTGGGAGTGGGCTTGCGAGAAAGACTTTGGCTCCAGTGCCGATGGAGAGAGAAGAGCAGGTGGTGAGGATTTCAAGGCAGGTGAGTTCTGTTTAGTTAATTCAAATGACAGAGGGATCTTTGGTGGAGGTAGGGGGCTGGCATCTTTGATTTGGAAATCTCTCCCCAGCCCCACGGCTTTTGGAGGTTCATCCTCCTTTGATTGAAAAGTAACAAATTATTTTTGTGTTGCTTGTGGAATCTGTGATGATTCTCATTCCTGATGTCCCAGGGTTATATGCGAGGGGTCTAGAGGAAACTTAAAGGGGGACCCAGTGGGGTAAGTCTGTGGCTTCAGTAAGGAGCAACCCCAAACTATTCAAAAATCTGACACTTCTACAATTGGCTTCAATCCATAGGGGGAGAAGATCACCTTTTCTACACACTAAGCCTGCCTCTGCTTACCCCTTGCCTCTGCCCCCACCCCAAAGCCTTTTAAAAATGGAAGAATGCTTGGTTAGAGTCCGGGACAGATGACAAACCTCATTCCACTGGGGGATGGTGCTAGTGTCCATGCATCCAGGCTGCATCCTCTTTTTCTTGCATCCTATCAGAGTCTGGCCCCTTGGAATGGCTTGTCCATCTTGTTATGCTTCCTTCTTCCTGAATCCACAGGGCCAGGGGGAGCTGAGCACCTTCTCATGCCTGGAGCCATGCCTCATGCACCAAACGAGTCTTCATCACTGAGATGCATGCAGCTGTTGATAAAGTGTCGCTAAAGCTGAATCCCATTCTTTGAGTCTCACATGTCCTGTTCCCTCAGGAACCTGGTGGGAATGGTGGGGTGAAGGGGTATTACGTAAAGAAAAATGTTTTGTCTCAGGCCAGTAAGCTATTAAAATAACCACGAACCTCCCAACCTGCGTACTCTCATTCCTAAGCCAACCACGTCACTCCTTTGCTTGAATCCTTCAGAGACCTCCCTTACCCTTAGGATCAAGGTAGAAATATTTCAGGCTGGAATTCAAGATTTCTTGTGAACCGGCTCTGGTTTATAATCCACGTTTCTTCCTTGTGAACCCTGTACCACTCTCCCCTCCTCCAAGGACATACTACATTTCAGTGATGCCAAAGTTCTTGGTCTTTCATTTGCACACCAAATGTCTAAGCTTTTTTCACTTAAGCCATTTCTACTCGTTGCTCAAAGCTCCACTCAGCTATCTCCTGCCCCAGGAAAGCATTCCTCAGTCCTGAAGGTTGGGTGACATTCTCCTGCTCTGCGATTCCGTTAGCCCCCATCTTGCCTCTTTCGTGGCAGGCACGTTCACGTCAATTGCTGCTTTGCTCTGTTACCTGTGTGTCCACTAAACCCAGGATGTTGCCTTGCACAAGGAAGTAGCTCAATGTGCATTTATTAAATGAAGGCATAAATAAATCTTCTCTAAAAATTGTGATTGAGACTAATGTGTAGGGATAGGCAAGGGAGGGGAAGGCATTGGGAAAGAAAAGATAAAACCTGACTCTTGGAATTAAAATAATTCAAGGTTGAAGAGGATTAAAACTAAGTACAGGGGCCAGCCCTGTGGCTGAGTGGTTAAGTTTGTGAGCTCCGCTTCAGTGGCCTGGGGTTTTGCTGGTTCAGATCCTGGGTGCAGACATGGTATGGCTCATCAGGCCATGCTGAAGCAGCATCCCACGTAGCACAACCAGAAGGACCTACAGCTAGAATACACAACTATGCTGGGGGGCTTTGGGGTGAAGAAGAAGAAAAAACAAAAAAAGATTGGCAACAGATGTTAGCTCAGGTGGCAATCTTGAAAAAAACCACAGCAACTAAGTATGCCAGAGCCAGCCCTGGTGGCCTAGTGGTTAAGTTCGGCACACTCCACTTCAGCAATCTGGTCCCGGTTCCCCGGTGCAGACCTACAGCACTTGTCTGTCAGTGGTCATGCTGTGGCAATGGCTCACACTCAGAAAGAGGAAGATTGGCAGAGGATGTTAGCTCGGTGCAAATCTTCCTCAGGGCAAAAACAAAACAAAACAAAAAATTAAGTATGCTGGCTAGTATATATTGTGTATATCTTAGATACAGTGTATATTGCCTGACACTCCGCTAAGAACTTTACCCGTATCATCTCATTGAATCCATGTAGTGACACTATAACACGGCAACTATTATTTCCCCTATTTAACTGAAGCTTAGAAAAATTACACATGTAGCAGGTCCAAGACGCAAACCTCTAGGTTTTGGAGTTTGTACTTTTTTTCCATCTGAATTTTCAAATATGTCTTTTAAAAATTCTAGAATATTTTATATATTCATAATACAGAAAATAAAAACAATAAATACTCATCTACCCACCAAATATGTTAATACAAAAATTAACATAGTTTTTAAAAAGTTAGTTTTATACCTCATTTCAATTCATTCCTTCTCCCTCAAAGAGAGTCAGTGTCCTGAACTTGTTTCGTATTACTTTCAGGTTTTTTGTTTTCATATTTTTACTACTTGAGTATGTGCCCATTAACGATAAATGGCATTTTTGAATTTTTAGGTATTTACATAAATGGAAGCGTACTGTATTCATTCCTTTTCAACTTATACAGATTATTTCTTTTAACTAAATAACTTTTTACTTGGGAGTAAATTTAGATTTACAGGAAAGCTGAGAATACAGTAGGGAGAGTTCCCATACACCCTTCACCCTATTGGTTTTCCATTGGTTTGCCAATGGGTTCCCCACCATGCAGCAGAGTCAAAATTTAAAAAAACAACATTGGCACAGTATCATTGATTAAACTCCAGACTTTATTTGGATTTCCCTCGTTTTTCTATTAATTTCCTCTTTCTGTTCTAGGATCCAGTCCAGGGTATCACATTGCATTATAGTTGTCACGTTGGCCCCGATCTCCTCTTGTTTATGACCATTTCTCAGTCTTCCCTTGTTTTTTGTGACCTTGACAGCACTGAGGAGTACTACCAGGTGTGCCGTAGAATGTCCCCCAGCCGGGGTTTGTCTCACGTTTAATCATGATTACACTGGGTTGTGGGCGTTGGGGGGAGACCACAGGGGTGAATGGTCCCTCTCCGTGCATCCTTTCAGGGCGTTCATGATGCTATCCACATGACGTCCCTGCTGCTATTAACCTGATTCAGTTGGTTAGGGCGGTGTCTGCCAGGTTTCTCCACTGAACAGCTGTTGTTTTTACCTTTTCATATTCTACTTCCCTGGAAGCAAGCCACTAAGTCTAGTCCACCCTCAAGGAGTTGGGGTTTTAAACTCCACCTCCTGGAGAAGGGGTATCCACGCCCAATAAATGGAATCTTTCTGTAAGGCAAATTTGTCTCTTCTCCCTCATTTATTTACTCAATTATTTATATCAGTGTGGACTCATGGATACTTATTTTATGTTTTGGGTTATAATCCAATACTTTGTTCTTCATTCTGTTGCCCAAATTGTTCCAGGTTTGGTCACTTGCAGCTCTTATAAGTTGAGTCCTGTGTCCCTTTGACAAATCTCATCCTTTAATTTTTTGAGCACTTCCTTACTTTCTGGTACTACAACATGTCCCATCTCATCTTTTATTTTCCTTTTCAGCCATTTCTCCAAGGATTGTATATTTTTTTAGATTTTTCTTTATTGTGGTCAAATATGCATAACATAAAATTTACTGTTACCCATTTTTAAGTGTATAGTTCAGTGCCAGTAAGTAATTCGCATTGTTGTGTAACCATCACCACTATATAGATCTCATTCCTTTTGACAGCCGTATAGTATGCCATGGTTAGAATGTTACGTAATATATTTATTTATTCCCCCATTGGTGGACAGTTAGGTTGATTCCAACTTTTCAGTGTTTTAGACAATGCTAACATCAAACATATTTTTACCCAATTCCAAATACGTACGATCAAGAGCTTCTCTAGAGTATATTTCTAGAAGCACTAGATGCTGGGGTGTAGGAAATGGACGTCTTCAAATATTCCAGGCATTGCCTAAATTGTTTCCAATGCGATGCGTAGTTTGTATTCCCACCAGCTGCAAAGCCTGTGTTTCTACACATTGTTGCCGACCTTTGATACTATCTTGCCACTTTGATGGGTGGGTTTCTTGTTTAAATCTGCATTTTTCTGCTTACATAGCAGGATGAGCTCTTTTCCACAAATTTACTGGCCACTCAGGATTCCTCCTCTGTGAATTGCCTCTTCTCATGTTGCATTGTTCATCTTTTCTTATTGATCTGTAGGACTTTACATTCTGGAAACGAATCTACTCTTGGTTTTATGTGTTGCAAGTATCTTCTCCCAGCTGTGGCTTGTCTTTTAACTTTCCTTTTGGTATTTTATTTTTTTGTCATACAAAATATTTTAAAGATTTTCTTTTTTGCTTACAGGCCTTTAATCCATACAGAATATAACTTTTTATATGGTAGGAATTAGGGATCTAATTTTATTTGTCTTCCACACTGTTTCTACTACATGTCATTGATTCTAAGATGTACTTTCCGCCCCCACATTTTGCCATCTCTGAAATTGCATTTTACTATCAATGTAACATCATAGCATTTTTTCCCCTTTCTTTATGGTTTGTAAAATAGTATGTCTTACAATCAGTGGCATCTTAGATTCAATGAAAAGTAGAGATATTCAAGATTTATCTTAATTCTTGACACCTTGTAGGATGAACCTTCTGTTTCCCTTATCCTGCTAATTATTTGTCTCTTAATACTTCATATGAGTATTAGAACCACTTTGTCAAATTCTGAGAATGACTCATAGTTTTGTTTTGTTTTTTAAAATTTGAGTTGCATTGACCATATAGACTAGTGTTTTGGGGAAAGTAGTCATGGTTAAGATATTTTGTGAGACCTAAGTTGGTGAAAAAGTTGAGGTCTCTAGGTTAAGCAGCTGGATCAAAAGACAAGGCAAGCTGTTGCAGACCCAGGATTCTGTCCATGTCCCCCACAGGAGTCCCACTTCTTTCTTTGATGGCATATCCCACTTGCTGGAATAAGCCACCTCCTGGGAAAATAAGACTCCCATCACTGGCGGTGTCCATGCTGTGGCTAAGTGGCCACCTAAGGGAGAGAAGATTCCTCATGTAGGGTGGAAATGAACTCTTAGGATCTTCTGAATGTAAAGCTCCACGAGCATCAGGGAGCACAGTGCGATTTGGAAAGCTGAAATGTGAGGCAGAAGTGAGATGCTCCTGCTTTATAGTTTTGCCTGGGGCCAGCCCTGAGCTAGGAGGAAAAGAAGGAAATGTGCCCACTTTTTCACTTGCTTCTGTGGCTCCTGGGGAGACCAATAAATGTCCCAGTTCCTCTTCAGCCTGGGCGTCCTCTTCTCTTTCTCTGTTCTTCTCACCCCAAATATTGAAGAAGTTTAAAGTAGGAGTCAGCCAATTAGAGCCTTCAGGCCAAATCAACAGGCTGCCTGTTTTGTAAATAAAACTGTACCATCATTGACATATTGTCTATGACTGCTTTCAGGCTACAACCCCAGAATTGAGTGATTGAGACAGAGACAATAGGACCTGTAAAGTCTAAGGTATTTACTATCTGACCCTTTACGGAAAAAAATATGACCAAACCTTCGTTTGAGAGAAAAACACCATTACCATAAAGGCTCTTTGTTCTCTGGAACCCAGAACTTAGGGCTGCTTTTATGGTCTGCTTCTTCCATTAATGGTATAGACTTTCCTTTTCTTTGAAAAAGGGTAGATGACCCACTTACAGGTCTGAACAGAAATACGAAAATATGGGTAAGCGTGCAAACCCACTAAGGGAAAAATGGACCCCAGCAAAACGCCATCGCTTTCTTAGGGTCTGAGGCCATCCTAGGGAAATTATCTTCGGAAGAGGCAACTGGTACAAAGGCTGAAAATTGAGTGGGAAGAGAGAATTTCAGGGGGACCTTCTGGTAAAACTAATTTTCTCTTCCCTGAGCTCAATGTGGAGAGGACGGCCGCGAAGTGTTATTACCACCCTTTATTAGAAACTCCTTTAGGCCAACTAAGCGATCAGGTGAAACGTGGCACTTCAAGTTGTTTGTCACCAAATTATTAGTTTTTGAGAACTCCTTCTCTCGAATCTGGAATTCCTGGCTGCCTTTCTCTGCTGCTCTTCCGGCCTCAGTCCACTTTATTTCCACCTCTTCGCAACCATGCTTTTATGTATCATCTGGTCCCTCGCGTCTAATTTGAAGAGTCTGAGAGGCAAGGGTTACAGATTATGAACGTTTCTCTCCCTTGTGAATAGCCACAGTGAACGTGGATATTCCGCCAAAGCGTTGTACGTGGACCACCAGCAGAGCACAGGTCTGTTTTAGGCGGCATACCAATAGACTAAAAGAGTAAGAAATAATATAAATAAAGATAGAAACAAAATTTTAAAGTAACAAAAATTTGAAAAATAATGCAAGCATAATTGAACCTGAATTTCTTGAATTTGCATAAAGTCAACAACCCAATAAAGATAATAACAGCTATGGTAGGCCGAATACTGCCCCACCCCCCGCCCCCCAACATGTCTGCATCCAAATGCCTAGAACCTGTAAATATGTCACCTTACATGGCCAAAGGGATTTTGCTCCTGTGATTAAATTAAGGCTCTTGGGATGGGGAGATGATCCAGGGTCATCCAGGTGAGCCCAGTGTTATCACAATCGTCCTTGTAAGAGGGAAGAACGAGGGTCAAAGTTTGAGGGAAGGAAATGTAATGGCAGAACTGGAGGTGAGGGGGCCGGCTCCGTGGCCAGGCAATTAAGTTCACTCGCTCCACTCTGGCAGCCTGGGGTTTCCCCAGTTCGGATCCTGGTGCAGACATGGCACCGTTTATTAGGTATGCTGAGGTGGCGTCCCACATGCCACAATTAGAAGGACCCACAACTAAAATATACAACTGTGTACCGGGGAGCTTTGGGGAGAAGAAGGAAAAAAGATTGGCCACAGATGTTAGCTCAGGTACCAATCTAAAAAAAAAAAACAAAAAAAGAACTGGAGGTGAGAGAACCAGAGAGGAGAGAGAGAGATTTGAAGTTTGTATAGCTCTGGCTTTGCAGATGGAGGGGGCCACGAGCCAAGGAATGCAAGCAGCCTCTAGAAGCTGAAAAAGACAAAGAAATGGATTTTGTCCTAGAGCCTCCAGAAGGAACACAGCCCTGTCCCTTGATTTCAGCCCAGTGAAACACACTGTGGACTTCTGACCTCCGGAACTGTCAGACCATAAATGTGAGCTGTTTTAAGCCACTAAATCTGAGATAATTTGAGCAGCCATAGGAGACGAACACGACAGGTAACAACAAGCATTTCTGTGTTCCTGGCACTGGGTTAGGTGTGGCATCTGATTTGCGTTCACAATCGCCCGACAAGAGAGGAATTATTGCTTCCACTCTAGGATGAGGAGGCTGGGACTCTGAGAAGGAAGTCGCATGGCTGTGATTCAACTGGGGTCTGTCTCACTCCAAAGTCTGAGTTCCTACCATCAGGCCTGACCTTTCCTGAGGGCTGGTCTCCCAGATATTTCCCTTGCTGTTGACTCACGGCATGGAGGAAAGAATGCAAGAATGGGTGATGGATAATCAGGTATTGTCCTCGATCGGGTGACCTTTCTCTCATTGTCCCTCTTTTTCTTGGCTGCAGTCTCTTTATCTACCTGGGTAGAAGAGTGTGGATAAAGCGACATTTACTTGTTCGTTAATCTCTATGACACTGGCTATTTCCAATTCATCCAGATTTGTGGACGCAAACAAGGAACGGGGTCACCACCTCCATCCCTCCCTTGGACTTTGAACATCGAACAGAAACTTTCCATTGGAGGAAAATGGCTTTAAAATTTCAGCCACAAAGTGTTCAGTTTAGAGGCAAAGAGTGAACAGAAACCTTCACAAATAAACCCGTGACTAAGAAAACTTGGTATCTCACAGAAATATATTTATCTTGTTAGTGTTACTGGAGAATATTTGCATAGCAGGAAAAAGAGCTTTTAACTCATTTCCTTATCTTGCCTTCTTACTGGAGAGAATATTTTCCCCCTGAAGGTGTATCTCGCTATTGAATCTGGCGTTTAAAGGAAATGTCATCGGGGCCTGTGATGAAAATTGAATTTTTCCGATGCCTAAGGATGACTTTCTTTAACTAACTTAGCAGACTCCCAACCTGAGATGGAGGCAGACATTCTGGTCTGCTTTGAATCCGCTATTCTGGTCCTGCTTTCAACTTCTTTGATGGGTCTCACCTTCTTCTACTCTCTCCTCCGCCACTGCCTGTAGGTTTGCGCATCCTGCCTTCTGTGTTCATCTCTCTCCTTCTTGAATTGAAAAGTCCCTGATCTTTTTCCTCTTGTGGTCGCTTAGGTGCAGAGGTTTCAAAGTCTGGGAAGCTGGCGCTTCCCTTTCTCTTATTGACAGGGCGAGTCTCTGTTTCATCGCAATCCCTGGATTTCCGTGAACTTTGAGGGAAGATGGCACCTCCCGTCCACATAGGTAAGAGAGTGGGGTCAGATGTAGAAATAGAAGGGCCAGCATTTTTTTTAACCCTCAAGCGACCTAAACTTCCACGGAACCTTATTATGATGCCCGTTTCGACAGCCACCTCTGATTCTGATCTGGAGAGATGTCAGCTCATCCTATGAATGAATGTTAGATGACATTTGAAACACAGTCAGTCCAAATACAGGACCCTGACAGCGCTCCATCCCAGAGGCTGAGCCTCAGGCGGACTTGCTCCATGCGGCTGCTTCTCAGCATTTAGGGAAAGAAGATAAATGAAAAGAAGATGCAGAGGACAGGGTAACGGGATGGGTTGTGTCACCAGATGCTTTGCCCTAGAGGAAAAAAGTTAAAAATGCTTTCTGCAAATTTTTGGTCAAGCAATAGACCTCACACACAGTAGTTTATACCTGCTTGTTTAAATAACTTGACTGCAAAATCAGAGAATGTGCCACGAGCTGCAAGTTGGAACTGAGGCCCCTGTATGTGGACCCTGGAAGCACTGACAGCCCATAAAATAGAGAAAGGGAAAAACTCCACCCTCTGCACTGAATAAACAGCTAGGAAGCATGATGTCTTCTCAGGTTTCTGGTTGAAAAGAGTCTCCTTTGAACAGACTGACCACATAATTTGTTGTCCAAACCAGGACACTTTTTTTTTTTATGGTAAAATTTCTATAGAGTAAATGTACAAATCTTAACGGTACATCTTGATAATTTTTTACATATGTATTCGCTCGTGTAACTGCCACACAGATGAATATAGAAAAAATTTTCATCACCCCAGAAAGCTCCATCACGACCCTCTTCAGTCGCCAGCAACCTTCAATATCCCCGACAAGGGTCTCTGCTTTTCTGATTTCTGTCACCATAACTTAATTTTGCCTACTCACAAACTTCATCTAAATGAAATCATGTCATATGTATTCTTGTGTGTCTTCTCAACAACAGCAAAAAATGAATGACTTTGCAACAACAAGGATGGATCTTAGAAACAGCATTTGGGTGAAAGAAACTAGAGCCCATTTGAGAGTGAAAGGCTCTCTATGAACATACGTGGGGTCAGCGGGCGTGTAAGGGGGCTGTTCTGGGAAACCAGGACGAACGCTCAGCTGATCTTCATACAATCGAGACCTCAAGCCTGTGCTTGGTATAACGCAGGTATAGTGTCTGGGAAACCCATCTCATAACACGAGGCTTTTTCTTTCAATGGACAACTTCGGCTTTATTCCCACTGTGGGTCATCTGCCTTTTCAGTGATTCTGCCTTCTCTCTCTGGAGATTCACCTCTTTGGCCAGGGAACAATGGAGATGAGGGCAGGAGTGAATACGAGACCCTTCTCATGCCTTTGAAATCTCTCCCCCTTGTCTCAGGTGGCCCACCCCTCACATCCATCTCCCTCCTCTCCTCTCAACGCCTACAGAATTAATCCAGTGTGAGAAGTGCTCTCCGCCCATGTGCATCCTTTTAAAAGCCACTGTTTCTCACCTGCTTCCACGCCCCTAGCAGAATGCAGGAATCATTAGTGTTTGATGATCTTGCGTTTCAAGACTTCAATCTCTTGTACTTTGAAATTGAAATTCCTGAGCCTGCAAGGGACCCTAGGCTGACAGCTGACTTATTGAACTTTCTCCAGCTTCAACAGCTCAGAAAGTCAATCTATCCGCTTTGCTTCTTGCAGTGCACGATCTGTCAGAAAACAGGGCTATATTTGCGAAACAGAGAGCTGTGTCCATTTCCCCTGTCTTTTCCCTATGTCAGGGGATCAGATGACATTAACTTGCACCTCATTACTAAACATCAGGGTGGTGTAATGCCACGCAGGCCAACACATGCCTAGGCTCTGCTTCTGAGAGTGGCATCAGGGCGGCAATTGTCCTTCCTGAAGCCCATTTTCAAATTCCAGCTCTTCAGAAGAGCTCATCCTGCATTCAGGAATTGCTCTTGTTCCTTTCCTCCATATAGAACATATATTTGTTGCCCCTGCATCACATCTTCTCAATCTGTAGAGTGGTTATAAGTACTTAGAGGTAGCAAACAGTAATGTAGGTGCTTAGCATAGTCGCTGACGTATAGTAAGATTGGAATAAACATTAGGAGTTATCATTGTTAGGGGCCTGCTCCGTGGCCAAGTGGTTAAGTTCGAGCGCTCCGCTGCGGTGGCCCGGGGTTCGGATCCTGGGCGTGGACATGGCACCGTTCATCAGGCCACGTTGAGGTGGCGTCCCACATCCCACAACTGGAAGGACCTGCAACTAAGATATACAACTGTGTACGGGGGGGTTCGGGGAGATCAAGCAGAAAAAAAAAGATTGGCAACAGTTGGTAGCCCAGGTGCCAATCCTTAAAAAAAAAAAAAAAAAGGAGTTATCATTGTGAAATGTGGAAAACCAAGATCCTTTCTGATTTGTCTATAGCTTGATTATCATCTCTGTCTCCTGCCTCTATTGTTCTATGAGCATACTTATTTGAATTTGTACTTGCATCTCCAAAAACACCATTTCAGCCCCTCCCATCTGGCCAGCTTCTACTTTCTCATGAGGTTCCTTCAGTGGCAAGATTCAGGTTCTTCAGAGAGAGTGAATTGGCCCCTCTTCTGGGCTACAAATCGATACGCTTCTACTTTTACACAGTACTTATATTTCTGCTTACAAGTCTGTCCCCACCGCGCAAGCTCCTTATGGACCAGGAATTCTGGCATCGCTGGGGAGAATTGTCAGCCTGCGCTCTGTAAATTAAGCCCCACCGTTACTCACACAGGGACAGCTAGAGTTGCCCTGGTGAGAGGCATCGTGGTCCTAAATCAATTCCCATCACCTGAATCATCTTTCCTGGTGCTTTTGATTTGGGATTCATTTTCGGAGCCCAGATTTATTTTCTATGTTTTTCTTCATGGTGTGTGTCTCTCGACTGATAGTCACATGCAGCTCTTGGTGTACGTCGATTTCGTCTGATGGCTTCCTCTTGGGCTTCACAGTAGAATTCATGTGGACCTAATAGCTTATATTTTTGCTCAGTATCTTTAAAATTTGGTGGAAATCCATTCAGATGTTTTTTATCTGGTGAGGCAACAATAAATGAATAATGATATAAATAATATCAATTTCATAATAGCATAATTATATAATTATATGTAATTTAATAATATAACATAATAGTATAATTTCAGTGATAAGCATAATTCTTGAAACATGCTTTCCAACCAATATGTCAACTACAGACAATTCTATCAAATACTCAAACATAGACACACACACAAAAAATCCATCAACACCCCTCTCCTTCTTTCTGGTCTCTATGCCTGGGACACAGCTGTCGTCATCTGTCTTTTCTGTCCTCTGTCCTATGTTGGGTCTCTTGTTTACTGGATCCCATGTATTTCTCTCGATTTCCTACACCATTTTATTAAATCTCCTCTTCTGGTAGTTTCTTGAATAATGGTGCATGAACAGGTGGGGTTTTTTTCCACACTTGCTTATCCGAAATTTTTTATTTTACCTTTCACTAGATTGGTAGTTTAGCCAGGTGTAGACAGTTAAGCTGAAAATCATTTTAACCCAAAATTTTGATAACATGGATCCACAGTCTTCTAGCATTTGATGTTTCTGTTGAGATGTCTAATGCCATTCTGATTCTTACTCCTTCGTATGTGACGTGTAACTCCTTTCTCCACTTCTATCCCATTCCTAGAATCTCTCACTGACTATCCTGCATCTCAGATGTTCTGAAACTCCACGATAACGAGCCTTGATGTGGCATTCTTTCTTTCACTTTCTTTTGCTCCCTCCCTCTCTCCTTCTCTTCCTCCCTTCCTTAGTTTAAGATGGACACACTTGATATGAAAGCACACACCCTTCAGTTCTAGAAAGTGTGTGGATTATTATTGTTGCAAAAATCCCTTTTTAATTTTCTGTTCTTTATTTCTGGAACATCTATTATTTGAATATTAGACTTTCTTAAAACTTTTAAAAAATATGCTTAGCTCAAATTGTTTACTTCCTTGCCTTTTTGTTTTGCCTTCTGAAGATTTATTTGACTTTATTCTCTAAATGCTCTGTTGATTTTTAAAAAATTTTGCTATATTATTTAAAAAATTTCAGTTTATTTGTGTTATTTCATTCTCCACCCCTTCCTTTTTCTTGCGTTACAGATACAATGGCTTCTCTCTCATCTTTTGGAGATGATTCATTTTAGGCTTTTTGTAATTCTTCTCCCTGGGTTATTTGTTCTGTCTTATTTCTGGGTCCCATTTTTAGGGTCTCACTCTTTCATTATGAAGGCTTCCCTCTAACGCCTGGTGGTCCTTGATGGACAGCTCATTATTTAGAAATGCACTAAAAATCTCTGTGTGCAAAGTGGGAAGAGGGTGTTTGTTATCTGGTATGTTTCACTTTAAAGTAATCACGCAATGTTGCATCCTTTTCATCGAAAGATCCAAAATGTTAGTAATGGAGGTCTGGAATTTGCTTCCCTGGGATTCTCCAGAAATAAAGCTTCCATTCTTCCCTCAGGAAGGTAGGAGCCTGGTTGCTGGCATTCTTGGAGTAGAGAATCTTAGCTGTCAACTGTGTCTGATGTACTTAAATATGATGGCTCTCTGTTAAAATTTCTTCAGAAAATAAACCTTTCCACTCTCGTAGTGGCTATAACGGTCCTTGGAGGGAAACAGAGGATCTAACCATTCTCTGTGAAATCCACCTCCTTCCAGCCTGGATCCTTACTCCTTCCACTTAGGCAGCTGATTCCTCTCAGTGGGAGACCCTTAGGGTTCTGTAGGAGGAATCAGATGCTCACATGTCATCCTTATCCCCTCTCTAAACACTTAAGTTGTAACTTCCTCCATGTTTATTTTCCCCTTTCTATTGTATTCTATCCCGTGTTCTTTGTCAATTTTGTTAATTTGTTAATCCCTGTCATCTTTGACTGTCATTTTATCTTTTTTTTTTTTTTTTTTTGGTGAGGAAGACTGGTCCTTGGCTAACATTTGTTGCCAATCTTCCTCTATTTTTTGCATGTGGGATGCTGACACAGCATGGCTTGATGAGCAGCATATAGGTCTGTATCCGGGATCTGAATCCATGAACCCAAGGCTGCTGAAGGAGAGCACGTGAACCTAACCACTACGCCACTGGGCTGGCCCCTTGATCATGTTTTTTGAGTGGAAAGGATAGGTGTGTATGGTCAATTGACCATTTTTCCACAAATAACTTCTAAGTATTCCTCTTTCATCTTAGGAGAATTTCCTGTGATGTCCCCAAGTGAAACATGAGTGGACGTTTGCAATGCCAGGCTTAGGTGTGTGTGGGGTCTTCTCTGGGTGTTGGATCACTTTTATGGGGACACAAAATCTTCCTCCACAGAAGCCTTTCTTCCAAAAAGGGACTCAATCCCAGAAGACCAAGTGTAGGACAAGAAAACAGGCTTAAGGAGACTGTCTCTGTTGGTCTTTTCTCTTTTTTCTTGAAGAGCATGATAAATATTTGTTGGATGGATAAATGAATCATTGAATAAGAGTCTTGCTTGTTTGAAAAGGTAAATGAAGCATGTAAAGAAGTTAGAACCTTGCTTGGTAAAATGATATGGAGAGTTGACTTGTGAAAAATAAGGGAACTGTTGTCTCCTTGATTCAACAATAGTAGACATTTACTGGATAATCTACTAAGTTCAAGGACTGTGCTAGATGCTCTAGTCATCAATGATTAAGTTACATAAACTGATAATTTCAGCATAGTTTGGTTTGTAATGTAAGAGTATATATAGGCAGATATTTTTCTTTTGTACACACTTATATAATAATGCATATATGATTAAAATATACAGAAATATATACATAACCATAAAGTTAAAAACAAAAATCCATAACCCCATCACTTAAGTAAGGCCCACTACCATTATTTTTAAATAAAAGAAAGAAATGAATTTTGAAGATTTAAAGTGAAAAGAATCTCTTCAATTCCTTCCCATTGTCCCTGTCGGTAAGGTCATTACTGTCAACAAGATAATGTGTGTATGTGTGTGTATCTTTATATATACAATTAGAAACATCCTATATGGTGTTTTTAATTTTTTTCGACAATAAATCGTAGAGATTTCATCCTTTTTTTAATAGCTGCATACTATTTCACTCTCTCTATATAGCATATTTTAATCAATCTGCTTTAGACAGTTTTCTTCTAAATTTTTACTATTACAAAGTCATTGCAATAAGCATCCTTGTACTTATGCTTTGCACAGGTGGAAACCCAGGATGGGTCAAGGGAATGACTTCAATGACCTCTCCAGTTTGGTTTGTGACTATCTGCAGTGTCCTCCTCTGCCTTGCTCCTGCATGGCATCTGAGCATAAGGCAAGAGAGCAAAGGTTGCAAAGAACCTCGCTTTCAGAGAACTCTGAATGCCCAGGATGGAAATCCATTTATTCTATCCCAAAGAGAATTTTCAACCTCATCTCCCAAATTCTCCTCCGGTTTGGATACAAAAAAGCCTCTTTTTTTTTTTTTTTTTTGTGAGGAAGATTGGCCCTGAGCTAACATCTGTGCCAATCTTCCTTTACTTTGTATATGGGATGCCACCACAGCATGGCTTGATGAGCAGTGCACACGTCCGTGTGTGGGATCCAAACCTGTGAACCTGGGCCACCGAATCGGAGCACACGAACTTACCCACTCAGCCACTGGGTTGACCCCAACAAAGCCTCTTTTTAATTAATAAGTAGATCACTCTCACCATTCGCTCTCTGCCTCTGGGTATGATTCTGTTCAGGTCCATGGTCCTCTTTTGGTAGAATGAAAGAAAATGGCTTTCTCTACATCCGTGTAGAGCAGAATGAACCAGCTCCTCCTTTGTGCTCCCATGATATTTCTTCCTACCTGTCTGAGAGGCCACCATATCTAGGATTTTCTCCACCTGTAACAGAGGGAGTAGGGAGTCTGATGGTAGGACATTCTTCTGTATTGACTGTGACTGAGTAGAATGTCTACTCCAGCTAGCCAGAGGCTATAGAGTGGAAATTTCCAAATTGCTATCAAGATGAGAACCAATGGTCAGAACCATGGAACCAGGTGTGAGGGGTGAGGCAAAGCCATAAAGAGGAAAGGAAATGATGAAAATGGAAGCTGAGTGGTCTGGGGACTCAGTGGGAGAGCAGAGCACCCACAGGCAGTCTTGGTACAGCCAGAGGTATCTTGTTGGTGTAAGAAAGCTGAGTAGGCTCGATTATGCCCTCTCACATATCAGCACAGCAACGTGTCAGTGTGTTTGTCTTGACGGCTGATCTGTGAGGTCCTCGAGGTTGGGGGCTGTATTTTGTTCGCCTCTATCTTAGCGCTCAACAGGAGGGTCTGGCTCACAATAGATGCTGAAGCTGCGTTTGTTAAATGAAAATATCACATTTCACCAGTGGTCCCCAACCCAACCTGGCTCTGCATCAGAACATCAGAATCACTAGGTTAATCTCTGGGCTTTACTCCAGATCTAAATCAGAATCTCAAGGGGAAAAGTCCTGAGAATCAGCTGTTCAGATGAGATCACTTGTTGGTTCTTATGCATCCAATCTCTGCTTATGCATCCTGCTCTGTGGTCCAGGGTACAGAAGCCATCACTTTGTATACACTATGGTTTCATCTCTCCAGGGTCCTGGGAGTGGCAAATGTGACATATTGCTTATGAAAGGACCCTGTCTTTGGACTGTTCCAGCCAGTTCCCCCGTGTCAGAGACTGCAGGGGAATTTTGTGTCATTTTGCCACGTGAAGTCAGAAGAGAATATATTTTTCTTTCCCAGGGACCCAGGCTGTGGACAGGCTGCAGCCTGGGGGTGCTTGGGTATTCCTCCCGAAAGTCACATTCCTTCCGAGATATTTACAATGGCAGAGATAATGGGTTATTGATGAACCAATCTGCTGGGATGGCCCCTGGTGAATTAGCTGTTGGCCACTGGCCTGCCTGGGATAAAGAACTATTGCTGAGCTCAGCAGGAACTGGGAAAGGTCTAAATCACCCCCATCGCCTCCCGCAATGCCAGTAATCTTTGTTAAAGGCACTCCCGCAGCCAATTCCTCATACGGCGGAAGCAACTTATTTAATTTATACTTAATTGAAGGCTTGGAGCTTTGGACCCAGATGGATGTGCATTTCACTCCGAGCTCCTTTCTCCTTCCTAACTGTGTAACAAGTGCCAGGTAGTCAACGTTCCCGATTTTCAGCTTCCTTGTTTCTGAAATCATAATCCTGTCATGGACTTTGAAACGTTGTCATCAATAGCACATGAAATGCTAAATGAAATGTAGAGCCGTTCACAGTTTACAAAGCACTTTCACATTATCTCATTTAATTCTCACAATAACCCTAGGAGGTGCGTACCATTAGCTCATGTTTATACATAAATATTACAAGGGTCAGAGGGTTTGAGTAACTTACTCAGGAATCAACCCCTCCCCCACTCCAACTACACACACATTTTATAGACGAGGAAACAAATATTCAAGAGGGCACATGATTGGCTCAGGGTCACATGACCAATAAATGGTCAGCTTAGTAGCTTGCATAGTACTTAGAATAAAATCTAAACTACATATTTTGTCCTCCAAGGACCTAATTGAACTGGTTTCCTTTTATGTATCTCTCTAATTGGGGGAGGTTAAAAAAAGTCCCCAGTTTTCCACCCCACCCGGTATTCGGGTCCTTCGCCATGTAATTTTATAGTATCCTACCACTCTGACTCTGAGCTCAGTCATATGACTTGCTCTGGCTGATAAGATGATGGTATGACAGTTCTGAGCTCATGCCTCAAGGAGCTCCCCATGTTTTCACACACACTTGTGCCTTTGTGGTTGCCATGAGAGCATGTCTGGGCTAGGCTGCTGCAGGATGAGAGACACATGGAGCAGAACTTAGAGCTGATCCTGAGCTGACCTCTGATACATGAGCAACGGACATATTGTTGCACATTGCTGAAGTTTGTAGTTGTTTGTTAGGCAGCACTGTTATGCCAAAGGTAGACGATACACTAACCTCATCTGGTGATACTCTTGCCCTCACTCGCTGCATCATGTCCACGCTGACTTTCCTTCAGCCCTTCAAACCAGCCAAGCTCTTTCTCTTCTTAGTCCATTTGCGAATGTGTTGCTTTGCGTGGAAAGAAACCCTTTTCACTGTTTCTGCACAACTCTTCATTTCTCACTCTTCAAGTCTTGGCTTGATTGTTGCCTCTTTAGAGAGAACTTACCTGCTTATTCTGTCTTAATTAGGACATTCAACATATTGCCTAATAAATACAGTATCCTGTTCTCTTCCATCATAGCCTTTATTACAATTTATAATAATACAATAATTTTTTTAGCTTAATGAGATCCTCATGGATGTTTTTATTCACCACTCTATGCTTAGGACCGTACACAGCGGCTGGTACGGAACATGCTCTAAGTACACAATTGGTGAATAAATGAATACAAGAATGAATGAATTGGCAGAACCAGGATTTCAACTCTCCACTCCCTTCCCTCTCCTTCTATGCCACAGTCGTGGCTTTATTGGAAGTGTAGGGCTTATCTTTTCTGGAGAACCCTATCTAAAATGCACAGTTCTCTGATAATGTTTAGTCTGTTTTGCTAGCATCTTTTTATCAGTTTACACTCAAGTGAGCAACTTAACACTTGAAGGGATGAGCTGACAATCAGCTGAGAGAAGACATGGGAAAACAGCTCAGAGTAGATCAGAATATGAGGAGATGAAAGCTTCAGGAGAAAAGAAAGGGATTCTGAGACTGTGGCAGGAACGTTTCTTGGGTTCAGCCATGGCCCTGTACTACAAGGGGAGCAATCATGGCTCTGATTGCCAGCTATTGTTGCAGCAACTGGTTGACGTGTTGAAGTCTCTGATTTATTCTGGAGGAGAGATGCCTAGATGGGGAGGTGATTTCCATCTTCATGCAGACATGCATTTTTTTTCCTGGGGTGCTCATCATAGCCCTGTAGGACCCAGAGCTTGACATTCTTGGGATCTTGCTGCCCCAGGTGCTTGGCCAGAGTCTCTACTCTGGACTGACATCTGGGAGGATCAAAACCGTGGGGACTCAGCTGTTTCAAGTTTTATTGTATCGCAAAGCGACGGAGACCAGGAAGGGGGATGCCTCCTGTTGTCAAGTCAGAATCCTGAGCAAACAGCCCACTTAGCACTGAGAGCCCTGGTATGGGGGTGGGGAGATCAGATTCAGAGAACGCCAAAGTCAAAGTGAAAATTCAGCCTTTCTGTAGCTGGGCCAGGGGGAGTACCTACCAAAACCAGACTAGACGTCTGGTGGTCCTCAAATTTAGATGGGTTTCAGAGGACTGAAATGAGTAGAGAAAGAGGATAAAAGAAATCACAGAATGGATTTGACTCACTGCACTGGTTGTGTGGAACATTGCCTCAAATGACCAGAAATTTCTAGTGGAGAATGTCTGATTGAGCTGCGATAATCCTACAGCAATGGTTTGCTGAAGTACGTTCCTCAAAACAGTTTTCTGTAACACATTAACAAGAATTCCAGGGTGGAAAAGGAGAGTTCTGTGTAGAAATAAATTAGGAAAACATTGCATACTTTATCCTTCTCTCAGAGAGTCACGTGCACTTTTGCATATTAAAGGCTCTGAAAAGTCCTGCAAAGAAAAACAAAACATTGAAAACATTTTCTTCTCTATCTAAATTTATTTCACTAAGGAACCAACTTCCATCTTTCCTTCTTTCCCCTCTTCCTCCCTTCCTTCCCTTCCTTTCTAATCTTGTTCAATACCAGTTAACATTATTCCAGAAATCACAATTTGTGAAATATCGACCTTGAGAAATTTTTTCCAACATGTTCCATTTTGTGTTCACGGTTAAAATAATACAAACAAAAAGAAGCAGAATGGTTATTCATTCAGCACCTCTTGTGTGTCAATCATTGTGCTAAGTACTTTTTGTATACCTGAAGTCTTATCAATTTTTCAGATGAGGAAACTGAGGCTCAGAGAGATTGAGTCACTTGTCCAAGGTCATACCAACAGTAAGATGAGCTGGCCAGGTTCAAACCCAGATAGTCTACGCTTGAGTCTGCCCTTTTAGCCACTAGGCTATTTCAGTCTGGGAACTAAACGGTGGTCTCTCACCCCTTAGCTAATGAGAAAAATCCATAAATCCCGCCTTTTAAAAAATTTGTGATTGTACCTTTATTTCAACTGAGATATGCTGACCAAGGGGCCTCAACATTTCTAGGAGATACAGGAGTTAAACTGTCAGCCAGTGGCATCAAAAGAGATACAATGAGTCCACTTGCAAGCTTGGTGGGCTGAGAAGGTTGTGCCTGAGCAGTTTCCATTTCCTTGGTGATGTGTGGATGAACGCAGTCAACAATTATATCCTGTGGTTACATAGTATGTATAATTATATCTATCTACCAGTTAGTTCTATTTTTCTAAGGAAAAGTACACAGCCTGCTGAGATTTTTATGCAGAATAAATAGATCTGTCCTCGACTGTGTTACAGATATTATACATTCCAACATACTCCCAATGTCTTCGCACCATGTAGGGTTGACTGTGGCTCTCTGCCTTAAGTCCTACCAGACACGATTCACTTATCACCGTCCTATTCACAAAAAGGAGAAATCCCTCTTGGTTTCTCTCACCTCACTTCTTATTCCCCATTCTGTTTATACACTACAGTGCAGTAGAAAATTCAATTATTTGGAGCCAGATGGAATGGTTTCCAGTCATAGTTTTGATGCTTTTGTTTCCTGTGCTAAGCACATCCTCTGTATTACTTCATCCCGTTTCCCCACGACCCTGTATGGCAGATCCCATTGTGACTCCTCATTTTAAAGAAGAAAAGATGGAGTTTTAGGGTAGTTAAGTAATTTGATCACCCAGGTCATCCTATTTGAATGGCTCTTGCTAGATAGAGTAGTGGTGTGTTAGTTATCTATCATTAACTAATTACCTTAATATGCAGCAGCTTAAAACAGCAGCATTAATTATTTCACTTTGAGTGGATCAGGAATCCAGGCATGGGTTAGCTGGTGTCCTTGTCTTAGGATGTCTTACAAGGCCGTAATCTGGGTGTTAGCTGAGGCTGTAGTCTCATCTGAAGGTTTGACTGGGGAGGATTTACTTCCAAGCTCACGAATGTGCTCATTGGTGGTTCAGTTCCTTACAGGGGGTGGGACTAAGCTCTCATTTCCTCAAGGGCTACTGGCCAGAGTTCTTCTCAGTTCCTTGCCATTTGGGCCACTTCATAGGGTATCTTAAAACATGGTAGCTGGCTTCATCAGAGAGAGCAAGAGAGAGGACAGGAGAGAGGATGCCAGCAAGACGGAAATCACAATCTTTTTTAACCTAATCATGGAAATAATGTAGGGGAGGAAGAGAATTTCTCTACCCATTCTAGGTCTTTCTGGCTGGTCTACTAATTAAATTGACATGAGGCAGAATAACAGGAGAAAATCAAACAAAGCTTTATAACATGTATACATGGGAGAAAAACCCAGGAAAACTGAGTAACTTGCCATAAAGGCTAAGGCTGCTGGCTTAAATACTGTCTTCAGCTAAAGATAAAGGAGGATGTTGGGGGTAGCAGTTTCAGATTTCAAAGGGGAGGAAGGCAATTCATACGGAAATAGAAAAGCAAATGTTTGGTAAACAAAATTTTGATAGAATGGGCTTAGCAAGGACCCTCACAGTCTACCAATACCCAGAGTTGTCTATGGTGATGGCTGGCTTGGGGACAGGTTTTCTATCTTAAATTCTCTTAGGCAATTAGAGGAAAGGTCAAAGGTTCTTTCAGAGTCTTTTGTTCTTAAAAATAATCAAGCCAAAGAGACACATTTGGGGTCGCCAATTCTGATCCCCCACAATGATATCTCATCATCTTTATGCACCTTCTCTAAGCCTCCATTTTTTTTTTTTTAAAGATTTTATTTTTTCCTTTTTCTCCCCAAAGCCCCCCGGTACATAGTTGTGTGTTCTTCGTTGTGGGTTCCTCCAGTCGTGGCATGTGGGACGCCGCCCCAGCGCGGTCCGACGAGCAGTGCCATGTCTGCGCCCAGGACTCCAACGAGCGAAACACTGGGACGCCTGCAGCGGAGCGCGCGAACTTAACCACTCCGCCACGGGGCCAGCCCCTCTAAGCCTCCATTTTTTTATCTCCTGAATAAGGATAACAGTGGTATCTACCTCAAGCAATTGTTGTTCGGATGAAATAAGTAAAGAGATATTAAGTACTTGATGATAGTGTTGGGTTCCTTCTCCAAACCACTATTGGCTGAGTAGCTGTAGAATCATCTGGAATTCATCATTTCCCATGTAGCCTCTAGAGAGATGGTGGGAAGATGAAAGAACCAAAATACTGGAGACTGGCGTTTTAGCGCTCTAATTTGCTGTGTGATTTTGTACATGTTTTTCTCTTCTTTGTGATTTTATTTATTCACCTGTAAAACTAGGGGGTTAAAAGAGGAGAAAGTTTCCATTTTTTTTTTCTGTGCCAATTCTAAACGGTTGGGCGTGTATCTCTGGGGCTTCGTATTGAGAGAGCTCTCAATGACTTGCGGCAGCCTGTTCCCACAGACTCGTGAGAGATGATTTTGCACATCTCTTACCAACTCTGTGTTTAGTGATGTCCCATTGAAGTCAGCCATGTTGGGAGTATTTATACCTTGGGTATAGGCAAATGTTACAAGCCAGGTTATCCTCCACTACCCCTACCCCGAGAGCGGATTGTTAAACATTTCCCATTGTACTACTGATTTCAAAACTCCATGGGAAAGACGACAGTAATTTATTGCAATACCTGCCAAAGTCTCAGGGATAGGATATGGAAGAATGAATAACTAAAGCATATTTGCCATCTCTGCTTAGTTGATTTCTACCATCCTCCCTTCATTGAGATATTTGGAGTGTCTGCATTTTTAGGAGGAGGAATTCCTGGGACAGGGAAAAGGATGCTGGCCTAGGCTCTGTCTCTGAAATAAAAGTCATACTAAAGCCAAATTTGTCATTTGCTGACCATGTTCCCTCGTCTCAGTTTCTGCTAATTGTCCAAGAAACTAGTAGCTGGGTAATGCCAGATAGGCTCATTAGAAACTCTGGGCTATCTTTCTCTTTCTCTGAATGGGTGGAATACAGGCATATTAAATGCTGTGAATGCTATGAAGTTAGTAATGTGCGCAATTGCACACCTGGATCTTCCACAACCACCACATGTGGTAGATAGTATATCAGTCAAAGCACTCCAGAGAAATAGAACCAACAGGAGATATATATATATATATCTCCTGTTGGTTCTATTTGTATATATATGGTCATTTTGAGGAGTTGACTCATGCAATTATGGAGGCTGAGAATTCATATCATCTTCCATCTGCAAGCTGGAGGCCCAGAAAAGCCAGTGGTTAATTCAGTTTAAGTCCAAAGGCCTGGGAACCATGGGGACTGATGGTTTAAATTCCAATCTGAGGGCAGGAGATGAGATGAGATGTCCCAGCTCAATCAGTGAGGCAGAAAGAAGGGGCAAGTTCCTCCATTCTCCACCCTTTTCGCCATTCAGGCCCTTGATGGGTTGGATGATGCCCACCCAGACTGGGGAGGGTGATCTCTTTTACTGAGTGCCCTGATTTGAGTGCTAATCTCATCTGGAAACACCCTCACAGACACATCTAGAAATAATGCTTAATCTGGGCACCCCAGGACTCAGTCAAGTTGACACATAAAATTAACCACTACAGCAAAGAAGGACTTATTCTCAACTCCTCCCACAGCCCTGACCTTGAGAGTTGAAGATTGGAGATGCCTGAGTTAAAGAGATTTCCCAACAATCACATAGCGACCAATGGCCAGGCTGGAACTAGTACCCAGTTCTTCTTACTACAGCACTTACTTTTTAGACATTAGGATATAAAAACCTGAATATGGTAGGGAGCGAGAGTAGGGACAAACCATCCCCGTTGTCCCTTCATGCAATTATGATGGTCTGCAAAGCAGTGGGATATATGGCCACAGTCACAAAATGTTACCCAAAGAGGAGTTAATGACGTAATCATGGACTCTCTACAGTCAATTATTGCAATTACTGGAAGCCACTCTCTTGTCATATTTCATTTAGCACAAAATGGCACAAAAGAGGCAAGTGGCACAAGGGTCCTGGGCCCACTGTTACTGCCCTTGCTGGAGCAGGCATCTAAAAAGGAAATGCCAACCCCAATAAGCTGTTCCTGCAGAAGCCATTAGGCTGGGTGACATGTTCACTTAGGGTGACATATATTGATCATGTAAAACACGCACTCTGTATAATATGATTAAACAAACTTGAGCAGTTCCAGAGAGAGCCAGCCAAACCGTGTGCGGAGCCTGGCTCTGCAGCGAGAGCCTCATGGCCCTGGTGGGGAGCACCTAGCTCAGAGTAGGAACCACATACAGCGTGTTTCTGTCATCAATTATTTATTCATTCATCTATTCATTCGTTCATTGATTCATTTATTCATTCAACAGGTATTTATGGAGTGTCCACTGTGTAAGGGGCACTGTAGTAAGTACTGGGTATAAAATGATGAATTTGAATTATCTGTGGACCATTCAGCTAGCGGCAGCCAATAAGCAGTTGATTATATGAGTCTGGAGTAATGGGAGATGTCTTCCCATTTTGAGTTCTCTTGTGGTCATCTCAGATGACTCACCTCCGTTTCAAACCCAGACTAAGCTATTAAAATCCAGTTGTACTTAGGATAGTGAAATGTTTGGACTCACACCTCCCATGTTCTACTATATACTCCACAGGCTGCAAGAGAAGTGGAGAGGTAGCGGTCTTCACAGGCATTGTGTTCATCCACTTAATAGAACGGTGGACATTCTATTAGAGTGAAGGTAACCAGGAACCCATAGGGTTTGAAGATTTGTAATAACATAATTCCCACAGGAAGTAGGAAAGTTTAGCCCTTTAGAGATACAATTTATCTTCTTCAGGTGGTAACAATCTAAAAGTATTTTCTGGACTATCAATACACTTTGCATTTGTGGTAGAGTTGCTATTATCTTAAAGACAGACCTGTCTCTTTCAAGGAAATGCTCACAAATCTTAACCTTCTCAATGTGAATGTACAATTAGCAAGGAATTTGTAGAATTTTACCATTCAACATAATGGTGTTTTCACAACATTTTTTGGTTCACAGAAAAAAAAGAACAATAGAAAAAGTAGACCTATACGCATATCCATAGATAACAGAGATATATTTGGAAGGAAAAAGGGTTCTGATCAATTCCAGTGCATGCAGGGGGGTTTCCACACCGCTAAGTATTCTCCCACACTAGCTGAGTGTCCTACAATTCGAGGAATTCTGACACTATCTACCCAGAGATAGCATCAGGTCCCGCAGGTTAAGGTCTCAGGCCCACAAGACTGCCCACTGCTTCAGACACCCGTCGCAAGTCCAGGTTGTCACTCACCTGTGCTTCTGACCAACTGGCTATAGATTGGAGGTTTCAAGGACCCCTTCCTTGGGTTGGATTAATTTGCTAGAATGGCTCACAGAACTCAGAGAAACATTTTACTTACTAGATTACCAGTTTATCGTAAAAGAACGCAATTCAGGAACAGCCAGATGGAAGAGATGCATAGGGCAAGATATGAGCAAAGGACGGGGAGCTCCCATGCCCTCTTCAGATGTGCCTGTCTCCCCAAATCGTGTCCTGTTGGGTTTTTGTGAAGGCTTCATCACATAGGCATGATTGATTAAGTCATCGGCCACTGGCAATTGATTTAACCTCCAGCCCCTCTCCTCTCCCAGGAGGCTTGGGGTGGGACTGACAGTTCCAACCCTCTAATCACGGGGCTAGTTCTCCTGACAATCAGCCCCCATCTCTAGGTGGGGTCCAAAAGTCACCTGATCAACATAACAAAAGACACTTTTGTAGCTCTCATGACTTAGGAAATTCCAAGTGATAGGAGCTCTGCTCCAGAAACGGGAGGAAGACTGAATATATATTTCTTATTATAAATCACAATATCGCAGACAGGAACCTTGCTGTCAAATATAAAAGATAAAAGAACGCAAAGTTGCAAGAAGGAGCATACAGACTCTAGGCTAGTGTCTTCACTGCTTTGCATCTCCATTCCACCTCTGTAAACGAGGATCAAAAGACCCTCCCCCACCGGGTTGCTCTGTGGCTTAAATGAACTATTACTGCAAAACCCCTTCCACGGAGACTAGCAGATAGCAGTTGCTCAATAAATGGTAGCTTTAACTTAAATTTTAAATCATGGAGAGCCCATCCCAAAAAAGAGAATACTGTTGATTACCTTTTCAAATAGTTTAGTCATGAATATTTTCCTGTAACATTAGATTTAGATTGAGCTCCATGAGGGCTAGGGGCACGACTTGATAATCATAATTATAAAAATCATAACAATAACAAGAATAATAATCATAACAATAGCCATAACAATAGCACCGACTGTATTCCAGGGAATACTCAGATGCATGGTGTGCTTGCATAATCTCATTGAATCCTCTCAGCCAGCCAGTGGGGTTGGCACTATTTTTTCCATTTTGAGGCATGGAAAGAAGGGTAAAGAGAGAAAGAGGGGACTCAACATCGTCTTATTTATTATGGTGTTGCCAGAACCTTGAACAATGACTACCTGAGTGAAGTTCCATGAAGCTTGGTAAATGAGTGATTGAATGAATAAATGGCAAGATTGGGTGGATGAAGATAAAGAAACGAACCACAGAGGCTTAAAACCCTGACAGGCTTCACTCCTCACTCTTTGTGGACCTGTACTTTTAGTTAGCAGGGACCTGGGCATTTCTAGAACATTCTTTGGGTTTTTTTCCTGGCCAAGAGCTGAACCAGGAAGTCAGTGCACCATCTTTTTTCTTTGTGGCTCTAATTACCTGCTCATTGGAATGCAAGGACCTTCCCCAGCCCTGTTCCTGAGAGGGAGTGGAAATTCTGTGAGAATCGTACCCATTAAGGCCTTTTATGATCACCATTATGTAATAAAGAGCATCTGGAGCCTGAGGAATTATTGCAAGCTTTTATTTTGTTTTAAGTATAACTATCTCCTAGCATACATTTTCCTTTGGATGATTGCAATAATAGTTGGAACTGTGCTCTCTCTCTCTCAGAGCAGATCCCATGGTGGACAGCATCCATGCCCCTTCCTTTTTTCTTAACAGAAACTCAATTTTTTGTTCTGATATCTACCTTTCCCCCATGTAGCGTGTGCCTCCAGGTGAGATAACCTCACTCTCAGTCTTAGATGGACCTGAGTGGTCTAAGGGATTCCCCATCCCTTTACAAATAATTGGTTTATGGACAACCAGGTCGCCTAATTCTAACTGATTTGATGCCAGGAAGTATGCTGGAGGCCCTTTGGGTAAATAAATCTTCCTCTCTCTCCTAAGAGAGAGCCACAGGAAGAAAAGATGTCTTTTCTTCCTCTGGATGCTGCCCTAACAGGGTGTGATGTCCAGACCTGCTCAGCCATCTTCCCATCAGTCTGTGCTGAATTAAACACTGAGGATGGTAAAGCAGAGATGTGAAAAGGACCTGGGTCTATGACGACCTCACTGAGCTACTGAGCCATGACCTGTTCCACTTCTGGACCATCTGTTATGGAAGATAACATATTTCTGTGTTGTTTAAGTCACTTTCCTCTGAGTTTCTAATCTTTGCAGCTGACAGCACCCTAACTATTAGAGAGCCCCAAGAATGCAAGAATCCCAGAGAGAGGACCAACTTCCCAAGATAAACTCATTTTCCAGATGAACAGAACAGATGCGACCTTCCTCGAATGGGTAGGCTCTCTTCAACGTGTCCGAAGGTCTTTTATCTTAAGGAGATTTGAATCCTAGAACCACTAGCTGAGAAGGGACTTCATAGACAGCTTGGTAGAGTGCATCCCAAATCCAGCCCCTGGGAAGGTGGCATGGATATCACCTGGAGGGGTTTTTAAAAATAAGCATTCCTTGAGCAAGGCTTTGGAGATTTTAGTTTCAGAGACTTGGGATGCAGCCTGGGCATTTATATTTACAAAAGCCTCCTTAGGTGGTTCTGATGATAACCCAAGAAGCATTGATCTAAACATAAAGATCTAAACATCCATCTCCCCCTCCACCCAGCCACAGAAGCTTTTTCTCTAACAAAATCTACGATAGAACATCAGTAGATAAAACAGACAAAAATGGGGCTAGTTTGATAAAAGGGGTCTCAGATGTGGGAAGCATTCCTCCACTCTAGCTGCCATTGTATTGTGACAAGGTCTGGCAATGGAAGGAGAATCATGCAAGGCACTTCTCCAGGGAACATAATTCTTTAAGCAGAGTCCTTTGTCCTCCTTTCTAAAGCCTATTACTGATTAACGTCTTCCCTCTGTCCTGGAAGCCTTGTAAAAACAGGCAGAACTAGCAATAAACATATCTCAAAGAACAAACAGCAGCCCCCAAGGATGAGGGTGTCTATATTCCGTTAATTATATACTCGCTGCCCTCCTAACTTCTTTGAAGACCCTGAAACTATGTAACCTCTTCCTAAACAATAGATACGTATGCTGCACATCTGGTATGTAGATAACCACCTTTGATTATTACCTTTAGTCACGCACTGCCCCTCACCTATTGTTCCCATGACGACAATAGTTAGACCACCTCGTGTGATTTTTTCCTATAGAAGTGTACCCTGTCCCTGAAATAAATTGGATTTGCTTGCAACTGCTTCGAGTCTCACGTCTAGCACTTATACTTTCGCCGACGCCGTCTCTCCCGCGGGAACCTGGACTCTGCCGAGGCTGGACCCCGGCACTCAGAGATCTTACAATTAGCTTCACACTATAGATGAAGGATGGGATCTCACTAGCCCACACGGTCAAGGAATACTTCCCTGAGAATGTGGTATTGTAGCTGGAACCTGAAGGACATGGAGCTAGAGGGAAAGACCATTTTGAAAATGGAAGATGTGAGAGCTCTGAGACTAGAAAGAGTTAGTGTGTTTGAGGAACTGAAAGAAGAGCAGGGCCATGGGTTGAATTGTGTCCCCCCTCAAATTCATATTTTGAAGTCCTAACCTCCCATGTGATGGTGTTTGGAGGTGGGACCTTTGGGAAGTAATTAGGTTTAGAAGAGATTATGAGGGTGGGGCCCTCATGATGGGATTAGTGCCCTAATAATACAAGACACCAGAGAGCTGGCTCCTCTTTCTCCAGGCACCCACAGAGAAAAGGTCACATGAGCATGTAAAGAGAAGGCGGCTGTCTGCAAACGAGGAAGAGAGCCTTCACCAGAACCAATGACACTGGAACTCTGATCTTGGACTCCCAGCCTACAGACTATGAGAAAGTAAATGCCTGTCATTTAAGTTGCCCAGTCTACAGTATTTTGTTAGGGCAGCCTGAGCTGACTGAGACAGGCAGCTTGGCTGAAATGTCATGGAGAGGCAGAGAGTGGTGCGAGTTGAATTTATAGAGACAGGAAGGGATCAGTTCAGCTGGATTTAAAGGTCACGGTAAGGGATTCATATTTTATTTGAATTCTGTGGGTAGCTACTGATGAGTTTTAAGCAGAAGAATGACCTGTCTAAGTGCTCAGATAATCCCTCTGGCTGGCTGACATGCTTTTCCCTTTTTCTCCCCCTATCTAATCCTTTAGATTCTTTATGGCATCTTTTACAGGACAGGTCCTCCGGTGATTGACCATCTCCAGCTGCAGAAGTCTCCCCCTTTCTTCTGGTCTTTTATTATACTTGGAGTCAAGATCTGCTGGTTCACCATTTCAATGCTCTCCTATGATTTCAGTCATTGGTAATAACTGTAAACTCCTCAAGTAGACTGTAAACTCCACGTGGGCAGCGATCTTTGCTACTGCCACACAGCATGGAAAATACACATAAGAACATCCTGACTGTGAAAATGATAGAGTAAAACAAACTCTACTTTCAGTGGTGAGAGATGAACTGGAACTCACTGACGCGAACTCCTTCCAATGCGGAAGCTCAATTCCATAGTACAAAATCAAGATGGCGGAGTCTGGCTACTGTGCACCCACCATATCCTGGATTGAAAACAAGAAGTAAACTCTCTGGGAAAAGATTTCTCCTTCTGCTTCTTCTTCTCCTCTTTTGTTTCCATCTTCTTGTCTTCTCTCGGTAGAAGAGTAGAAGGAAGAATGTTTTAAAGGGCTCGAGCAGATCTAGTTATAGAAAATGGAACAATTGGCCTAGGTAGTAAGCCTCAACTTCTTGTAGAGAAAAATCAAGTGTCTGCCTCTCCTGACAGAGACAAGTAACGTCTAGCTGCAATGTAAAAGGCTCAGAGATATGACAGTTCTAGGAGTTTCTTTCTATAAACAAACAAAAAATAAGCAAACAAACAAGCTAATATAAATACCAGTCTTATCAGCCCAGATGACACCCCTTGGGACAATTTTCTTGAAGTGTTAAGACTTCATTGGAATCCTTATCTCTTCTTTCATGCCCGAAAATCTAGTACCATATTTGAAAGTAACTGGAAATAAAGACCAAAAAACCCTATGATTTTCTCTTTAATTTTCTAGTTGGTTTCTAAATTAGAATGTTCACGATGAAAAACAAACTCGAAGTGAACAAGGTCCGGGAGGGGTACCAAGTTCGATGGATACCAATGTTTGATGGACCATTGATCAGGGCAGCCTATAAGGAAGCTATGGTGTTTTGAGACACTGCAAGAGCCTCCCAAACACCTTTGGTGCGTAAACCAGTGGCTGTAAATCAGCTATTCCTCATGGCTCACATCTCCTATTAAAAGGCAGAGACAGAAAAGGTCGAAGCAAAGTTTGTGATTATGGAAGGCTAGAGCTGGACGGATATTCATTTGGCAAGTGCCCAAGATGGGATTCAAACTCAGCTTTTCTGATTCTGAACTTTGCACATTTTTTTTATTTCATTTCTCCTCTTCTTTCCATAGCCAACTCCTAGGTACTTAGAGGAAATTGGCCAAATGCTTGATGTTTCATAGAACTAGTTATTTGCTAAATACCTTGAACGTAAATAGTGATTTTAGTATAATGAGCATAGCTGTTCTAGGATCTTCTGTCATTAGCGATGCTTCCCAATTTGGGGAGTTGACTCTCTCTCTCTCTCTCTCTATATATATATATATATATATATATATTTCAAGTTATGAGACAGCAATTGTAGAACACCGAGAAAGACACAACTCAAGGAGCTCCAATCTCTCCTTGTTCCCAACCAGAAACAACCTCAAATATTAATTATCAGCCCCTCTTTCACTCTCTGTTGACTGGACTATTCTTTGTTAGTCGAAGCAATTCCAACCCCTGAATCTGGCATGGCTTATTTGACGTTGAGAGTCAACCAAAAGGGCTTTGCCCACAGTCCAGAGTTAAACCATTATTGGAACAACTTAGCAACTGTTCAGTAAATGCATGAGTTTTTCATCCTGTTTATTATCTTTCCTGGGATAGAAATTGCAAGCTCACACTGACAGGCAACCACAGTTTTTCTTCACCTTATTTGGGAAGCAATGGGTGAGCCCCTTCTTTCTCTGAATAAAAGAAGGAGAGACTGAGATATAAAAGAGCAAGCAAGAAAGTTTTTCTTTTAATATATATATTTAAGGTGTACCACTTAATGATCTGATATATGTGTACACTGTGAAATGATCACTACTATCCAGCTAATTAGCACATCCATCACCTCACATAGTTACCATTCATGTGTGTGTGGAGGTGTGGGGTAAGGGCACTGAGGATCTTGCCTCTTAGTAAATTTCAAGCATACAATATAGTATCATTACCTATAATCACCACGCTGTACATCAGATCTCTAGAACTTATTCATTTTGCATGACTGAAACTTCATATCCTTTGACTGACATCTTTCCATTTCCCCCACCTAGCCCCTGATAACCACCATTCTACTCTCTGCTTCTCTGAGGTTGACTATTGTAGATTCTTCATGTAAGTGAGATCATACAGTATTTGCCTTTCTATGTCTGGCTTATTTCATTTAGCATAATGCCCTCTAGACCCAGCAATCCCATTCTGGATAGTTATCCAAAGGATATGAAATCAGGATCTCGAGGAGATACTTGTACTTGCATGTTCATTGTGGCATTATTCACAATAGCCAAGATATGGAAACAACCTCAATGTCCATCAATGGAAAAATGGATAAAGCAAATGTCACACAAACATACAATGGAATATTATTCAGCCTTAAAAAAGAAAGAAGCAGCATTTCTAAATGCAGCATCCTTCATCAGAAGATTTATAGATTTTTCCCTTAACATTACTTCATTTTTTGTATGATATCTTCTTTATGTGCAAATGGGCAGCTTATCTTTCTGGAAAGGATACAGTGCTTTAGCTCACTCTCTGTTACAACAATAGATCTTTTACAGCTTAACCCTGTTTCCAAGAAAAGGGGAAAAACTAGTGCACTGGTGGTGCCCCAAGATTTCAGATCCTGTTTAAATTGGTCCGCATGTGTTCTATAACTACAGGTTAAGACACTAGGATTTGGGACAGAAAAAGCTAGGTTTGAGTCTGGGCAGTGCTAGCTTTTAAAGTTGTGAACTCAGATAACTCATTTAATTACTTTTTTTTTTTTTTTTTTTGCTGAGGAAGATTCGCCTGAGCTAACATCTGTTGCCAATCTTCCTCTATTTTCTACGTGAGCCGTCGCCACAGCATGGCCACAGTGGTGTAGGTCTGAGCCTGGGAACCCAACGTAGCCGCTGGAGTGCAGCACGCAGAACTTAACTGCTGGGCTGCTGGGGCTGGCCCCATTTAATCACTTTACCAGTTTATCATCTGTAAAATGGGAACAATAATTGTACCTTATGGGCTTGGTGGGAGGCTATGTGAGATCAAGTATGTGAAATTTTATCACAGGGTCTTGCAAAGAATGAGTAGCTTTTATGGATTTGACTCATCAGTGCAGTCCAGGCCCTTGGGGCACAGGGTGCTAGCCTATCCCCCCCAACCACAGAGGGTCCAGAGGAATGGTCCTCTGCCATTCCTCAAGTCTTCATCTTGAATTTATTGGCCCTGACACCACAATCACTTGGGAGCTCTATTCTCCCTTCAAGGGGTAAAGTGTTCTAACTTAAAGGGTTAAAGTAGGATCCACATTTTGGAAAAAAGCCTGTAGTACCGCCTGGTGCCAGAGAGGGGCGGCATACAGCCACCAGCACGGAGGGTCCAGCCATTGCTGCCCAGAGCTCTCTTTAGGAGGGCTCGAGAGTCCAGCCAGGAGGCTGGAGCCTCAGGAAAGCTAGTTAAGGAATCACAGGTGAAATGGAAGCTAAGATGAAAATACCAGAAGAGCCAGAGCAGAAACGAAGCTGAAATGTTTGTGGAGTTCTGAAGCGGGTGTGGCTGAGCCACCACCTGCTCACCTTTTCACACGGACACACTTTCCATGCACTAGCTCAGTTGTACCCACTCATTCTGACATTCCTTCTCCAAATCATTCATTCATTGACTGACAAGGACAGAGTAACTGCCTTTTTGGGGCTTTGAATCTGACCAGGGGCTGGGCTCCCAGGAGGAACAGCACAGGTTGACTGGATTTGAAGTCAGAGTCCTATACCAGAAGGTGAATCAGATGTCAGGGATTAGGGTATCCGGCAGGCTGGAGCACATGCTTCTGGTTGGGCATGTTAAGCCTAGCTCCCTCCACATCAGGGTCCCATTCACTCCATGGTCTTTATAGACTTGTAGAGTTACTGCAACAATTTCCAGGAGACGGCAGTAAAGAGTACTAAGGATGGGGCGCCATTTTGTAATTTCCCTGAGGGCCTTGCTCAAATTTGATGTGAAATCCTGGAGAAAGGCCCTGAACTCTGGCAGGAAACAATGCCTGCCTTGAGGAACAGTTATGTGGGCCCTGACAGGAAGTAGGAAGAGCCCTGACCACAAGGAAAGCTGGCCCTGATAGGAAGTAGTGAGGGCCCTCACAAGACACTTGAATTGACAAAAGGAAACCCTGAACATGTATACAATCCCACCTTATTTCTTAACTATGTGCCACCAATGAATTGAGCAGAGATGAATGTCATTTCCAAATCAATACCTATATTTAAGTATTACATAATTATAGGGTCATAAGCAGATTAAAGGCAAGGTAGCTTTATTTACTACTAAAAATTGTTATGTAGTTGAATGTCGCAATCTTCAAAGTGAGTTTTCCACTCCCCCTTTGACCGGGATTGGTTGGATAGAGAGCGGTAGAAACCACTCGACTTTAAATAGTTTTGAATGGAAGGCAGAGTAGAAAATTTTCCAAACAGACCAAATGTCAAATGTTTTTTGTTGTCCAAGAAAGAGAAATATGCTATTGTTGTTCTTGCTATTATTACTGTTATTTTAGAGAGGAGAACTTTTCCTAGTTAATTGATTGCTCATAATGAATCATTCCCACAACATTCTTGTGTCTCTGAAACAAAGGTTGTCAAAAAGTTCTAATAACCTGATGGATTTCTATGTTGTCAATAAACTCATGCTGTCAAAGGTGGTATGAGCTCCGTGAGGAATGAGTCACCTCAGCGTGATCTTGAATATATGGGCTTGTCACAATGCCTCTATCTCCCTCATGCACAAACATATACATAGACACACCATAATTCTTTTTTAGAAGAATGATGCTTGCTTTGATATATCACTGTGGCCAGTTGTTGTCTTGCTGTGGGCTTGTGGTCTTTATTTGCCTGTGTTAGTTAGGTTTTGGTGTTTTCATCAAAATATTTCCAGTATTCCTTCATTCCAGGCACGTGGGAGAGTGCCCTTTCCTGTCCCATGGAGTGAGGTGTGGCCATGTGACTTGCTTTGGAAAAAAAAAAAATAAAGTGGAAGTGATATGCGTGGCTCCCAGATAGAAGCTTTTAACAATCAGTGTGCAATTCACCACACCCATCTTTTTCCTAGCTCAACCATCTCGGAACCTTGGAGGTGCATTCTCCTTCAGCTTGAATGAAGATGGTGTAAAGCTAAGCGTCCCGCTCCCGACCACAATGGACAAGTGTGATGAGAGAGAAACAGGTGTTGTTTTAAGCTGCTGAGGTTTGGGGATTACTTGTTACTGCAGCATAACCCATCCTATCTGACTAATGCACTTCTTTTCATTTATTCCTCTTTTATAGAACCAAGCCCCGGGCTACTTCTTTCCTCTGTGGTTGGGGGAACAGTGATGGACTGACTACCTCTTGCTCTCATTTTCAAATGTGATTACTTAGCCTCATCCTGGCCAAACAAAACGTTCCATCCTCCTGTCCTCAATTACTGGTTCAAAAACAGGGAAATGATCCAAGCCAGGGAAACGAGACTCAAACCCCAGTTAAGAAAGAAGCTCTCTCTTCATGCAGCGGGTTTAATTAAGCAGGTAGAACATAAGCCTAGAGGGACCCGTGGCCATTTTCACCACCTCTTGGGAGGAACCATTTGAGAATAAACAAGAATTAAGAGCTGAAATATGGAGAGGAACAGATTCATAGCGATCTTATTTAAGTGTTCAGATTCAGAACATTCTTGCTTTCTAGTGATACTAACCAGTAGCTTCCTTAGGACTTTTTTTCATTTTTGCTGATTTTTTTGTCATCTGCAATAGAAAAATCTTAACTAATATTTTTCCTAAACACACTGGATGAAGCAACTTGGCTTTTCGACCATTGAACGGGGAGGGAGCAGTGTCTCGTTTCACTTGTATTTTCCTCGTGGTGTCAGACACTGATTCTTGCACAGTGGCAGGTGCAAAGTAAATAATCGCAGAACTGAACCGCATCCTAGACTCCAAGAAATCTTCTCTTTTCACAAGGAGCATGCTCCGACCCCAGTAAATAAACCCCATATGTGGTTCAGCTTCTGAGAAAACCACATTTGCCTCTGCTTTTATTCACCCAGATGTCGTATTTCAGGGCTCCAGTGGAAACCCAATTTATTTTTCAGGCTAGATCTTTAAGTACTAGTCTCCTTTTTGGAAGTCAAGAGGCTCTTGATTAATTAAAATGAGTAGCATTTTGAAGAAAAAGTAACGCGTTTTGTGGGCGATAATGTAAAATGCACATCATTGAAAATAATGTAAAATGTACATTTTATACATGCAACAATCCTAGATGGATACTTGCATTAATTCCATTTTACAGACAGGAAATAAAATCCAGAGAAGTTAAGTAACTTGCATAATGTCACACAGCAGGGCTCAGATTGGAACCTAGATCATTTGATGCCAGAACCTTTGCTATCTTTTTTCTGTGTGCATTCCTCAATTCAACACTGAGGAATTAATGGTTACCCATCTTAGCTCTTCTCAAAAAGAGACACAGTTTTACCCTATTTTGAAATCTTCTTGATTCCCCCCAACCAAAACTGGAACCTGACACTCCCTGGAGAAGAGGGCAGTGCAGTGGAGCACGGGGAGCGGATCCTCAGATCATGACTTTGCCCGATTCTAGCTCTATGACCTTTGACATGCCACAGACGCATCCCCAGTCTTAGTTTAGTTATTTGCAAAGTGGAGATAAGAACCCCCCGGGGTGGTTGTAAGGATTAAGAGTGAAAAATGATAAAATTTTCCTATTGCAGTACCTGGCACAAAGTAGTGCTGTGCAAATAGAAGCTATAAATAATTACGCATAGATTTCTAATTTTAGTAATGCATATGTCCCCTATCATCATAACTATTAGGCTTTGGGGACTCTGACTAGTCTCGAGCTGCATCTTTATAGCCTAATACAGCCGCTAACATAAAGTAGATGTTCTGCAATATTTAGCAAAGTCTTTCAGCCTCCTAAACTTCATTGTCCCGCTTTTAAAAGTGGGGCAATCATACCCACCACGTGGGGTTGTTAGGATGAAGTAAGTTCCTGTGTGCAAAATCGTAAGCATAGAAACTGGCACCTACTAAGCAAATTTAAACAAATTGGATGAAGCCGACTATCGATGTAGAACCTACTTGAGAAGCTTCCCCAAATACTTTCTAAAAATCCTGGTGCTCGCCACCCCACTTCTCATGTTCTCCTCGCTCTTGGAGCCATCAAGGAGATCTCTAGGATGCATTCGGAGCTGTGCCTGCCCCAGCATGCGGTCTCGGCAAGAGGGCACTGCCAGCCACAGGCATGTTTCTATCCATAGGGCACAGACAGAACCCAGAGAAGGGGCTAAGAAGGAACACAGAGGGAAGGACTCCCGTTCTGCAGAGTGGTGGTGAAATGCTCAATTTCCTAGTCCCTCACCAAAGGCAGGATCCAGGTTGTCACCGTTTGCAGCATATGCACAGAAGCTCTGGTCATAAAGAGGACGTTTTATGTGGCATATGCTACACGCCCAGAAGCACTACCAGGCCTGAATGCTATTCCTTGGCGACACCATGATTATATCTCCATCGAGTCCAGAGGAGCCTCTGGGGCCTGCAAGGCTGCAATTTTGAAATGGATTTCACAGCTGCAAACTACAAGATGACCCAATTTGTCTTTTCCATTTCTGCCTCTTCTCCTATAACTATGGAAATCTGCATTGGAATCTCAGCGATGGGCTGCATAAAATATGCAACAGGACTTAGTGCTCAGATTGGAGAGCTGCAAAATTTAAGGACAGCTGCTAAAGTGATCTCAGCACAGGTGGGGGATGCGAGCAAATCCAGGGAGGGGCAGGAGCAAATCCAGGGAGGGGCAGCCGCAGATTTCTGATTCCCCAGACACAAAGGCCTCCTTTCTCTAAAATGCTTGTCCTCAAGGCAAGAGAAGGTGAGGATATATATGCCCCCTTATCTTTTCTGAGGAACCCGGGGCTACCCATCCTCCAAAGACTATTCCAGATGGTAAACGGAACTGAAGTTTGCACATAAATTCTCCCCAGGGAATTGGTGGTGGTGATAGTAAGCCTAATGAAATTTTTTATTGTGGTTATTACATACAATTTGTACAGTATATCATGCACGGAAATTTTTTCTGTTCCTATAAATCTGGAATTGCCAGCGTAAATGCCCAGGCTTACCAACTACTGCAGAACACAATTACCTCTAGATACAAACTCTCTTTAGGACATAAAAATCGTTACTACTGAGGAGGCTGAATTGCTCCAGCAATTTTGTAAATATTTGAGTGATATATTTCCTTTTGGATAAGTTTTCATAGCCTTGGAAAGCTGTCTTGTTTCTTATTGCTTTTGTTGTGTGTGTGTGTTTTCCTGGGTATCACTTGTGGCCTGATTGTTGTTTTCAATCATGCTTAGTAAATCAGACTATTGGACAAATGTCATTTATCAAAGGCTCAGAATTGCAAGGCCTTCTGCTGGCATTAAGAGGACTGTCTTCATAGTGTGTTTCTTAAAGACGCGAGAGGAAAGAAAAAAGCGAAAACAAAATTCAGGCACATCCTGTACTTTCTCCCCCTATATGGTCAGTTTTTCAAGTTAGAAGTTGCAGACAAGGTTTCCATTTTTAATGAGGGCTGATACACAGCGCCTTCCTCTTTATGCTTTGATCGATGAGGGGAATCACTCCTGGATATATCGGGTTGATTTTCACACTGGCAAAATGCACCAGACGCATGAAGTTTCTGCACATTTTCTAGTTAGGCTTTATTACCAAGTATGATGGTGAAGGATGTTATACCCTCCTATTGATTTTCTACAAGTTCTAATATTGGACATAAGGAGACTTCTTCCATCAGCTTCCAGCAAACAGAGAACAGAGACTGTTAAAACTCCTCATAACGGCTTCCAAAGGCAGCCAACAGTGATGGATTATAGACTGCCCTGGCAGTGAGGCAGCACGCTCCTTGAGCAAATGGAAAGTGTTCCAAGATGAGCCACACCAACGAAAAGGAAAATGCACCTTCTTTCTGTGTCTCTCTTCCTTCCTTATCTTGTCTCATTTAGTCGTCAAACAACCTGTGAGTTGCCTATGATTATTCTGCATTTTATCAATGAGGGAAATAAAGGGCTGAGCTCCTCCCTGGAGTCACACAGCTTGCCATGGGCTAACTGGGATTTGAACCCAGGTCAAATTGGAATCTGAGACACAACGGGATGCAGTCAGTTGCCTGCTTCTCCCAACTTCCTCTCTCCATGCTCATCCCAAGAGTTCGACACTCACAGGATTACAGAACTCTGCCTGACTGTGTTCCTCGGGATGCTTTAGCACGATGAAGTGAATATTTGAGAAATGAAAAGATAATTGATGCACCTCCCCTACACCAAGCATGAGAAATTATGTTTGCCTCTTACGCATGGGAGCCTATAAAGAGAATTTTATTAAAGGCAGATAAGAGCATCAGCAAGAGTTTGGGGCTCAATAGAGACAAATGTGGACCGCATTTGCGTTAAATAAATTGGGCAAGGAACCAAAATAAATTGGGCAAAGGACATGAATGAGCATTTACCGAAAAAGAAGTAAATAATAAATGAGAAGAGGGAAATTTGTAATGTTCCCAGTAATGAAAGAAATGCGAGATAAAAGAACAGGATCTCACTTTTCATCGATTAAAATGACAATTTTATTTTTCCAATGATAATTCCCACTGTATTGAAGCGCAAGGTGAGGATACTGTGACTGATAAACAAATATTTTCATACACTAAGAGTGGGAGTGAAAATTGATGAAAACTTGAAGGGAAGATTTATCTGTTTATGCCTCTAGTATTTCCTGAGCTCTTGCTGTGTGTCAGACTCTACTGCATGCTGAAATCCACAAAAATGAATGGGTCTAGGTCTTACCCTTGTGGAGTTTATATATCAGTGGGGAAGAAAGGCATTAATCAAATAATCCCAGTAGTGAATGTAGAATGATAAACAAAAACAAGAGTTGTAGGAAAAAAAGCATATATCAAATGTGAATATAAGAAATCTGGTCTAGACTACGTAACATTTTTTAAAACCCAGAAACATTAAAAAGATACAACTTCCCTAAGCAAATAGTGCTACACAAAAGAGTCTAAAAAAGCTACCTTTGATTCAGCAATTCCATTTCAATGAATTATTTGGAAATAACCATTGATTTATAGCAATCTTTATGCAGAAAGATGTTCGTTATTGTGTTGTTTATAATGACAGAAATTTGGAAACAATATTCATCAATGGGAGAATACTTAAATTATGATCTAAATACACACATTATGAAACTCCAGGCTGTATTTAGCAACCAGGATTTTGGAGACTGTAACTGACATGGAATTATATGCTAATATAATGTTAAGTGGGAAATACAAGCTACAAAACTGCATACGTTATCATGATTTTAATTGTATAAAGCAGAGAAAGGGAAAGAGAGGGCAGGCGTGTGGGATTCCCGGTGAGTCCCATTATCTTCGTTACACGTATCTGTGTTTCCCCAGATTTCTGCAATGAGCCTGATTTAGTGCCTTATAAAGAAAATGATTAATTGTTCAACAGATGATAGGTTCAGTTCCTGAGCAGATGCTGAGTGAGTGGGTACCAGGCGTATATGTGTCAATGTAAAAACAAATCCAGTGCCCCTCTCTGTCTGAGTATAGTTTAAGCTTTGGAAGAGGACTGACCATTTCCTCTTTTGTATCACACCCACGGGTGCCCCTACCTTACCTCTGCTATCTGTGAGCTTCTCTCCCACGAATGGGAAAGAATCAAGCTTGCGAGCAACTACCAGTGGCCTGACTTATTGAATTAATTGAATTAACAGTAAATAACACTATTCGCCAGGCACTGTTCTAAGCGCCCTGCAGATATTAACTTATTTACCTGTCATAAAAATCCTGCGAGCTTGTAAAATGGTGTAGCCACTTTGAAAAGTGGTTTGGCAGTTCTTCAGAAAGCTACACGTAGAATTACCATATGACACAGCAATTCCACTCTTAGGTACAATCGGTCCTCATTAAGCACAGATTCTGTAATGGCAAATTTGCCTATTCGCTAAAATGTATTTATAACCCCCAAATCAATACTCGTGGCAATTTGGGATGCTATGTGCATGGATGTGCACATAGTGGGAAAGAATTTGAGTTGCCCATCTGGGGTAGTCCCAGCTGAGGTCAACAAGATGATGCTCTGTCTTCTTGTTTCAGCTCTCCTACAGAGATGACCAGAGGATGGAGATGGTAGGGGGTGGGGCCCTCTAGAGCAGGAAGCTCCAGCTCTGGGACCAGTCAGATGGGGTCGATGGGGTGGCTTCAGGCAAGTCACTTAGCATGCTTGAACTCATTTTGTTCTTTCCTAAAATAAAGAAGATAGAGTCTACCAGATAAGTTGTTTTTAGATCCAAGATTATAATCTATGTGATATATACCTACATATTTCCCCTAGGAGCAAGGATTTAGTATTTTCTAATTCAGTGTTTGCTGTGACCTTATAGAACATAACTACAGCAAATAATGAGAATTGACTGCATATACCCAGAAGAATTGAAAAGAAGTACTCCAATACTTATACGTGAATATTCACAGTAGTTGAAAAATGGAAACACTCAAATATCCACTAATAGATGAGCAGATAAACAACCTGTGTTTTATCCATATAATGGAATATTACTCAGCCATAAAAAGGCATGAAGTACTGACACATGCTACAATGTACATGAAACTTGAAAACATTATATAGCTAAGAGAAAGAAGCCAGACACAAAAGGTCACACATTTTATGATTCTGTTTATGTGAAATGTCCAGAATGGGTAAATCCATAGAGACAGAAAGCGGATTAGCGCTCAGTAGGAGCTAGAGCAGGGGGAGAGGGGAAATGATGGTTTAATGGGTACAGGATGTACTTTTGGGGTGACGAAATGTTTTGGAATCAGATAAAGGTGATGGTTGCATAACATTCTGAATGTGCCAAATGCCACTTAACTGAATTTTAAAAAGTAGTTAATTGCATGTTGTGTGAATTTCATCTCACTAGAAAAAACCTATAAAGTAGGGATTAGTATCATGCTCATTTTACAGGTGAAGAAATCAAATCCTTTGCTCAAGGCACCCAAGCGCAGGAGGAGGAGCTGGGATCCGAACCCAAGCACCCCTGTCTTGCAGCGTAGATACACTTGTCCACCATGGCGTGCATTAGCCTTTGTGGAACAAAGCATAAATTCTGGCACATAGGGTTCTTAGCTGTTGTTGGTTCCTTTTCCTTCTGCTTCCTTTGCAAGTGAGAACTACGTGTGACTCCCTTGGACTTCCACATTGCCATTTGTACAGAGAACAAATCTATGTATATGAGTCATTCTCTTCATCTTCTATTGAGGCAGCCTCTAAAAACATGCTCAGTTGTAAAAATTGAACATGCAGAAAAATGTGGCATGGCGCTGAAGAAACATCCACAAACACCAACACACAAGCAAACAAAAAGGTCCAGACTTGCACTTTTCCAAAGGACATAGGAGAAAAACAATGAGCCAGAGGAGAGCAGCCCAACTGTGTTCCCTGGAGTCCCTAAGATTTATCACCGACACATTTAGGATGCTACAGAGAGGAGGTCTGGTGACCACGGCAATAACTCACAAGCCAGCCATGCAGCCTGCTGCTTGCTGATGGTACGTGCAACGTGTGCCCTGGATCATCTGGAACTCTCCACGTCGGCGGGGCCTTCCTTCTAACACCCTCTTTCCTCTTCACTCTAGATTCTCCATCTGTAACAGGAGTTCAGCACTTTGGGAACTGGGGAGGATAAGTGATTCAGTTCCAGATTTGATGATTAGAAAAATGCATCCTCTTTCACAGTAGTAATTGGCGTGGGGAGACAAAGCAAAATGAACAAAACCAACCCAAATGTGAGCCTTATGTTCAGGGAAATATTTCACTCTCCTCTGAGAAGGAAACGAGGCTCATATAATGAGAGGTTTTGGGCTGGAGTAACCCTTAAAGCATTGGCACTGTATTTTCAGGCATTTTTGATGTATTTAAACGAGTACCTAAAAATTACTCTTTGTCCAAGATGCCCATAGTATGAATGGATTACAGAGAATCTAACATGTATAAAATAAGGGTTTGGTTTTCAGTGGAAAGACATTTTGTATGTTTCACTGTAAACATAATTGTATCAGCATAAGCAAAATGATGTTTTCATTATAAATTCCAATGAAAATCACTCTGAACTCACGGACGATGAAACGTATTCTGCCCACCTTTCTTCCTTCTCCCCAGAAAGTCCTTGTAAAATAAGAAATTTTTTTCTATACCTCTGCTTCTTGTATACTAGCAAATATGGTAGTTTAATTTCTGATCTGTTTTTTGACTCCTCTTAATAACATCCTCTGTAATCATTCATTCATTCATTCAGTATTTACCATGCATTAACTAGGCTACAGGAGTTTATGATTTAATGAGAGAGACAGATATTCACTGGGAACAAGTTTTAATATGTGCTGGGCGCACCTACCTGGATTTCGCTATTCCTTTGCTCCCTGGTCTCCCAGGTCGGAGTGGGTTGTGGGTAGATGTTAGAATCTCAACCTTCTCCAGGGAACCTTTGTACACTGCTGGTGGGAGTGCAAACTGGTGCAGCCACTATGGAAAGCAGTATGGAGTATCCTCAGAAAATTAAGAATAGATCTACCATATGATCCAGCTGTTCCACTGCTGGGTATTTTCCAAAGAACTTGAAAACACAGAGGCATAAAGATACATGCACCCCTAGGTTCACTGCAGCATTATACACAATAGCCAAGACTTGGAAGCAACCTAGGTGCCCATCAAGGGACGAATGGATAAAGAAGATGTGGTATATACACACAATGGAATACTACTCAGCCATAAGAAATGATGAAATCCAGCCATTTGTGACAACATGGATGGACCTTGAGGGTGTTATGCTGAGTGAAATAAGTCAGAGGGAGAAAGTCAAATACCATATGATCTCACACATAAGTAGAAGATAAAAACAACGACAAACAAACACAGAGCAACGGAGAATGGATTGGTGGTTATCGGGGGGGAGGGGCAGGGGGAGGGCAAAAGGGGAATATTGGGCTCACGTGTGGTGATGGACTATAATTAGCTTTTGGGTGGTGAACATGATGTAATCTGTTACTGCAGTAAAAAAATAAAAAAATTAAAAAAAAGAATCTCAACCTTCTCAAAACAGTGGCTGTTAACATATGTTCGTGGGGTTTCTGGAGCTATTTTAGGGAGAAGACCAGGTATTTTACTGACAATGTCTATTGGAAACACTCTTTGCCTTCACCCGAAACACTGAAGATTCAGAATAACTTCTACAGCCTGAAATGGAGTAATTTCTAGCCTAATGGGTTGGCGGAGTCCCTCTACAATTATTTCTGTGGCATGATTTGAGGAACCCAGTAAAGTTGCTGTCCCTTAAAATATCACTCTTGATGACCTATGCCTAAAATTCCACTGATAGATAAGGATTTCTTTGGGATATTTATTATCTTTGTTTCTGAGATTCCACACAAAGAAAAACTAAGACGTGAAAAATATTCATTCCAACTCTTAAAATTTTATTGGCTGGTACTGGGAGCAAAGGAAACTGGACAGAGCCGTCACTGTGGGCTCAGACAGGCTGGGTCTGAATTCTAGTCCCATCCCTTCGTGGTACGTGATGCTGAGTGGCTTCCTTGACTACTGAGAGTCGGAGGTCACCTGTAATGCCTCCTTCACAGACTTGTCCTGTGGATGGGAGTAGCTCATGGACTGATGGACTTGGAGCAGGAGCGTGGGACATGTAAGAGAGGGGGAGAGTCTGGCTCTTGGGCGGAGATCTCGGCTCTGCCCTTAATAGCTGGATCATCTTGGGCAAATAACATTTCTGTACCTCAGTTCCAGTGAAGTGTTGGAACCAGCATGCGCTGGCTCAAGAGGGTGGATCGTTAAACACTCAGGAATTTGGTGCGCAAGTTGTTAAATTGTCGGTAGGTTAAAATTGGCCATGATGAGGGGCTGGTCCGATGGCGCAGCAGTTAAGTTTGTACTCTCCACTTTGGCGGCCTGGGGTTTGCTGGTTCAGATCCCGGGCATGGACCTATGTACTGCTTATCAACCCATGTTGTGGCAGGCATCCCACATATGAAATAGAGGAAGATGGACATGGATGTTAGCTCAGGGCCAATCTTCCTCAGCAAAAAGAAAAAAAGGATTGGCAGTGGATGTTAGCTCAGAGCTAATCTTCCTCAAAAAAAAAAAAAATGGCCATGATGGGAGTATTTACACCACAGAAATCAGCAAACACTACCAAGCAGGAGCCCAGCCCTCACTCCCCTCTTCTGAGAACTGGTTTACCAGCACACCTCTGCTCAGTTCCTTCATAAATTTCTTGAAACAATTACAGTAAGAATTTATGCAAAAGGCTCAGCACAGTGCCTGGAATTTAAGATGCTCCTCATTAAAAATTATTTACTACTACTACAATGACTACTACTACTACCAACCATAATTAAGTAATAATAATGTTATTATAATGCTTCGGACTAGTAAGTACTTGAAAAATCTTAATCTCTTCCCCACCTTTTCATTATTATAGTTTCTACAAAGGGTATATAAAGTGAACCTAAGCGAAAGCAAAGATTCCAAGGCAACAATTTGTCTTTAAGAGTTGCTTTTGACCCTTCCACAAAGTGGAAACTTCTTTCCTTTTCCTTGACCACAGTTCCGGGTAAACATTTAGACACCTACATAACAATGAACAGAAGCCAGATATAGTCTCCATCCTCACTCTCTCCATCCCACTAAGTTTTCCCCTCCGGCTGCCACTGTAGCTGAGTGACTGGGGGTCTTCCTCTCACCATCATGAAGCTGTCGACACCCGTGATGGGTCCTGCAAATTATAAAGGACCATTTATCCACCGAGCGGTGGCAGCATCATTGTTTATGAAATGATAACTGCTTCAGGTAGCAGCAAGTTCCAACATTAGCACAACAAAAGCTTTGAGCTGGACCATCTGTTGCCACGTGGACAATCTGGTGGGCTTGCCAAAGCCATTTATCCGCGTCGAATGCATATCCACACTGGCCAGTCCTCATGCTGAGCAGAAAGGAAATTTAAAGAAAGGCCCATCATTTATCATTGTAGACAGCTGGGCTGGAGTGTGGGCAAAGAATACTTTTTTTTCCTTGAGAAAAACAAAGACCCTGAAGATGGGTAATGCTTGCTCAGCTCCAAGCTTCTTGCTAACGACAGTCCCTCTAGCGCACCCATTTCTTCCCGCTTTTCCAGATTTTAGAAGGGGTTTGGAACCTTGGATGCTGGCTTCCCTTCCCGCAAAGCTCATGACCTGGTGGCACCTGGAAATCTTTGGTTTTGGGCTGCAGTTGGCATATTTATTCGTTCCTCCTGAAAGGGACCTCCAAAATAGAACCTTTCTGCCATGTTCAGGGAAACAGCAGCAGCAAAGGCCATTGACATTGGAGCTCAGAGCCCTCAATGTGAGTGCAGGCTCTCTCTGCCGTGCTTGAGGAAAGTGGGACATGGCAACTCAGCTCTCTGAACGTCAGCATCACTTTCTGCCACATGATCACGCTTCTACCTTGTTTGTGCACACAGGGCCATCTTGTGACTACGGTAGGCGCCCCCCTCCATAAAAATTTTAAACAGCGTATTTTGTGACTGTGTTGGTATAAAGACAAAGATATTCATATGATAAATTAAGACTTTTTCTTTAACCTAAAAGTTCATTCTTTTCTTCTGTCTTTAAAGGGAATGAAAACATTTTCATGGACCCTGAGAATCATTGTGAGCCGTAGGCACCATTTCTACTGTGCCTCCTGGGGAAGTTGACCCCGCGTGTGTGTGTTTAAAATGAAATACCATGGACAGAAGTACCTGGCATAATTGTTAGCAATGGCATAACAAGGTTCTTAAACTCATAGTCCAAGAACTGGAATTTCTGAGTTCAAATCCTGCCTGTTTCTGTTGCTTACAAGCTAAATGAGTTTGGACAAGCTACTTAATTTCTTCCATATATATGAAACATAAAAGGAATATATATAAATGTATATATAAATACATGCATGTACATAAAATAGTTAAGATGCTACTACTATAACTATCTATCTCAAAGTCTCAGAGGGTGGTAGTAAGTGTTGTATAAATTAATGTAAAGCTCTTAAGGCAGTGCTGTGGAATATAAGAAGTCTTTGCTGAATATTAGCTCCTCATCTGCTCACTTCGTGAACCATCTTATTTATAAGACAGCAAGCACATTGGGAGCAGTAGACATACGAGTTAAGAGCAGAGTCTCTAGAGTCAGAAGACCTTAATGAATAAGAAACAAATACCTACAAAAACACCCCCACTGCGTTGAGGTCCCACCTCCAGCCATTCCTCTCTGCAGCATTTTTCACCAAATCCCGTTTAAATGGCCAGCATTGCACATATACAAAATTGGATAGGTGGTTAATGATGTGTGAGCACATTTTATAGGAATCCTCTTGACCTGCAAGGGATCAACTTCATGATTTGATTAAAGGCACCCTTTCAGAGTCTGGCTCTGACCTCATGTTCATAGATAAATCTCCAAAGCTGATGGATCCTGACATTTAAGAGTTTGGCTCAAGGAAAGGTGAGATTCCATTTTCCATTTTCCTAATAGAGATGAAATAGACCCAGGGATGCTATTAATTAGCTGTATCATTTGGACAACTCTCATGTACTCTCTTGGCCTCAGTTTCTCCATTGGTAAAAAAACAGTCAGGCTAAAGAAGGGTAGTTACAACTCTTCTTTGCAGGTTGTAGGGGATTCATGAAATCCTTCCAGTGGCTGCTGGGGAAGTCCAGTGGGCAAGACCCTGTCCCCCTCCCCTTCTTCCAGAAAGCTCCATCACCATCTCTATAACATCTTACACAACATCTTAGATCTCACATAAAGAAGAGTTTTACAGCTAAAAAAAGGAAGGTGTGTAACACACTGGACCCATGGCATCTCTATTCAATCTTAATTGTGAGATTTGGAAGTAGTGGACCAAATCTGAGATAAAATTAAATAGGGATACACATGAGATTCCATACTGAACCTCCCAAAGAACAGCGTCCAACTACAGAATGAGGGGACACAGTCAAGAACACACCAATGGAACCTACTTGGGTGCGTTTGCTGGTGGAAATCTCAGGACGAATTTAGATTGAGTGTTATCATAAGACAGTAAGCCCAAGCAACTATCAGCCACCACAACGACCACCAACACCATGGTAAACTAGTGTGAGTTAGGGCTAAATTCACAGAAAGGACATCTCTGGAACCAGAAAGGAATTTTCCTTTCTGCTTATTTCTGATCACACCACACCCTTTGCATTCTTATTTTTTTAGGTGTGTACGTGTCATTATGATGGTATTTCATGGTTTTGACTCGAAATACCAGGAATATCCATATCCTTCCCAGTCAAGCGCCTCTTCTCAAAGTTCCCTGGGAAATTACAAGCCAATGGAAATACACTGAAATCAAAAGCATTTGCTTACACGGTTAAGAGAGGTTCATAGTGCATTGTATGTATTACTTTATTAAATCTCATTTAATTTTCATAGCCACCCTATGAAGTAAGTTCTTTTAGCTCCATTCTTTTCTCCATAAGAGGAAATTAAGGCACAGGGTTGTTGAGTAATTGGTGTAACATCTTAGGGCGAGAGGCAGAGCAAAGGAAAATCCAAGAATGATTTTGCCACTGGCTAGGTCCAGGCCAAGGAGCCTCCAAGAAGGAGTTGTGGAGAGCTGTCCTGGAGCTTCTGGCTGCAGCTCGAATTCTAAGCAAGTTCTCTACCTTCTCCTTCAAACATGAGTATTAACCCATGGATCTTCCCATATCTGACCAGCCACATGGTACAGGAACTTAGAGCAGTGACCTTCAAGTTGATGCAAGAATGCAGAGCACCATCTGAACGCCCCATGAAATCAGGCAGCTCCTCACCCTTTTAATTTCTATCAACATGGAGTAAAGCAAATGAGAGAGCAACTCCTGAGTGCATGTCTTTAAACTCCAAAATACTCTTGCCTACTCTGGACCTGGCCAGGCAATATCTGCATCCTGAACCATCAGGTGGTTTCCTCCTCTTCTAGAGACGAGACTGAGGGGAAGCAAGCCAGTGGAGTGGAAGCTTCTATTATCGCCCTCTCCTGCAGTCAGTCCTGAAAGCTGGACTCAGAGTGGGCACTTGCAAACTCAAGTGTGTGGGACCAGGAGAGGAGAAGTCAGAGCTTGGTCATAAAGCAGTTACCCCCATATATCTGAGAAGCTATGATGGCGAAGAGAGAGGAGTCTTTTAAATCTGGGTCAGAGGTAGAACTCTGGCCAATGAATACAGAGCAGCAGATTTTGGTTTCTGGCCATCAGAGCTGCCCAAAAATGGAACGGATGCCTTGCAAGGATGGCAGTCTCTGTCGTGGAAGATGTTCAGAAACTGGATGGCGCTTGGGAACTCTACTGAACGTGTGGTCTGAGGACTGATTCCAGCCTATGCATCCTGACTGGTCTCAGCCTACTAAATACAGAAATTAAGAGTACGCGATTAGACAATTTATAGGAATTTGACATAGTAATTTTTATATCTGTTGAATCTAATAATAAAAGTAAATAAAATATGGGCTTATGTGTCATACATTCTATTTTATTTTTCTAGTAATTTTTAAAGAAACCAAAGCATTGGTCTGTGGATGCAAAAAATGTTTTTTAAAAGCAAATCTTTCTCTCTAGATAGTTTGAGAAGCATCAGTGTAGACGGTTTTCTGGTACTGAGTACAGATTGGGCTCTACACACATTACAGTCTTTGGGGAGACTGAGTCATACGCACGTTAATGAATAAGTATGCAAATTGCCTAGCACAGTTCCAGGCTCATGATAGGTATTCAACACAATCTTTCTTATCCTAATTTCATGATTATTCTAGTGCATACATTGGGAGGCTACCCATTTGTGTGTAAAAATGAAAATATATTTACATAGGAGGAAAGTTGAAAACTTGCTTGCAATTGCAAAGTCTTTGCCTCTCTGAATTTTGAGGCATGCTTGCAAACACACACACACACATACACACGCACACACGCACACGTAACACTGTTTTTGCACTGTGGGCCTCTGAAAATAACCCGTTTCTTTCCTTTTCTGCCATGGGGTTTGCTTTTTATTTGCATGGCATGCATTAAGTGGGATGAGGTCAAGTGATCATCACTTATAGATAACTCAGGTTATCTTTTTTCTTTTTTAAACCTCTCTATTTGGACTGAAACTTTGGAAGCAAGCGTTGATATCTGAGCTTTGGCATTCTAATGGCTCATGAATAGCCTGCTCTTTCGAACCCCAGTTTGGGACGACCAAGTGGCAGCAGTAATAGCCGACTCACTGGCCACTAGGTGGCGAACTCGAGCTCTCGCAGCTGTTGTGGTGAGCTACTGTTCAAACACACCGGCCGGGATCAGTTCAGCACACACAAAAGATGATCGACCAGAAGTGAAATATAGACTGGAACAACTTGGAGTGAATTATCCTGAGCACACCTGACCAAGGACTTTATCATTTCCTTAGTGGGGAGGGCTGGAAATGATGCTTGAGCTAACTCCATCATAAATTATTTCGGCTTTCCATCCCGCGGTCTGGGTTATGGTATGTTCAGCCAAGCTTGTTTTTTCCTTTTTTTCCCCCCATAAAATACTAAATTAAAGAAGTCTTCCAGATTCCTACCTACCGATGCATCTCACCTCATGAGCATAGCCACCATTCAGGTGACCACAGTGGGAGAATCAGGTGTCAGGCCATCTTACAAAATGCTGCTTTAATTAACAAGGATCATTTCTGCCCCAGAGTGTGAGATATTGCATATGCGGTCGGTGGCTCAGACACAGCTAAAATCAAAATGAATGTGTGCGCTGCGTTTGGACAGATGAGACCCCAACCTGCCACGCTGTTGCAGAGCAACGCCTTTTACATTTGGAGGGAGCCGTTCCCCACCATAAAGCTGGAAGGCAGCAGTGAGCCCATCCACTTTTGGCAGGTTGGAAGAGTCCAGATGTCCATCATGAAATGGGTTATTTAATGTATCTGTGGGCTGTTTGCAAAATGGGAATGCCTCCGTTTTTCCAAACACCAAGTGGGCAAATGCCAAATGTACTTGCCGTCAGCATCACCGTGTACATGGGTACCAGATGCACATAAAGACCCTTCTATTCAATCCAATGCAAATCAAACATTTTGCACTTCAATTCATGTCTACTTAATTCTATTTCCTACACAGAAGCAGGTCCATTAGGTCACCCTGCCAAACTCTGGTGACAGAGGTGTCTCTGTGGGCCTCTTTCAGATGGGGCAATTATCTAACGTGCCTGTCTATGTAATGCTTGGATGTGGCACAGTGGTGACCCTGACTCACCTCGTCATAACTCACCATATCCCACTCACCCCAAAGGAATGGGAGAAATAACCCTGGTTTAGATAAGATGGCTTCAAGACGTGATTCTGGAGAAAATAATTCATTTTGCACAGAAACCAAAGTACGGGCATCGTCAGGCTGCCAATATCAAATGCCTTACTTAATCCCATCCCCCTCAATCTTTGCCTTTTAACCTGTGTGTGTGTGTGAAGATGTGTGTATGTGAGTGAGTCTAACATCTTTGAGAATGTGTTTACAGCAATGGATTCATCCCCCAGGGGTGTAGGGGGTGGGGAATGTATGTAGGTTCATGTATTCAAAATACTGTATACATTTTTAGGGTCTCAAGGACCTTCTAGGTGTCTATGGATCAAGAATCTGCTCTATATTTTCTACGTATGGCTCAAATTACATTGAAAAGTCTGTTGAAGCTAAAGATGATAACCATCTAAGTACTCACCTTCTGCTCTCGCTCACTGTGCTAGACTGGATTTCATTAATCACACTTGTGTAATTTAGAGCAAATATTATTAATGGAAGACACCTCCTCTAAAGGTCCTGATGGAACAGACAGGTACATTCAAAGTGTTAAACATGAAAATCGGAACAGGGAGATTATTCTGATCAAACACAATGAGTTAGTATGCAATTGATCCATAAGGTCTTTTGTGCCCAGAGAAACCTTGACCTTAGGTTATCATCGCTCAAGGAAGGACTGTTTGGGACAAGCTGGTTCTATGTGCCTAACAATACTAACCCATCTTCAAGCTGCCAGCCCCTCCCACGGTGCTCAACATCCAAGAAGACAGTGAGATCTGAGACACTGACCAGGATTTCATAGACCCCACGGTCTTCTGGTCTGCATATAATCTGATCAATATAAAAACTAGCCTCTTACCCCAGTTCCACCTGAATCACCTTTGCTGACCGTGTTTGCCTGTCATTAATCTCTTCTGAGTCCTGCAGAATGTACTGTCATGTCATTGGGTAATTATTACAATTGCAGTATTTGAATTACTCAGTTTTCCCAATTTCCTCTCTGTGGGTCCACTGAGGTCTTCCTCTTCCTGCCTTCTACCCTCAAAACACGTGTTAGTCTTATCCTAGTACTCTAGCCAATTTTGGATGACGTCAGAAATTTATAAAAGCCTCATTGCCACCATCTTGTGAGGGCTTTGAATCTTTCCTGCTTTTTCCTCTCAGCCCAACTCCAGTCAAAAAAAGAAAGAGCTCAGACATCCCTTCCTCCAGGGATCCTTTCTTGACTTACCGTTGCTAGGTTAGATGTCTTCCCTCTGCACTCTTACCTCCCTCGTGCATCTGTTTGTAGCGCAGGGCTTACTGTACCGCGCTGTGTTTCTCTGTTTATACTCATGTCCCTCAACCACCCTGTGGGTTTTGTCAGGACAGAGATTGTTTCTTATTTTCTGTGAAACCCTAGCCCATAGGACAACGCCTGGCACATAGTAACTGCCTTGTAGTCATTATGGAATTCACTGATGAAGGCTTCCCATGGAGTCCCAACCCTTAGTCTTTTCTGCACTACAATGTCAGTCACGCCTGCTTCCCTCATCACATGACCTTTCTAGCCACACCCTCTCCCTGTTTGGCTGCCTCCCGCTGGTTACTTACCTGCCTGGGTTGACTGGACAAACTTCTTTCTCCTGGGTCATTTCCATACCTGAGTGTTTTTCTCAAGTCCCTTCTTTTGCCCAAGCTTCCTCTTAATTCTACCACTTCCCTTTCTCCTTTCTGCCAGTTCAGTTTCTAGGATCCCAGTTTCTCACATTTCCAGTAGAATCGGCTGTCCTCTTAGCTTCAAGAGACTAATTCTTGTGAGACTCATCTTCCAGGAAGTGGGCATCTTCCAGGGCCACTTACCTTTTTTTCACTAAGTCAGCACTGTGCACTTTTTGGAATAAAAGCCTGATTTATCTCACTGACTAGGAAGTCTCTCTCTTCACCCCAGTGCTGCCTATTTCTGGAGAGTCTGTTGAGAAGGGAACCGCCTATTTCCTGCAAAGGACATGCAGGGTTCGTAAACAGCTTACCTCTACAGCACCCCTGTAAACCAGCTTAGACATGGACCAGTGGTTCTTGAACATCAGCGTGAACAAGAATCCCCTCGAGATGCTCAGTGAGACCAGATTCCCATGGTCTTTCTCAGAGAATCGAATTCAGTCCTTCCTAGGTGGGGTCCAGGAATCTGTATGTTTGATAAACACCCCAGATAATTCTGAAGACACAGTTGTGTTGTTCACACGTCCACAAATGTCATTGTAGAACAGTGATAGACTCTATCTCTGGGTGAAGGATGGGCAACAGAACGAGTCCCAGAGTAGATCTATCGAAGCAGACTACAGAATGGTCCATCTTGGAAATTTACATTCACATGGGTTATGGCACGGTGCACTGGCATGAGCATGGACTTTAGAGACAGGCGGACATTGAGGAGAATCCTGGCTGGACCACATATGGGCTATGTTAGTTCAAGGATACCACTTAACCTTTTTTTTTTTAAGATTTTATTTTTTTCCTTTTTCTCCCCAAAGCCCCCCGGTACATAGTTGTATATTCTTCGTTGTGGTATGTGAGACGCTGCCTCAGCGTGGTGTGATGAGCAGTGCCATGTCCGCGACCAGGATTCGAACCAACGAAACACTGGGCCGCCTGCAGCGGAGCGCGTGAACTTAACCACTCGGCCACGGGGCCAGCCCCACCACTTAACCTTTTTAAGCATCAATTTCCTTATATGCAAACTGTGGTTTACTTTTCAGGGTTTTTGATGGACTCAGAGATGATGGAATTGAGTAGTTTCCATGGTTCCCAGCATGTGGTAGGCACTCAATATGTGATGATTTTGTTTTCATATTATTATGATTAATATGCCTTTAAATTCCAATGATCTGATCCTAATAAAAAATGAATTGGAACAAGGAGGGTCTTCCCGAATGTCGTTTCCCCACTCTACTTTCTGCTTCTCTCTCCCAGTTTCTCTTTAAGTGTTAATACTGGTTTCAGAGGAGAAGTTCCCTTCATTTTATTTTAAATACCATAGGAAGTCAAATTTTGACAGCTCTCGTCTGCACGGATGCGATGCCAGGAGAAGGGATAAGGAGGCAAGCAAAGGCTCTCTCTGCCTGTGTGGAGGTGTGCAAAGTGGCTGATTAGCTGGATATTTTTAAAGTTTCATAGGTGTGAGGCAGCCTCCGCTAATGAGAGTTTTAGGGGATTTCTCAAATCTGAAGTGAAGGGTGCCAAGAGTGGAACATGACCTTGGGGCTTTCGTGTACATGTTAACTAATATTACAAAGAACTCCCGGAAAACCCTCTGAAGTCAACTTCTGCGGGAGGAGAGGGGGGCCCAGGTGAGGCTCTGGGGACTGGCAACGGAGAGTTAATGATGGCTGCTATAAATAGATTCGTTCCGAAGGCTGGGGCGGAATATCACCTACTCTGCTAAGAGCAGGAGGTGGAGAGCTCTGCGCCAGAAATCGGGTCAAGGGTCCCCGCAATAGTGTTTTATTTGGAGGCAAAAGTTAAAGACACTGTGCATAGAGCCACTGAAGCAGACGGCAGGACGGGGGCTCCACAGCCCTCCAGCCCCCTAACCTCCCCTGGTCCACCCACTGCCAGGTCTTTCAAGGATTCAAATCTGTTCTAAGTGAAGATCTGTAGGGACCTCTGCTCACTGAGAGATGGTGGGCTTGGGGGGGGAGGAACTGAGGTGTCCTGAGCACCTATTATGTACCAACCCCTTGGCAGTCCACAATAGGTATTTCCATCCTTCGGTTGAGGCTGTAGGGAGACATTCTGTTTCTATTTTATAGGTGGTGGTGCAAAAGATGCTTTGGAGAGGCCAAGAAATGTTCAAAAGTCCACACCAATACTAAGTGGTGAACAGGGTTTGGACTCAGGACTCCCTGTACTGGTAGCAATTGACTTATTAGGACAAGGGGATGCATGATGATACTTAAGTGGGCTGCAAATACAGTCTTTGTGAAGAAAAGGAAGGATGACACAATCTCCAATAGGATGAAAAGGCAAAGCTGGGATTCCAACAGGATTCAGAGTCCTCCTGATGGGGTGGGGAGAAAGGTGGATACAAATAGCCACACTGCACATTGCAATGGGAAATCCAGGTAGCAGGTGAGATACCGGCGGGGATGGAGGAAGGAGAGATGATAGCATGTCTGGTCAGGGCAATAGGATCTATTCTTCTAGGCAAGGAGTTGTACCGGAGCAAAGCAAGCAAGTGGCAGAGCTTAAAGTCTAGTGGGAAATTCTGTTGCCATGTGGGGAAACTGAGGCAGAAATGAATGTGAATGGACTGGATCATTATGGGATTGGGGAAGGGAAAGTGAATGAAAGGTGTGACTCAAGGTTGCCCGAGTTGACTCAATGCCAGGTATTTTGCCAGGCTCACCAGATGTTGAAGTTGAGAGTTTTTATATCTTTCTGGACTCTGTCTTGATCACCATCAATCCCGAGAGCACTTAGCAGAGAGCCTGGCACACAATATTGCTCAGGCTTCATGCCTGCCTCTGTCTAACTGGGAGCATCGTTCACACACGCACAGAGGGAGCTAGAAATCCTAGATGTAAGGATTCATTTTGCAGCTGAGTTCTGGGATGACTTGAGGAAGACAATCACTTCTCTGCAGAGTTTCTTCCTTTGCAGAATTTGTAAAAATTCCTTCCTCCTTCACACTTTGCAGGGGGGCCATGCGAAAAGACATAACTGTGCTCCTTATATCACAGCCCAAAGTGGCAGATCTCAACCTGGAAATATCTTTGAAGTCTCATACTTTATCTTTAAAAAAAATTCACACACTTCTACATTCCGCTCCATAATATATTCAAGTTTGTTTTAACACAAAATAATGTTATTTTCCTCCAAATGGAGAACAGCCAATACTCCAGGAAGATGACTTCCCCCCGTCTCTTCATATGCCTCCTGGTACACTGTGTGCCCCAGTTTTAAAAAGCCCTTTGAAAAGAATAAAGCAAAAATAAAAGAAAACTAGAAAGCCCTGAACAAGTGCAAGACATTCTTAGAGTTCTTAGTTATTAATAAATAATTGTTTTTAATAATTAATGACAATCAAATCTGCTTAAGTGGCCCCAGTCCTTTAGGAATTGGAGGCAGCCTCAGCCACAGCTAAGGAAAAGCACAGTTGCAAAGAGAGCATCTCCATTTCTGACTCAGCTCCGGTAACACTGTGCTTTTCTCCAGAGCTTCTAGGTTGGGCTTCATTTTCCATCACACCTGATAGGAATTTCGAGAAACAAAGCACAAAACCGCACACAAGAGCAGCCACACCACACAAGACAACCACCACCACAACTCCACTTACTCTATGTGAAGCATCGTGCTAAATGTTTACAAACGTCACTCATTCTTCCCCATAAGAGAGACACCTGGTGGGTATTATATGCCATTTGCAAACCAAGAAGCTGAAGCTTAGGGAGGTTGGTCATTCTTCCAAGGGCACAGAGTTAGGCAGAAGTGGGAGCAGGGTTGAAGGGTAGTTCAAAAGCAGAGGTCTGCAAGCTAGAAATAACATCCTGTGGGACAAATCTGGCCCACCACTTGGTTTTATAAATAAAGTTTTATTGGAACACAGTCATGCCCATTCACCTATGAACTATCTATGGCTGCTTTTACACTGTAAGGGTGGACTTGAGTTGCTTTGGCAGAGACTGCATGGTGCAGAAAGTATAAAATATTTACCACCTGACCCCTTACAGGGAGAGTTGGCCAAACTCCGTCTAGAACTCTCACTATTCGCCAAAATCCTTATTTTTAACACCCAAGTTTCCATCTGTGTGGGAGCCTGACCCTGAAGTGCCACAGAATGCAGGACCACCTGAGCCCTGAGGGCAACCTTTGGTCAAAGGAAAGGTCCTGATGGGAGAGCTGGGTCCACACCTGCTTTGCTTCCAAACGGGGGACCTGCAAGGCTCCGCCCACATTACCTGTTCTCCACATTGCTGCTTGAGTGACTTTTTGAAAATTCACATCTGACTCCTCCCATTTGCTGGAATTTCTCCCTTGCCCCCTAGTGCCTTGCAGTCACATCCAAATTCCTAAACACGAGGTCAGAAGATTATTCACGAGCAAGTCCATTCACATCTCCCTAGTCATGGCGCTTGACACTTTTGAGGAGAGGATTTCTATCTCTGTGTGCCATTTCCATGGGTCTGAGCATCCTCCTAAAATACACCTCTCTTACCTAAGGAGTGAGTCGCTGGTACGACTAGTCAGAGCCAGGCTCCTGTGTCTCTGAAGAGCAGAACGCTGTGTGGTTAAACTCTTGCAATGACTGCTCGAGGTCATAGGAACACTCACTCACTTCATCTTCTTTCCATTCCATTTCCCCTCCTCTTCACTGGGCAGGTACATCAGCACAGGTTTGCTCCTGCCTCCAACTACTGCAGATTCAACGGGGAAGGCGTTGCATCATCTCTTCAACTCCGGTCTCATCAGACCTACATAAAGGTAGACTTTAGCATGTTGGCTAAGCCACTGAAAAAGGAACTGTAGCTACTGTGCGTGGAATCTGCTCCATTGGGAAACTCAGACATGAGAAGGGATCAGTGGCAGAATCTGGCTGTTCCTGTTCTCCTGGATGACAAGCCCCATAATAACTCCAAACTCATTCTGAAGTGTGACAGCCTCAGCTTCTTCATCTTCATGCTGGTCACACAGAACCTCATTCAGCTACCCTAAGACCCAGGGATCTCTACATAGTGCTCTTTTCTTTATGAAATGCATCCCTCTCTTTCTCTAACTGACTAACTCCTATTCATTCTTAAAAACTCAATGCAGGATTTGTGGGTTTTTTTGTGTGACTCTCTTAGTTGGATTTGTATCTCTCCCCCAGGATCCAACAGTGTTACCTGCTCCTACTCTGACATTCATTACACCTTCTTGCAGCTGTGGATTTACTTCCCAATACTCCCACTGGACTGGGAACTCTACGAGGGTGGATATTCTGTCTTCTTCATTCATTTCCTGTTCCCCTAGATTAGCACAGTATCTGGCGCAGTGTGTATGTAACATTTGAGGTTCACTTGACTATAAGGAACAACTCTGACCAATGGTAGGTGAGATCAAACAACATCTTATGTTTATTTAAGTGGAAGTGCAGCGCTGGATGGTCCCAGGGTTGGTTCGGGCTCTAAGCAATGTCATCTAAGATGCAGCCTTCTTCAACCCTCCCATTTTGCCATCTCCTCTACTTGGAGGTCTCCCTTCATGGCCACAAGGTGGGTATGACAGCGCTGGGCATGACTTCCTCACATGCAGACTGTCAAAGAGGGTAGGGCTGGAGGGGTGTTGAAAAGGCTTCCTACATGTGTCGTTTTTCTTACATTGCTGGGGGGTGGTTCCTGGGAGCCGCCTCCAGCTGATCTTTCCTTATATCTTATTGGCCAGAAGGAGGTTACACGACCTCTGCTAAGCCAGGCTCTAGCAAAGGGAAAACTTTTGATGGTGATTGGTGTATAAGAGTGATAGTTTATCGGCAGAAGCAAGGTGAGAGGGATGCCCTTGTTCGGCATCTTCAAATATCAGCCGCCTTAACTCCAAAAGCCAAATTACTCCCTAGTCACAAGGGGATAATTTCCTAGTAAAAGGGAGGTGAGGAAAGCCACACTATTGGAAACTCCATACTCTCTCACCATGCCACATAGAGTATAAGAAAATGTCATGGAACAAAATACTGACCACACAGAGACAACTTGACACGTCTGGAACAGATTTGAGTTCTCTTCAGTTCAATAACCAATTACTGAGAACCTACTAAGCGCCATTCCCAGTTGTAGACACTGGGGTTAGAGCTGCGAACAGGACAGAGGACTGCTCATCATGAAGCTTCCATCAAGGGGAGAGCCCCAGTGGGCAAAGAAGATGAAGGAACTTACCAGCCATTGAAGCTTATGTCCTGTGATTCATTCATTCATTTTTTCATTCATCAAATATTTACTGCAAACCTACTATGTGCCAACTACTGTTGTACCTGTTTGAGATCCAGTAATAAACAAGACAGGATCCCTGATCCATGAAGTTTATGTTCTAGTCGGGGAGACAGATGATGAAGATGAAAAGCTAGAAATAAGAAAAGGACATTGAGAAATAAATGCTACTAAGAAACAGGGTGAGGATGGAAAGAGAAGGGGAGAAGACCCAGTTACATGAAGGCACGAGTGTGTGTACGAGTGTGTGCATGCCCTCTGAGCAGGTGGCACCACAAGGGTAAAGACTAGAGGTAGGAAATAATTTTGCCTTTTCCAGGCATGTGCAGGGTGACTGATGGGAGCAAGCGAGGGAGAGAGTCCAGGGACAAGATGAGGCTATGGAGGAAAGCAGGGGCTTTGCAGGCCATGCTAAGGAACTTCTTTAAAATCCATTTGCCCTGCCTGTTCTTGGGCAAACATGAGCAACATAGATAAGAAATGCACAAAATGCTTCCAATGGCAGCTGTGGGGCTTGCTTGAGCGCATTATTTGTTATTATGTTATTTGAATTGTAGTATGCAGCTAGCATGAATACTGCTGTTTGCACAGCCTTATTTGCTTGGTATACCGTGGTCCTGGTTAATGCAGACGTCTGTGCAATCTTCCTGCGTTCTATGGCTTCCCGAGAGAAACACCATCGTGGATTCAATAAAGCTAGCAATAAAGCCCATATTAATAATGTATGCAGAGCTGTATATGTCTATTTATAAGGTGCAGAATTGCAGTCCAAATGCATCCCTTCTCTCTCCTCAGATGAATATAAGTGGCCCGAACTATGTTAGATGAGGTTTCCCTCCCAACCTGACACATTTTTTCACCACTCTGCATATTAAGAGCTGAGCTCAGAGCTGTGCCAGCCCTGGGACCATTGCATACACATTGTCCCTTGGATCCAGGACGATTATTTATGCAGGGAATAGGAGATAAAACATGCTATGATTCACAGCTGAAGAGAGGAATAAGTAACAGGGAAACCATAGGAATAAGGAGATGGATAAGTTTTCTTGGAAGACATTCTTTATAAAAGAATTCAGTGAAGCTGCAGAAATGCAGGAAAAGAAGGCATCTCATGTGTGATGTGCACCTACTATATGTCAGAGAATATGCTAGGGTATGCGTGTGTGTGCGAGCGTGTATATGCTACAGACAGAATATTTGTGTCTCCCCCAAATTCATATGTTGAAACCTAATCTCCAATGTGATGGTAATTGGAGATGGGACATTTGGGTAGTGATTAGATCATGAGGGTGAGGCCTCATGAATGGGATCAATGCCCTTATAAAAGAGAGATTCCTCACTCCTTCCGCTGTGTGAGGACACAGTGAGAAGTCCTCGGTCATCTATGTGAGGCCACACTGAGACCACGTGAGGACACGCTGAGAAGTCCTTGGCCGACTATGAACCAGAAAGTGGGCTTTCACCAGATACCAAATCTGCTGGTGCCTTATTTTGCACTTCCAGCCTCCGGAACTGTGAGAAATAAATTTCCATTGGTTACAAGCCACCCAGTCTATGGTATTCTTTTATAGCAGCCTGAACAGACTAACACAATATATATCATTTTTTTCGCATGATAACAGAAACACTCAAGCCATTGACTTAAAGGAGGCAATTAACATTTATGGAAAACTACTATGTGCTAAAAAGTTCTTTATACACTGTTTCATTTCACTGACTCCTCACACTAAACCCGTAATGTCATCGATCAGTCAGGGTAGACTAAGGATTGCTGTTGTAACAAGGGGTCCCAAGGTCTCCATGGTTTCTAATAACAGAGGCTTATCTCTCGGTCATACTGTATCCTTGTTGTGGGTTGACTGTCTCTTGTCCATGACATCTTCACTCTGGGACCCGGACTGCTGGAACAGCCTCTATCTGAAGCATCATTCGTCATTGTAGCTGAAGGAAAACACTATCTGCTGAACCACACAGGGACTATGAAAGCCTCCGCCCAGAATTGACATACATACATCTGTTCACATTTAATTGGCCTGAGCAAGTCACATGGCCAAGCCTGAGCTGAACAGGGCAAAATGCATAGTCATCATAACAGTCTCCTTGTGGGTATTCCTGCCTCTGGTCAGAATGATAATCTTTCCAAAGTGCAAATCTAGCTGTGTTTCTTTCTGTATTAAAATTTGTCATTCTTTGTCCCTTTCAATTATCCCATTCAGAAACTATTTATGAAGCACCTACTATGTGCAAGCACTTAGTAGGCTTTAGGATCATGGCAGTAGCCAAAATAGCACCCCTACTATCTTTGTAGGGTTTTTAGTCTGGATGGAGAGACCAAACTTAGCCAATAATAGTGGGATGTGTAAAATGGCAACTGTGATAAATTCTACCAAACAGCGCTGCACAGTGCTGTGGATAAAGACCAAGCTCATACAGGATGCTTCACGGTGTGTTGTTACTTTTGCACCATGCTTTTCTTTCTCCTTCATGAATCCTAAGATTCTGTAGAGCAGGGAATGTGGCTTCTTCATAACTTTATTCTCAGAGACTTCTCTAGAGCCTGTTACATAACAGGAGCTCATTATTCCGTGTTGGTTGATTGAATGAATAAATAAAGCATGTATTTTATTCTGTGAATTATACTTGCTTGTATTTCCAAACCTGGAGTGAAATGGGGGAGGTATCTATTAAGAGGGATGAAAAGAAAGGTCAATAATGTTTAAACCCATGGGTGTTGGTGTCGCAATACCTCTGGTTGACTCCCAAGAGTAGTGCTCACTAGTTCTAAGACCTCGAATAAATTATATTAATACTCTGATCCTTAGCACCTACCCCATAGGGTGCTGTGAAAATTGAATAAAAGGAGGCCTGTAAAGTACTTCCTCTGATGTCCGAGCCATGATGATCACTCAGTAAGTGCTAGACCACGTTAGCACTAGTATCATTTATTGAGGATGCACCGTGTTCTAAACACCTGGGAGGCAGTTCACACGCACCATCCAATGTAATGTGCACAGCAAGCCTCAGTCTTCCCGTTGTATGGATGCACACACTGAGGCCCAGAGAGTTGAAGTATCTTTTGCACACGGAGAGAAACCCATAACATCAGAAAATCCTATATGTTTTTGCCTTGGCTTTTTAAGGACAAGGAGAAAATGACGAAGTACTTTGCATTGGAGATTTCTTTAAACCCTGGTCCTCAGAAGTTTCCTTGCTTCTCCTCATAGTAAGCCCCAGGGATTTGGCATAAACTCTTAGTTTACGGAGGCCACATTCTGTCCCTTCACAGGGCCTCCCCAAGTAAAAGGACTCTTTCTATGTTTCGATCCCATCCTTTTAGAACTTCTGTGAATATTTCATACACATAAAATGCTGCAGACTTTCCCTAAGGACATAAATTGATTTTAAAAAAATACCTGGCACATAGCAAGCACTAAAAATGCTGACAATTATTACTAAGAAAATATAGTGGAGGCAATTAGTCAAGAAAAAGAAATAAAAGGCATTCAGTTTGGAAAGAAAGACGTAAAGCTGTCTCTATTTTCAGAGGATGTGATCTTGTCTAGAGAAAATGCTAAGGTATACACACACATACACACACACACAAAATTATTAAAGCTAATGCATGAGTTCAGCAAGTTTGCAGGGTACAATGTATATAAAAATCAGTTGTATTTCCATACATTATCAATACACAATCTGAAAATAAAATTAAGAAAACAGTTTCATTTAAAATAGCATCAAGAAGAATAAAATACTTGGAAATAAATGGACAAAAGTAGTGCAAGACTTGAACACCAACAACTGCAAATCATTGTTGAAAGAAATGAAGACGACAAACAAATAGAAAGACATCCCAAGTTCAAAGTCTTTAGAAGGCAGTACTTCCTAAATTGATCTACATATTCAGTGCAATTCCTATCAAAATTCCACATGCTCTTTTTTGCAGAAATTGGCAAGCTGACCCTAAAATGAATATGGAAATGTGGGACCCAGAGGAGCTAAAAACAATCTCGAAAAAGAACAAAGTTGATGAACTCCCATCTTCTATTGGAAACAATCCAATTATCTATTGGCTGATGAATGGATGAAGAAAATTATAGTATATCCATGTAATAGAATATTATTCAGCCATAAAAAGGAATGGAATATTGATACTTGCTACAACACGGATGGACCTTAGAAACATGCTAAGTGAAAGAAAGTTGGATGCAAAAATCCACATGTTTTATGATTCTGCTTGACGTGTTCAGAAAAGGCACATCCATGGAGGCAGAAAGCAGATAAATCGTTGCCAAGGACTGAGGGTAGTGGGGAACAGGGAGTGACTGCTAACTGGTATGGAGTTTTTTGGGAGAGTATGAAAATATTTTGGAATTAGAGATAGCAAGGATGGTTGTACAACCATGTAACTATACTAAAAATCATTGAATTCTGCACTTTAAAAGGACGAATTTTATGGCATATGAATTGTATCTCAAAAAAAAAGTTTACTGTAGGATAACCCATACTTCTCTGGAGCCCATTGCCCCTGTGTTCAGATCTCAGCTCTGACACTGGCTGCGAGAGTTGTGCACAATACTCGACTTTTAAGTGCATCAGTGTCCTAGTCTGTATCAGGGATAAAAGGATCTCTAAGTTATGGGACTCCTAGGAGGACTGTATGAGCTCATACCTGGGAAGTGCCTAAGATAGTCCCTGGGATGCAGTAAGAGCTCAATAAATTGCTATCCGTGCCCTGGAGGAGTTATACTCTAGACAGAGGTTGACGCATAAATAAATAGAAGATGATAATACAGCATGTCAAATGCTGTGATGGAGAGAAACACCACGTATTTTTGGAGAAGTTGCCTAGGCTCTCTGACACAGCTTGGGGCAGCAGGGAAGTCCTCCGGAAGGAGATGATACCTTGGATCAACTTAAGGGACAAGAAGGAATCAAGCAGGTGAAGAAGATTTTAGAAATTCCAGAGACAGCCTCACATCCGCGCCTCCCATTTGAGAGAAAGAGCATGGTGCCCTCTGGAAGAGAGAGTGGGAGCCGAGACAGGTGTGAGATGCGGGGCTGGGGCAGCGAGCAGGGGTCAAACCACAAAGAACCTTATACAGCTGCTTTTTAGATAACTGGGTTGTATCTTGGCGATGATAGGGAGCCATTGAGGAGTTTTAAGCCAGGACCAGCAGAATTAGACCTGCAGTTCGTAAAGCTTCCTATGGCCATGGGGTGGAGAATATTTTAGGAATGGGCAGAAAAAGATGTAGAAAGATTGGCTAGGAGGCTAGCCTGTCTTTCCAGGCTGTGAGGATGCAGAGCCAGCAAGTAGAAAGAAACCAACAATGTGAGGACCCAAGGGGGCTGGGTGGGGTGAGTGTGAATGGCAGTGAGCTGACCAGGGCGGCTCCCGGGTCCTTGGTTGGGCTGAGAGGGGAAGCGGGTAACTTCTGCTGGGACGGAGAGCCCAGGAGGAGGAGCACGGGAGGAGTAAGAAATAAAACGATGTTCAGTCTGGGCAGGTTGAGAATCAGGTGTCTGTGGGCCTCCAGGGGCTGGTGCCAGATCTGCAGGGGCCGCGGCCAACAGCCTCAGCCTTAAAATCAGACGCTCATCACTTTTAAAAAGCTGGGGTCTTACGAGTTCTCATACTTGAAGCTGCTATCCTTCATAGGCAGCTTCGTGTGAGCTCGGCCAGGCCACTCTGTTCTCTGATGTTGGATTTTATTACCAGTAAATTTGGGTAAATGGCAACTCCTCCCTTATGTGGCTTACTGGGGGAGTCCGTGAGGATGAAATAAAATCCATGGATAAAAGCGATGTATCTGTTGTATATACAGAAGATGCTACCATTTTAACATATAATAATATAATAATAATTCTATGAAAAACGAACAGTTTTTGAAGCAGTTTACTTAAAGACTATAAATGGCTGGATCAATCATTATGATGTTAATTAATCCCTGGCATTTATCGGACACTTTGCTGCTTGACACACTGCTTCCACATTGATTATCTGAGCAGATACTTCCCCATGTAGACAATGTCTGAGATAATCATTTTGTAGATGAGGAAATAGAGATGGAGAGCGCTTCAGTGTTTTTCCCAAGGTCGCCAAGCTAGTAAGAATCAGAGAGGGTGTGACATCTAAGCCAAGAGGCTTCCTTCTCTACCACATTTTATCTTAAAGTCTCTTGAAGATCTGGTTCTCTAGATTTTAGATAACAGGTATTATGTTTATGACACTTGCAGAGACTGCTATTGCCTCCCTAACATCTGTTCTCCTCTTGTTACTTAGTAGCAAAACTCTGATTACATTTGGTGTGGCAAAGTGCTCAGCTACCATAATACATATCACAGTCTTATGTGTCTAAGTTCTCTTCAGTTACATATAAGTGGAAACGTATGGGATTATGAGAAATTTCTTAGAAGGAACTGACTTCATTGCTAGGTGGATCCTTTTTGCCCTTCCTTTTTCCTGCTGTTTGGAATATGGGCATGATGGCTGGAGTTCCAGCAGCCATCTAGGACCATGAAGTGACCTTGAGGATGAAAGCCTAAATTCCTAAGCCACCCTATGAGCCCTGAACTGCCTACCTCTAAACATTATGATTTTGGCTTTATTGAAGTATAATTGATAAACATAAATTTTATTTATTTAAAGTATGCAACTTGATGTTTCAATATACACACACACTGTGAAATCACCACCACAATCAAGCTAATTAACATATTCATTGCCTCACAAAGTTATCATTTTCTTTTTTTCTCTTTTTTCCTCTGCTGAGAATACATAAGATCTATCCTCTTAGCAAATTTCAAGCATACAAAATAGTACCATTATCTGTAGTCACATCACTGTACGTTAGATCTCCAGAACTTATTAATCTTGCATAACTGAAATTTTATACCCTTTGACCAACATCTCTCCATTTCCCCCTTGCCCCAGCCCCTGGCAACCACCATTCCACTCTCTGCTTCTATGAGCTAAACTTTACTTTTAACATGAAAGAGAAAAAAAATCTACCTCACATAAGCCCTCACCCTCTTGACTTTTCTGTTAAATGCAGCCCAGAACTGATCCAAGAAAATAACTTAACATCTCTTTATGCAGGGTCCACAGCCAAGACTCCCCAACTCCTAGATATGGCAGGAGACGGGGTTCTTTCTCACGGGTCACTTAAATTCAGATCCCACATGACGTCAGTCTGCATTAGAGATAACGTCATGGGATGGCAGTGTTGGAAGGCAAGCATCTTCTCAATTTGTGGTCTTCCCTTCCAATATCTTTAGGCCATGGAATCTCTGTGCATATTTCCTCTATGGCCATGCCTATGGTCTGATGTGTAGTATCTCTTTCTTACCTTGCTGTTTTAATGCCAGCCCAGCAGATTGTTGACTGCATCTAAACACACTCCGTTATCATCAGGGCAAATGGGTGGCTGGAACTCCCTGGCCAGGCAAGTCACCTGGAGCAAATTGTTGCTCTGGAGCAAGCTGGAGACCTAACGAACAGTCTGGGTAAGTTTGGGGACGATTGCCATTGCTCTGTGGCTTGGATTTCCACAGACAGTTGAATGTCAGTGTCAGTGGATTCCGCATGGCAGCCTCCTACCCTCGACTTTAACTCCACGCCCGCTGACATTTTCCTTTCTTTCAAATTGGCAGCGGGAGCCAGGGAGAACCTAAATTTAACCTCCAGAGAATCTACCACATGACATTTGTGGGTCTTGCATGTTCGGTTTAAGACTTTGAAAGCTAATTTAGCCATGCGATTCCTCCGTAAGTGATGAGGGTTGATGTACCTGAACTTCTGTCATTGTTAGCCACCGTGGTTTCACTCTGTCTCCCGAGACTTCATTCCTTAATAACTGCTATCTTAAGCCCCAGAGGATAGCACTAATGAGTATTTGAAAATGCCAGGTTCTTGGCACCGTGTGCTGATTTTTTTAAAAAAAACTAAATAACACCCATCAGCGTAATGGTCACTCGGCCAGGGGTATGGGGGATGTATTATGTATGACTTGCCTCGTCATTTCCATCTCTTCTTTGAATTCTCACATTCTAAGTACAAGCAATTAAGCGGTTCCTGGACCAAATCTTAATTAATTCGAGGTTCTGTGACCAAGACCTGGAAATAAAGTGCCATAGAAGCAATACATACAAAAAGTCACTAAGCCATGAAGGGGACAATAATACAAGGATTAGCTTTGGAAAGATCAATGATGGCTGCTTAGTGACAAATATCTCTTCTTAGTCTCGGCTTCCCAGCATATAGTATTACTATTCAAGTCTGAAAAACAAATCTGCTAGATACCAATTCCTTGGGGAAAAGGGATTTCTTAATCTGTCTTTGTATTTTCAACAGGTAGCACATAGTAGGTATTCACCAAGTTCTGGTTAAACTGAATACAATTATTCAAGTATCCACACTCTTGGCAGCAGCACCAATGTTCCACACTGCCTGGGGAATCTTGACATTGGCCTGCTTATTATGTGACGTTCAATGCAACTGATGTATATGAAGCTGGGGGACCTTTTGGTCTGGGGCTAGCTACACCTAGAAAATGCTATCTTTTTAGAATTGTTAAAAACTCTCTCTATATTTGATTTGATCTTCATACATTGGTCTGAAAAATCGCATTGACATTATTCTTTCCTCCATAGCATTTAAAATCCTTAAAGCGGCAAAGTCATCTTGACCACAAATAGTAGCATTCCCATCTGGCATGCATATGACCACTGCCAGCTATTTGGCGGCGAACATTATCAAAGTGTGGCTGTCCGTTTAAGACTTTGCTGGGCATACTGATTCTTATTTTTCAAAATTGTCTAGCTAATGTCAATATTGGCCAGTGTCAGAAATTAGCCAGAACAAACCTGTACAGCAGGTCTAGCCAGCTCATTTATGTGTCACAGAGCAAGGTTTGAGGCATTATACATTCAGTTAGTGAAGAATAGTACTTCTTTTCTCTGTGTTCATTGGTGTTTGTTATAAACATGGTTGTTTTGTGCTAGCCTAAGACCTTGCAAACCTACCAAGGATCCTTTCTGTTTTTTGTAGACGTAAATCTCCCCAGTTTAAAAAAAAGAGTGGATGCAAAAAAGAGGAGAAGAGGAAGAAGAATAAGGAGGAGGAGGAAGACGACAAGGGGGAGGGGGAGACGGAGAAGGGGAAACTGCCCGACACAACAACAGATAAAGAAGCATCAGAAAAAAAAGTTTTATTTCCAGTATACATAGCACCAAACTCAGGCACAATATAGCACCAAACTCAGGCATAATTCCTCCGACCCAATAGGGGGCAGCAGAAATGCAAGATCAATTTAAAAGAACATCCTCAAAGAAGACATACAAATGGCCAACAGGTACATGAAAAGATGATCAGCATCACTAATCATCAGGGAAATGCAAATCGAAACCACAGTGAGCTACCACCTCACACCTGTTAGAAAGGCTATCATCAAGAATACAAGACATAAATGTTGGCAAGGATGTGGAGAGAATGGGACCTTTGTACACTGTTGGTAGAAATGTAAAATAGTTCAGCCACTATGGAAAACTGTATGGAGGTTTCTCAAAAAATTAAAAATAGAAGTGCTATATGATTTGGCAATCCCACTTCTGGGTGTCTATCCAAAAAAAATAAAATTCCTATCTTGAAGAAATATCTGCACCCCTATGTTCATCACAGAATTATTCACAATAGCAAAGATGGAGAAACAACCTAAGCGTCTGCCAACTGATGAATGGACAAAGAAAATGTGAGAGAAAAAAACTATATATATATATATATATATATATATGCACACAATGGAATATTATTCAGCCATAAAAAAGGAAATCCAGCCATTTGCGACAACATGGATGAAACTTGAGGGCATTAGGCTAAATGAAGTAAGTCAGATAGAGAAAGACAAATACTGTATGATCTTACTTACATGTGGAATCTAAAGAAACTGAAGTCATAAAAACTGACAGTAGATTGGTGGTTGCCAGGAGTGAGGGGCAGGGAGGGAAAATGGGTGAAGGGGTTCAAAGGGTTCAAACTTCCAGTTATAAGATGAATAAACTCTGGGGATGTAATTTACAGCTTGGTGACTATAGTTAACAAAACTGTACTGCATCCTCGAAATTTGCTAAGAGAGGAGATCTTAGAAGTGCTCAACCCACACACGAGAATGGTAACTATGTGAGGTAATGGATGTGTTAATGAACCTTATTGTGGTAACTATTTTGCAGTATGTACATGTATCACACTGTACACTTTAAACTCACACAATATTATGTGCCAATTATATCTCGAAAAAGCTGGAAAAGAAAGAACATCTCCCTTCAGGGAAATGGACACTCATGGAGAGGGAAACTTTCACTTTGGCATTTCAATCAGCTCTACTTAATAAAGGAAACAAGGAAGGGTTTCCAGAAGATGCAGCAGAGGAGCAATCAAGGTCAAACAGAAGAAATGCAGAAGAACAGCCCTGATCTCTAATTCCTGCTTTGAGGAAATGTGCTCCCTGAACGGCTAGAACACCTGACGTGAATTTGAACTGATGGGCTTAATGTGAAATTGTCAGCAGTTTTCGAAGCAGTCGCTGTTAAGAAGTGGCTGCCTCAAGAACTCAGATTTCTTTAATCTACTCCTCATCAGCATGTATTTGTTCTGGATGGCTAAGAGATTTCTGGAGCCCACAACCACAATTAACAAACAAAGCTTCCGAGCGAACAATATTGTGCCTCTGAAAATTTCAAACGCAGTAGACTGCTTCCTTTCTCTTTCACTTTATTGGCAAGAACCCCAGTTGGCATAGGTTTATTTTGAGCTCAATCCATCAACAATTCAAGAGAATTAATAATGTATTTATATCACATGCGAGTAGTAGCATAAAATTATCTATAAATGTTTAATAAATATTCTGTAATGCTTTTGGAACACATGTTATAAATGATAAATAAATAACAATGGATTCCTTATGAAATATTTATCCTCAGCAGGGTTATTGTTATGTTATAACTGCTTGGGAAACCATTACTAACAATGTGAATTGAGTTATCAAAGTTATAGATATGTTTAGCCCGCCATTCATAATGAAACGTGCAACACTTAAAATGAAGTAAAGACACTGGAAACAGTTGTTGACAAATTGTAACTGTCAGAGTCACCAGTCATACTTAGCAGCTCACAGACATAAAAGATTGGCAACCGTTTAATAAACTATGCCTCCTGAAAAACTAGGTCTTAGTATCTTGTAAATATTGTGGATTCTTTATGGATTTTTTCCCATGAAAGGTAACACTGAAGCATGGAGTCTTCCTAAAATTTTCAGATTTCACAGGGCGTAGAGCAAGGGTTCATTAGAGGACCATGCATTTGCTGCAAAAGGGCATCGCCTAGATGGACACTATATAGGATAGGCAGGGCTGCACATCTAAGATGAGTTTCATATTTTGAGCCGTCAACGAGATTTATTCAACCTTTTTTGTTGTTGTTGAGGCATCATTTCAAATAGTAAAATTCATCCCTAGTGTACAGTTCTATCAGTTTTGAAAAGTGCCCACAGTCATGTAACACACTACCAAAATCAAGAACCCCCCAATTTTTCCAATGCCCCTTGTGGTCAATCTCTTTCCTGACCCCCAGCTCCTAAAACCAACAATCTGTTCTCCATCCCTACAGATTTGCCTTTTCAAGTAAACCGTTATAATGGAACCATAATTTTGTAGCTTTTGAGTCTCGCGTCTTTCAGCATAATACATTTAAAATTTATCCATGTTGCTGCATGTATGAGTACCTCGTTCCTTTTGATTGCTGAATAGTATTCCATTGTATTGAAATACCATAGTTTGTTTATTCCTTCACCAGTTGAAGGTCATTTGGGTTATTTTTCCATTTTTGGTAATTGTGAATAAATCTGCAAAGAAAATTTGGTTACAGGTTTTGTGTGACTATAAATTTTCATTTTTATAGGATAAATAGTTAGAAGTAGGGCTGCAAGGTCATATGGTGTATGTGTTTAATTTTATAAGAAAATGTTAAACTGATTTCCAAAGTGGCTGCACCATTTGGGTTCCCACCAGCAATGCATGAATGTCAGTTGCTCTGCATCCTCATTAGCATATGATATTGCCATTTGTCTTTTCAATTAACAAGAAGATTTTGGTTATGCCCTTCAAGGAAAAGATTTTTTATGTAGCCACAGCAAAATGGAAACAGCATTTTGTTATCATGTAATATAAACAAAACACATCCCTGCATTTTAATCTTTGCCAGTTGTGCATGAAAAGTGTCAAGTTGGACAAAGGATGGGGTAAATCTCAGGGATGAAATGCAATTGTCATCCATGCATGAAGCTTGTTAACAAAACAAAAAAGCAGATCATGTCAAAATTTGCCTTTGAAGATGTATAAAAATATTCTGATTAAAATTAGCCATACTGAAGAGCAGTAGAGTAATCCTAAATGCTTGGGCTGACAGGCGTTTCGTCCACTGCCTTTTAAAATGCTGTTTGGAGGGAAAGTAACAGCGTAAAAATGGAGACTCCCATGCAGAATGAACTAGGTTCTTGGGGCATAACTACATAGGGGCTTGATGGCAAGATGGTGCCATAGGTGGACTCTGAACTCACCTCCACCCATAGACACAACCAATTTACAACTACTCTTGGAACAATTACTCCTGAGAGAGAACTGAAAACTGGAGACAAAGAAACTCTGCAACAAGAGAAAGTCCTGACTGAGGTGGAAGAGGCAGAGATTCCTTTCTGGAGAGAAAAAAGGCCACCTTCACGAGCTGCAGTGGTGCACAGTTGCCTGGGAGCAATCCTACGGTATGCAGCCTTCCCTGGAGGAGTGGGGTGCCTGAGTGGGGGAGTGTTACTGTTGTAAGCAGCTTTTGGACTCAGCACAACTGAGACAAGTGTCATACTATTTGACTTTGCTGGCTACTAACAACAATGGGGAATACCCCCAGAAAAGCTATCAGACATAAGTGGGAAAAAGCCAGTTCTTATAGGGCCTACCTGCAAATTAACCTGTTTCAGAAAAGAGACTAAAATCCCCAGAAAGAAAGGTGCACAGTCCTTTGGTGAAAAGACACTGCCCTGGTAGGCTCTGGGTGCATCTCGGTGAGAGGTGACGCCTCTCCAAGGACTGAGACATTTGGCAGCAGCCATTATTGTGACCCAGTACAGGCATGTGGACACAGATGCTGGCAGACGCCATTGGAATTCTTCCACTGGCCTCTTAGCACAGGGTCTGCCCTACCCTTTATCAGAGTTTCCCTGGCGAACAAAAATTAAAGGAGTTTATCACCAAGAAAACAGTCTTACAAGAAATGGTAAAGGGACTATTTTTAAGTGGAAAACAGAAGACCACAAATAGGAATAAGAAAATTATCAAAAAAATCAATAAAATCACTGGTAAAGGCAAAAACACAGTAAAGGTAGCAGATCGACCACCTAGGAAGATAATATGAAGGTGAAAAGACAAAAGTTCTAAAATTACCTATTTCCATGATAAGAGGGTGATGGATACACACACAAAAGAGGGTAGATATGATATCAAAAACATGAAATGTGGGAATAGGGAGTAAAAGAGTAGAGCTTTTAGAAAGAGGTCAAACTAAAGAGACCATCAACTTAACATACATCACTATATACACAGGTTACCATATATATGAACCTCATGGTTGTAGAAAGAAAGTACCTCAACATAATAAAGGCCATATATGACAAAACCAAAACTAGTCATTCTCTTTTTATTTATTGTTATTTATTTATTTATTTTTTATTGCAGTGTCATTGGATTATAACATTACGTAACTTTCAGGTGTACATGATATATTTCAAATTCTGTGTAGATTACATCATACTCACCACCCAAAGACTAATTATAATCCATCAGCACACATGTGTGCCTAGTCCCACCTTTCCTCCTACACTCTCCCTCCTTCCCCTTTGGTAACCACCAATCCAATCTCTGAGACGTATGAGTTCTTTGTATGTTTTGGATATCGACCTCTTATCTGACGTATGGTTTGCAAACATCTTCTCCCAATTGTTAGGTTGTCTTTTCATTTTGTTGATGTTTTCCTTTGCTGTGCAGAAGCTTTTTAGTTCAATGTAGTCCCATTTGTTTATTTTTGCTATTGTTTCCCTTGCCCGGCCAGACATGGTATTTGAAAATATGCTGCTAAGACCATTGTCAAGGAGCATACTGCCTATGTTTTCTTCTAGAAGTTGCATGGTTTCAGGTCTTACATTCAAGTCTTTAAACTATTTTCAGTTAATTTTTGTGTATGGTGTAAGATAATGGTCTACTTTCATTCTTTTTGCATGTAGCTGTCCAGTTTTCCCAACACCATTTATTGAAGGGACTTTTCTTTCTCCATTGTGTGTTCTTGACTCCCTTGTTAAAAATTAGCTGTCCTTAGATGTGTGGGCTTATTTCGGGGCTCTCAATTCTGTTCCATTGATCTGTGTGTGTCCATTTTTGTGCTGGTACCATGCTGTTTTGCTTACTATAGCTTTGCAGGACATTTTGAAATCAAGGAGTGTGATACCTCAAGGTCTGTTCATTTTTCTTAGGATTCCTTTGGCTATTTGGGATCTTTTGTGGTTCCATATAAATTTTAGGATTCTTTGTTCCATTTATGTCAAAAATGTTGTTGGAACTTTGATAGGGATTTCACTGAATCTGAAGATTGTTTTGGGATGTATGAACGTTTTAACTATGTTAATTCTTCCAATCCAAGAGCACGGAATATCTTTCCATTTCTTTGTTTCTTCTTTAATTTCTTTCAACAATGTTTTATAGTTTTCAGTGTACAGATCTTTTACCTCTTTGGCTAAGTTTATTCCTAGGTATTTCATTTTTTGTTGCAATTGTAACTGGGATTGTATTCATAATTTTTCTCTTTCTGCTGCCTTGTTGTTAGTGTGTAGAAACACAACTGATTTTTGTATGTTGATTTTGTATCCTGCAACTTTACTGCATTCATTTGTTATTTCTAAAAGTTTTTTTAGGGGATTCTTTAGGGTTTTCTATATATAAAATCATGTCATCTGCAAATAGTGCCAGTTTCACTTCTTCCTTTCCAATTTGGATCCCTTTTATTTCTTTTTCTTGCCTGGTTGCTCTGGCTAAGACTTCCAATACTGTGTTAAACAAGAGGGGTGACAGTGGGCAGAATCAACAGTGGAATAGCTGGATCATATGGTAGATCTATTCTTAATTTTCTGAGGAATCTCCATACTGTTTTCCATAGTGGCTGCACCAGTTTGCACTCCCCCCAGCAGTGTATGAGAGTTTCTTTCTCTCCACATCCTCCCTAACACTTGTTGTTTCCTGTCTTGTTAGTTATAGCCATTCTGACTGGAGTCAGGTGATATCTCATTGTAGTTTTGATTTGCATTTCCCTGATAGCTAATGATGTTGAAGATATTTTAATGCTCATGTTGGCCATGTGTATGTCTTCTTAAGAGAAATGTCTGATCAGATCTTTTACCCATTTTTAATTGGGTTGTTAGTTTTCTTGTTGTTGAGACATACGAGTTCTTTGTATATTTTGGATATTAACTCCTTATCTGATGTATGGTTTTCAAATATCTTCTCCCAATTTTTAGGTTGTCTTTTCACTTTGTTGAAAAAAACAAACAAACAGAAAGCAAGTGTTGATGAGGATGTGGAGAATTTAGAACTCTTGTGTACTGCTGGTGGGAATGTAAAATCATGTAACCACTGTGGAAAAGAATATGGCAATTTCTCAAAATACTGAACACAAGCTTACCATGTGGTTTAGTCATTCCACTTCTGGGAACACACACAAGAGAACTGAAAGCAGGACTCAAAGAGGTATTTTTACATTAAATCAATAGGAACATTATTGACAATAACTGAAAAGGTGGAAATAACCCAAACATCCATTGATGTATGAATGGATAAACAAAATATGAGATATATATTATACACAAGCACACACATATACATACAAACAATGGAAAAAGAATGACATTCCGACTCATGCTGCAACGTAGATGAACTTTGAAGACGTTATGCTATGTGAAATAAACCAGCCATAAAAGGACAAATATTATATAATTCTACTCTTATGAGATACTTAGAATAGCCAAATTTACAGAGATATAAAATAGAATAGTGGTTACCAGAGACAGGGGCAAAGAGGAAAGGGAAGCTATTGTTTCCTAAATATAGAGTTTCATTTTGGGCTGATGATAGCATTCTGGAGATGGATAGTGGTGATGGCTGCACAACAACGTGAAGCTACTTAATGCCGCTGAATGTACACTTAAAAATGGTTGAAATGGTAAATTTTATATTATGTATATTTTACTACAATTAAAAAAATCCTCTAACATGAGAAAGACTGGTATGTAAGATTTAAAAGTGATTTACATAGGGTCCCATGAAAAAGAAACCAAAATAAGAAGGCTGAGGATGCTTGATAGAAAGTCCCTCAGAAGCCAGAGATCACAGTGATAGAGTACAGATAGTAGGTATCCCACAGGACTCACAGTACTTGCAAACAACTTTTTGCATCCTTATGATCTTCCAAGGGAAAAATAATTCCCACTCTGAAAAATGCCAAGAATTAATATTTTCCTTCTATTATTCCAACCACCAGTCACTCCTTAGGTCCAAGACTCACCAGCTTTTATAATTAACTGAGGACAGGTTGAAAAGATGGCACATTAATTAAGGATGAATTACCCTGGACCACTGCAGAGTTCCTGATGTAAAGTCACATTAATAGTGAAAATCAGCTCTTCATTATTAAGGGGGAAAAGGAGAGCTAAGAGTGAGATCCTCATTTTCTGCTAGATATAACATCTTGAATCTTAAGCTGGAGTTCGGTGACGCTTTGCAACTATTAAAATACTCAGAATTCAACTGATCTACCAAAAATAAAATGGAAACTCATCTACATAACAAAGGCTGGGAGAAAGCAGGCATCGCTTCAGCCTTGGCCAGATCTTGGCTTTTCAACAAGCACGGAGTCTCATAGATTGAATGCAGTACAATAAGCTGCGTCGTTGGAAGGTAAGTGTCTGCTTTGGGCAACCAGGAGAAAGTGATGCACATAAGACATAAAAACATTCTAGTCGTCAGGATATGTGTGTAGGGGATGGGGCAAGGAGAGGAGTGGTTTCAATTTTATTTAAGGTCTTAGAGAATCCCTATATTTACCATAGTGTAAGCTCTCTGTTCCACTCATGTCCCTTTAAACCTAAAAAGATGCATTCACCACACTCCTTCCAGCCCACGCCATCAAGTCTTAAATGTTATCTGACATCTAGGCCAGGAGCTGAAAACCCCGACACCCTTAAGAATTAGCGAGTTCCCATAAATTGAAGTGGGTCAGGTACGCGAGAGGGATGGTAAGACTGATACATATTAAGCACTCAGTAAATTTTAAGGCTTTTTTGGTTTGCTTTTTAGGATTATGATTTAAAGTACTGTAAAGAGGACTGCTTTGGAAATCTCTTAGTTTGCATTTAATCTAAATTTATCTCAGTATCTATATCTACTTTAAAAAAAAAGGAAATGAATTTATTATGAAAACACACAGACATAGAACAAAAGAGAAAAGAAAGGGATGAACTGATGATTAGGTTGAGTAACATAGCTAGCTCTGGGTTCCCTGGTAGCCAAAAGACGTAGGAAAAGGATGCATTCAAACCTTTCATTGTCTGGTTAATAACTGATTTTAGCGGATCTGGAGGAACATCAAACCCTTTAACTGAAGTATGCATATTAAGATGGGATCAGGCATGTCCTGGAAAAGAATACCATCAAGAGGGAAGAACAGAACAGAGATCCAGAGGACGTTGCAGTCTTGGGCTGATGATGATGACACAGATGTTGATATATACTTGATAGACATACTCATATTCATTCATCCAACAAATACTTCTTGAATGTCTACTATGTGCTAGGGATTGTTCTAGATATTTGAGATTCACGAGTGAAGTAAATAAAGATTTCTACTGTTACCCTAGCTGAGGAGAGAAAATATGCAAACCATGTAAAAAACAAGTATGTTAAGTGTTACGTTAGAAGTGATGGGTGCTGTAGAAAAAAAGAAAATGCAAAGCAGAGTAAAGGAAATCGGTCATGAGATGGAATAGCAGTAACTGCTCTGGCTTTATCCCAAGATTGTTCTGAGAAGCAAAATGAAATTACATAGTAAAAGAGTTTCATGAATTATTTTGTAAAAGTCAGTAGATATAATAATTGGAGGGCTGTTTTCAAATCTTCACACACACACACACACACACACGCACACACACACACACACACACACATGCCACATGCATGCAAACATTTAGCGTCTGGAATACTCCAAAGGACACATCTTCCCTCCTGTTTCTCCTAGTAAAGATCATCTGTTAGTAGGGGAATATCCTTGGTTCTTAGCCAATAGCAATTAGGAGACGACATTTCAGAAGATGAAAAGGAATAGTGTTATGACCCCTGTGCCTTGGCTGGTACCTCTCTAGTTCTGAATCCATTGGTGGCACCACTAGGGCCACAATGGCCAGTAAGCTAATTACAGCCTCTCTGCAGTCCACTGTAGCCAACTTCTCCTTTCTCCATTTGCTCATGACTGGAAGAGAAACGGGCGCATCATTCCTTTCCTCTACCAAAACAGGCACAAGATGGTTGAACACTCAAACTGGCTAACCTAGTGCTCATCACAACTGAAACCAGTGAGCAAAAGTCAACTGTCAACCAAGTTAACCAAACAACTGAATACATTGTATAAGGTTTCTTTCCAATTCTTTGTTTCTTTACAGAGCTACATGACCTTATTCCATCAAGTTCTAGGTTGACAAAATGGTGGAGCCCATGGGATTTCCCGGTGGGCTGGATGTGGGGTTCTTGAATAAGAAAGGAATTAAGGGTGCCTTTAAGGATTTTGTTCTGAGCAGTTAAAAGGATTGGGCTCCATCAGCTGAGATTGGAAAGGCCATGGATGGAGAAGAATTTGTGGGATTCAGACTTTAGTTTCAGATATATTTAGTTTGAGATATCAATTAGACTCACAGGTAGAGATGTTGAGAAGGAAGGTATATCTATGAGTCTGACATTTGAGATGGAGAAGTTTAGGCTGGAGATTTAAATCTGAGTTATCAGCATATATATGGTGTTGCATGAGACCAGATGAGATCTTCAAGAGAGTGAGTGTACATGGAGAAGAGAGGAGGGTGGAGGACTGAGTCCTGGGGCACTCAAATACTAAGAGGAAAAGAGAGGGGAGAAGAGAGCAGGTGGTGGAGACTGAGCAGGAATGGATAGTGAGGAGGGAGGAAAACCAGAAATAAGATGTCCTGGAAGGCAGAAAGAGCATCTGGGAGGAGGGAGTGAACTATACCAGATACTGTACTACACGTTAAGATCTATAATTTAGTGAGTGCCCACGATGTTTCCCATTCTGCAGCAGACTCCACAGCTTAACCCCAGTTACCCCAAGAACCTTGTGAGTAGGAATCCAGGTCCCAATTTTACTGACAGAGAGCTCAGTGGGATTGGGTACTGCCCAAGGTCACACTGCTTTAAGTGCCTGAGCTTGGAATTCAAACCCAAGACCTTGTAACTTTGGTGTCCAGCCTCCTTGTGCTACACGTCCATTCGTGTGTCTTCTCACCAGTACTCCCCCTCAACCTCTGGGAAGGGTGGGAGGTGAGGGAAAGAGAGCTTTGAGGATTTCCTTCTTCATTTTGTGTTATCTTTCACAAATTAATTCAGCAGGAGAAGTGAAATGAGCTCAATAGCATATTGTGTTTGAATTATTGGCAACCATTCTTATTCTAACCAGGAAAAAACATCATTGGGTAGAAATAAAGCCCCTTCGTCCCACTCTACCTTTCTATTATTAAAAAAAAAAAAAAAAAGCCTTGCAATTCAGGGCCTATTATTTTACACTGTAAAGTGATGAGGAATTAGAAAACTGCTAGATAGCAGGTGACAAATTGAAATCTGATGGGCCAACATGAACCTATAAAAATGTTATCAAGATGATATTAAACAGTCTATTCCTTACTTAGCATCCAGGCAGGAAATTGGAGCCATTCTTGCTGGGGTATCTCACACTTCGATATTTTTCATTTAGATAATGCTAGTTAAAATTTAACTGGATTACTGGTAATTTGTCTTTCAAAATGATGTACCTGAACACTTGGCTCGGGAAATCCTTTTCCAGTTTTTCAATGAAAGGCATTTGGTACTTTCTGGAATTTCTGGAAATCTTCTCTTTTGTTTCTGGCAATGAGTTTTGGTTTCATCTGCCCCAAATCCGCTTTTTTTCTTTTTGAAAATAAAAGAAAACCATGATTTCAGATTTTATGTGGCAGTTGGGTGAGATAGAACTGGATCTATGAGCATCTTACGGCATGAAGTGCGCATGTAGTCTGTTGTTGTTTCCCCGGGCCTCAGCACAATGCCTGTCACAGTGTAGGGACCTGGTTCACAATTGTTACATGAATGTTTTATTCATTTATATCAAACCTGCACGTGGTATGATACCCAGCACAGAATAGATGTGACATTAATATCTACTCCTTGAACCATTCAGGGTGCAGGGGGTTGAACCCCTGCACGCAGCACAGAATCACCTCAATCACATTTCACCTCGTAGCTCCTTTCTCATAGATCTTATGGAGGCTGAGATGGCTCTGCTTTCTAAGATCAGGCTTTTTTTTCCCCTGCAGCACAGAGAACACCTGTTCTTGTCTAAAAGTGGAATTAGCAGTAGTGAAATTCTGTGTGGCGTTTGGTAAGTGGGAGGAGGATAGTTGTAAGTATGGTCACAAAATTGTACATGAAGACCAAAAATAATTCTTAAAAGAAAAGCTCTATCATACAAAAACGATAACATAAAAACCATCTGGGTTTGACTCTCAGATGGTTTACAAAGCCCGAGAAGAAAGGAGAGGGGACGAAATTTCTTTTACTCACAAAAGTTATTGAGCATGTGTTGTGTCTTTGCTTGGTGCCCGAGCTACAGTGAGGACAAGTCAAAGTACTCGACCTCATGAGACTTACATCCCTATAGGGCAAGATAGGCCATAAAGAAGTTAAAATATACACGGTTGTGGAGATGAGCCACACATGATAATATAATTTAAATGAAGCTCTCGAGAAAATTAACATCAGCCAATAATAGAGCAAAAATTAAGATGTATACTTTTCATGTCTTTGGAAAAGTTACATGCTCAATAGATTCTGGTACCAATTCCAATGTGAGGGGAAGTTTCCCACACCAATAAGCAATTCTTGGACGCCAGCTGGGTGTCCTACAGTTCAACTCAATTCTGACACTGTCAACCCAGAAATAGCATCAGATTCCACAGGTTAAGAGTTCAATCCTACAAGACTGCCCCCCTTTCAGATGTCAGTCGCAAGTGCAGGTTGTCACCTGTGCATCTGAATAACCTGCTACATATTGAAGTTTCTCATAACCCCCTACTTAGACTTCAGATGCCAGTTGCAAGCCCAGGTTGTTACCTGTACTTCTGACTGGCGATAAATCAGAGGTTCCCAAGACCCTTGGGTTCAATTAATTTGCTAGAGCAGCTCAAAGAACTCAGAGAAACATTTTACTTACTAGATCACTGGTTTATTATAAAAGGGCACAACTCAGGAACAGCCACACAGAAGAGATGCACAAGGCAAGGTATGGAGAAAGGTCATGGAGCTTCCATTCTCCGTGTGCAAATAGGACACTCTCCAAATCTCCATGTATTCACCAACCCAGAAGCTCTCCAAACCCTGTCCCTTTGGGTTTTCATGGAGGCTTCATTACATAGGCAAGATTGATTAAATCATTGGCCACTGGGGATGGATTCAACCCCCAGGCCCTCCCCCCTCCCACTCTTCACGTGCTTGGTTTCCCTGGCAACCAACCCCCACCTTTAGGTACAGTCCAAAAGTCACCTCATTAACATAACAAGCAGTACCTTTATCACTCTCATCTTTTAGGAAATGCTGAGGTTTTTAGGAGCTCTGTACCAGAAAGGGGATGAAGATCAAATACATTTTTCTTATTATAAATCACAATATCACACATGGTAACCAAATATAATCCACAGGGGAAAAGTCAGAAAAACAAAAGAAACTTCAAGGAAGTACTAAAAACAAAACAAAATAGCAACCAAAAAACGGGCAGAAAGCATAAGATAAAACGACACGTAAGAGTAAATACATCAGGTAAGCTAATGTGTCCATGATTTAAACCACCCTATTAAAAGCGAAAAAGATTCTCATACTAAGAAAAAAGTAAAAAGAAACTAAAAAGAAATCAAATTCAACGAAATGTAAAGGAAAATGACATAAAAGGCTAAAATTAATAAGTCAAGCAAAGCTTTATCTGAGAAAACAAACAAAAAGAAAGAGTTGGGAGTGGCTTTTACATAAGGTAAAAGTAGAATTCATGAAATGCAATGAGGATCATCTTACCTTGATAAAATATGCGATTTGCAACAAATATATTAGGGGAACGATTATTTATCTACCAAATAACACAGTTCAATAATAAAATAAACAAAGGATTTAAAAATTTGTTTGTGGGCCAGCCCGGTGGTGCAGTGGTTAACTGCGCGCGTTCCGCCTCGGGGGCCTGGGGTTCGCTGGTTTGGATCCCGGGTGCGGATGCGGCACCGTTTGGCAAGCCATGCTGTGGTAGGCGTCCCACATATAAAGTAGAGGAAGATGGGCACGGATGTTAGCTCAGGGCCAGTCTTCCTCAGCAAAAAGAGGAGGATTGGCAGCAGATGTTAGCTCAGGGCTAATCTCCCTTAAAAAAAATTTTGTTTTCTTTGTGTTTTCATTTTTGTTTTTAGCACATGGAAGGATGGCATTACCATCACTTGAGATGAGGAAGCTGTGAGTAGATAGAGTTTGGGAGGAAGACCATGGGCTCAGTATAAGACATATTGCATTTGAGATATCTGTTAAACTTCCAGAAATGTATCCAGTGAATTCATAGGGCATGAAAGGCAGAATCTAAAGTGGCAGTTTTAAAGACACAAATGAGAGGCTAAAGATGGGAGAAGAGAAAACAGCTATTTATTAAGCACCTAATATGTATCAGGAATTCAGCGAGGCTTTTTACAAAACAAGTTATTTCATGTAATAGTCACAATTACTCTGATTATTTACCACTCATTAACTGAGCACCCGCTATTTCCAGTCCCTGTGTGTACAGAGATAAATGAGACACAGTTGGTGCCTGAAAGGATCTCAGTGTAGGAATTATTGTGGCCACTTAACAGGAGAGGTAATTGAGTCTAGTAGAAGTGAAGGGACTTGTTCAACTGTCATACAATTGGTAAATGCCATAATTGGGTCTCACAGCCATAGATATGTGTCTTCAGAGCTACTGCTCCTTCCAATCTTCTAGCCTGTGTCTAACAATGCTTCCCTCTGCCTTTGAGAGGGGAATGCCATCAATATCACAGAAAAATGCTAAAGACGACCAACCCACATGCTTCTGAGCATGCTTGCAATTTTTAATATTTCAGAACAAGCTCTGATCATTTTTTTACAAATCAGTCTTGGCAATTATTTAAAGCAGGGCTTCTAAAGGACTCCTAGTCAGTCACCCATTATGTTATCTTCTTGATAAATCTCCGTTTCTACTGAAGAGTTGGAATTCCAAGTCTTTGTCTTTTCAGAATACCTTTGTCACATGTGAGTGGCCTGCTAATGAGAGCAGAAAGGCTGGGCCACTGGCATCCTAGGTCCTGGCATGAAAGAACCAGATGTCCACAGGCAGGTGATGAGCAACCAGTTTTCTTCATTCTCTTCATTCCCCAGATGACAGCCCTGAAATCCTGAGGTCCGGCACAAAGCATGTATCAGTTGAATACTTTCCTGATGGAAAAGCTTAGAGCGCTTTAGGAGAACACAGACCAGAGAAGGTGGCCTTTAGAAATGAGGGCTTCCAGGGGCTGGCCCCGTGGCCGAGTGGTTAAGTTCGTGCGCTCCGCTGCAGGCGGCCCAGTGTTTCGTTAGTTCGAATCCTGGGTGCGGACATGGCACTGCTCATCAGACCACGCTGAGGCAGCGTCCCACATGCCACAACTAGAAGAACCCACAACGAAGAATACACAACTATGTACCAGGGGGGCTTTGGGGAGAAAAAGGAAAAAATAAAATCTTTAAAAAAAAAAAAAAGAAATGAGGGCTTCTGGGTAATTTAACCTCTTAGGAGGAATGTTAGTGTTTACATTATCTTGTTAACGTCTTTGTTCTTTTATCTCCGTCTGAGAGAGGAGGCGAAGGGTCAAATATTTTAAATAGGTGTTCCTTTGAGGGAAACTGGCCTACCACAACATTTTACAGAGGAAAGAGCATGGTCTCTGTAATCCGTCCATCTGAATTTGGATCCCATCGTGGCTATTTATTTTGCTGGATAATCTTAGGAATGTCAGCTACTGGACATCTCATTTGTAAAATGGGCAGCAATCCCCTTACTTACTCAATTACTGGAAGGATAAACCCACTGGTCCTCAAGTGTGGAACTAATGTAGTTGCTTTTTTTTGTTCTCACAGCTCATTCAAAATCATCACAAATAGAATCAAATCCACTCCAGTTTTGTTCGCTCTTTCTTTTAAAGATGTCTCAGCATTGTTGATATTAACACATGGTGTATTTATTAGTACCTTTACACTTTTCACAACACTATGGCATCCGTTGTGAGAGATGAATCAGGTAGTGGTCATGAATTCAGATGTCAGATCTGGACTGAGTTCAAATCTTGGCAGGACCACGTTCTAGCTTTATGACCTTGAGCAAAACATCTAACCTCTCTGTGCCTCAATTCTTCCCCCTCTAGATAGTGATAATAATGGTATCCATTATTAATAGTGGTATCCATCTCTTGGGGTTCTTGTATGTTTTGAGTTAGTTAATTCATAAATAGTGCTTAGAATGCGCCTGGCAAGTAGTACGTGTTCAATAAGTTGCAATGATTTTTAGTTCATTGGAATTTGATTGCATCTGATGCAATACTGCGAGCAACAGAGTGCATGTGTTACTATTCTCATTTGACAGATGGAGAAACTGAGTCACGGAGTGATTTATAGGCATGGCCATAGTCACACAACTAATTTGTAGCTAATCAGGACAGGCACTGCCTCCTGAAGCAGCTCCATTACCCAGGAGAAGCCCCAGCCGTTGCAGCTCCCGCCAGGATTTATTTCAAAGGCAGCTTTCCCGCACGCGCGCTCCCCCACCCCACCATTGTTGCGGGAAATTATGCTGCGAGCCATGTATCTTCTTCGACACGCTCTGCTCTTGAAGAAACACTCCCAATTACTGTGGCTGTGTTCTCCGTGATCGCAATGTGTCATGACATTTCCAAGATGTAAGTTTCTTCGAAAAAGGCATTAGCACCAGGCGAGTGAAGCAGCTCATTTTTCAAACTTGAAAACTGTCGTTTGCCCTGCTCGGCGCCGGTGAAGCCTGAACGCACTGTTTAGTGAGCGCCCGCCGGGCGACCAAAGTTCGCCCCATGGGCACGTTTGGCTGCTCTCCCTCTGGAAGATCTGTAGCTGAGAATGTGGAAACGTGTATGCATGTACACACACACACATGCACTTGACACCATGCGCCCTCATTTTTTTTCAGGCCCTCCCATATTCCCGCTTCTCACCTGGAGCCAAACGCTCTCCCCTCTCCCCTGGAGCCACTTGGCACCCCGCTCACAGATGAGACTTCACCCCTGTCCACCACTTACCACTTCAGGGATGCGTTACAGACTTTTCCCCATCCGCATCGGCCAGGTTATCAGTTTCAAGCAAAGGAAATTGTCATATGCTGATTTAAGCAGCCATGGAATTTACTGGAAGACTCTCAGCACGCAAAATTGTCAGCCTGAAGAAACAGGCAGGAGCAAAGGAAGGTGACACAGTTGGAACCATGGGTAAGTTCATGCCAAAGCAGCAGTGTAGTGAGCTCACTTAGTGCCCAGGTGGGCACAGTTCTCACACTGAAGATGGATGTTACTGTGTGCCTGTTTGCCCAGGTGCACCCTGGATGGATCCTAGGTGGGTGCATCTCATTGGCTAAACCTCAGTCATATGCTCCTAACGTAGCTACAACAGAGGCTGAGAAAGCAGTAATGGCTCTTTCATTTCCTATGGCTGCCATAACAAGGTACCACAAAACTGGGTGGTTTAGAACAACAGAAACATACTAACAAAAAGCCTGAGAATATCCGACATGCCATCACTCTAATAACCCAGTACTCTAAGCTTCTTCACATAGCATTTAAACTCTTCTCCTTAATCTGGCCCCTTATTTCTTCCTCCTATCTTCCGCCACTCCCTAAGATATTCCCTGGCCTGTTATACAGAACTATCTACCATTTCCTGAATATTACTAAAAAAAATGTTTTTTGACATATAAAATGCTGTACATAATTAATGTAAACAGCTAGATAGGTTTAAAGTTAAGTATATACGGCAATCCATGTCATAAACCTACTTATTGCCTCCAAATATTTCTTCTCACTCTCTTATTTATTATTAGCATTATTATTTTGTGATAAGAACGCTTAACATAAGATCTACTACTCTCTGAGCAAATGTTTATACACACTACAATACAGTATTGTTAGCTATAGGCACTATGCTACACAGTAGAGCACCAGGGCTTATTCATCTCCTGCATATTTTGTAACAGATGAATTACTAAGAAAAAAATCGAATGGTTTGAGCATTTCATCCCCCCATCCCTAGGACCAACACTGGCCCTTTAAGGGCCTGCCGATAAGAGAGAATATTAATCATACCTGACCAAGCTGGTGGGAGAAAGCATTGGCATCTGCGAAGATGAGAAAGCTCCCCCAGACTAGGAGGGTGTTGGGATTGAGGTGGGCACAGGAAGTGCAAGGCAACAAAGCACACTGCCCTTGCAACAGGAGAGGCAGGTGGTCCTCAGTGGGGAATGTCTGCAACGGGCAATGGAGGACATTAGAGCCTGGGCCCTGGGGTTTTAGGTCTTGAGGAACAGGGAGTGTTTCAGGGTAAATACATACATTAATGGGACCAGTGTAGCACGTAGACTGGAAGGCCTTTGTCCAAGGTTCTAGAATAGACCATTTAGAACCCCAGAACTTTGCTTGACTTTGGGTGACACTGAAAGAACAAGCATGGTAATAACAGAGATTAAAATTCCCACCAGCCTGGAAGGATGGGGAGTTATATTCAGACGTGTCTAGATTCAGCTAGAAGAAAATATATTCTTTTCAAGTAATGTTTTTTTTCTTGCATCCACGTGTGGCCATTGGAAATGTAAACTGTGTACAACTCCACATTTTCTTATGCCGCCATTTCTTTGCATAGGAACCCCATTCATTCCCGTCCTCCCTGTTCCCATAGCCTTCTCTCACTTTCCCTTCCTAGAGTGAATTAGGAGACCTTGGTTACTTCTCTCTCGGCACCTGGTTCTCCATATCCATTATGGAACTCCTGGGTTGTAATTGCCTCTTTCCTAGCCTGTCATCCCTAATGATCTGTGAGCTTCTGGGGCCATCACTTTATTTGATTTCTCAGTGTCCAGCACAGGGCTAGGTGCATAATAGATACTCGATCACTGACAGACAAATGAAGGAAATGATGAAAAACAATGAGATAGATGCTCCAGCCTCCTGGACCTTGAGAACAGCTCAGCAAATCACTGTGCCACAGAGTGACAAAGCCAACTTTCTCTGTAAGAGAAGAGCTCTTTGCAGGCTGGGCTGAACGTAGGGTGGCACTGCCCAATATGGTAGACATCAGCCATAGGTGACCATTTAAAACTAAATTTAAATTACTTAAAATTAAATAACATTGCAAATTCAATTCCTTTATTGCACTAGTCACATTTCAAGTACTCGATAGCTCCATGTGGCTAATAGTTATCATATTGGACAGCACAGGTATAAAATATTCTCATTGTCACGGAAAGTTCTCTTGGACAGTGCTGACATAGGGTTCCTGTGTCCCTATAAAGAGATTGCCTTCTAATCTTAGTAACTGGTCCATTCCCTCCCACTCCACATTTATTTTTAACCCTAATCACATAGTTGGTTCTCTTGGCAACCAGTCCCCATCCTTAGGTGGGTCACCTCATTAACACAACAAGAGACACCTTGATGGCTCCCAACATTTAAGAAATTCTAAGGGATTGGGAGCTCTGTCCCAGAAATGACAATGAAGACCAAATATATGTTTCTTATTATAAATCACAGTATCACACTACAAGCTTGTTGTTATTTAAAAACTCATGATCGATATCATGACCGGTCTCACTTTTACATTTGAGGAATCTGAGGCTCAGAGAGGATAAGTGGTTTGTCCGTGGTGGCACAGCTAGTAAGAGATCAAAGCTGGGATCCCATGGCTCTGATATAAATCACATGATTAATTTACTAGCTGTCTTAGTCAGCTCTGGCTGCTGTGACAAAAATACTACAGACTGGGTGACTTATAAACAACAGAAATTTATTTCTTAAGTTCTAAGGGCTGGAAGTCTGAGATTAGGGTGCCAGCCTGGTCAGGTTCTGGTGAGTGACCTCTTTTAAGTGGCAGACTGTTCAACTCTCACCATATCTTCACTTGGTGGAGAACAGAGAGAGGAAGCAAGCTCTCTCGTGACTCATAATAGGGCACTAATCCTATTCATGAGGGCTCCACCCTCATCATCTAGCCCTAATCACTTCCCAAAGGCCCCATCTCCTCATACCATCACATTGCGGGGTAGGCTTTCAATATATGAATTTGGGGGGGGACACAAACCTTCAGTCCATAACACCACCTTTTACACCTTCTAAAACTCAATCTGAGGACCATAAGAAACAGCTAACTTAGTTAATCCATTTGACCAGTCAGGATTCCTTAGTCTCTCTGATTCTGGCTTCACATCACCTCCCACCAGCTCAGTGCTCAGAAGCAGCAGACAAAAGCAGCCACCTCTTTCTGCCAGGCTGCTTATCTCCTGGAGCCCAGGGAAAGTCCTCTCTGTTGTTTACTCCTCAGCAGTGTTCTCATTCAAATGTGATCCCCACGTTCTGCCTTTGACCACCCAGACTGGGACGAAGACGTCATTTATCTTCTCCACAATGAGTATAGCAGGTAAACGCAACACTTACACAGACACCCCCCACCACCATCCCTTGAAAATCCTTCTCATGTCTGTGGGCTGAGAACACATTACTGTCTCCTTTTAGAAAGCTAGAGAGTTTACGCGTCGTTGAAAAGTAACTGCATGTGAATTGCAAGCTACGGCTACATATTTGATGGAGAAGGAGCGAAAAAAGAAGAACTGTATGAACAGGGAATAATTTTAAATATAAGTTGATGAAGAACAGGATGGGGAAAGAAAAATGAAAGGGTCCTATTTGAGGTTCATGGGGGCCTCCGTCTGGGGTGCTCACGCTGATCTTATGTTTAACATTGATAATTGCTAAATTATATTAAATGATATATCAATGAGATTAATAAAGCTTACAATATTTAGGGCATTTAGTTTGCTAAAATCACTGGCATCTGTGCCTATTAAAAATGACAGATGATTAGAATATCCAAAGTTTGGTGGAATCTGCTAGCTAACAAGGTAGAATTAAAATTTACATCTTGTTCTGGCATAATGAAGATAATTAAAAAGAGTGATAAAACCCTTTGATTAACCCTCATCTCCTCTTGCATAGCATTTTATTATGCAAATGAAACCTCCAAAACTGTAAACTTAATACCAGTTAAGAATATGAATATGTTCTCCTTTTCAAAGCACAAAGATATATGTGTATGTATAAAGTAGTTGACTGAGGTTGGCGACAGGGCCCATTTTGCAATAAAGTGGAACTCAGGAGTGTGTGTCACATGGAACAAAATGATGCCTCCATTTGCTGGGGTCTCAAGTTCTGGCCCACTGCGCCACCCACACCGTCTTCTCAATAGCTTCTGTTTTGTTATTTAATTACCGGCTCTGCCATGTTATGTCGTTGAGGATACCCCGATCCCCAAACCAAGAATGGCTATGTCATCTCATGAAGGACTGCTTTGTAGTCCTGCTTTTCTTTACTGAATTAAAGGGCACATCACAGTGACTTTCAAAAGCAGGAAATTCCTTGTCTGTCCCTCTCTGATGTTTGAGGAAAGAGAAATTAGGAAACCCTAAAGAGGGGAATTTTTTTATAAGGATCTACTGTTTCAACATGCAATTTTTCTCCCCCCTGAGAATTATTTCTTCCCCTTCAGCTGTGTTAAAGGGAAGATTATGATGGCAGATCCCTAAGAGTGGCTCTGAGATGGTTTAATGAATTTCCCCTAGGGCAAATGAGTTAATTGGTAGGAAAATAGCAAATGTTTTGTTTTGTTTTTTTCTTTTGCCAGATTTCTTGGTCTTTATTTGCAATCTTCACTTGTTATTCCCCATTCTCACCCTGGAAAGTGAAAGAGCCTTTAGTTATATGGTGAGAAGCAACCAACATGAGCAAGAGAAATTAGTTTGCTTCTAAGAACCACTCATCAAAGATTAAGACCCAGAGACAACTGTAGAGAAACGTGCATTGCAGGGCGGGGGGATCCATGAAATGGGACTTACAGGCTCAAGGACTTGGGACAGGATGAAGCTGAGAAGCTGAAGGGAGAAGACTAGAAATGCAAGAAAGAAGAGAGATTGATGGAGAGAAGTTGTGGAGGTGCCCAGAGAGGAGAAGGTGATGTGAAACTGTAGCAGAGAGAGATGTGGCCAGGAGCCCTGGACCGTGGACAGCTACCAGAAGCTAGATGAGGCAAGGGATGGATTCTCCCCAAGTCTCCAGAGAGAGTGTGGCCCTGCCAAAACCTTGATTTGGACTTCTCGCCTCCAGAACTTGAGAGAATACATTTCTGTTGCTTGAAGCCACTTAGTTTGCTATAATTTGTTATAGCAGCCACCGGAAACGAACACAGCTTTCTATAACAGGAAGTGGGAAGTGGATGAAAAGATGTCAGATGGGAGGAGGAAGGAATGCTTCCATCATCTTCCAGAACTCAGTGCATCCTGAGCAGCTACGTGTGAACTCGGTCCTATCTGAAGACGGCCTTGTTGTCTAAGTGTCCTCATCTTGAAAATGGAAATAAGAACAGTACCTACCTCACAGGGTTGTTGCGAGGATTAAATGAGTTCACAAATGTGAACGTCTCAGAACAGCATCTGGCATAAAATCTGTACCATTTAAATGTTAGCTTTTATTTCTGCTATTGTTGCTGCTCTTATTTATTATTTTTATTATTATCACTATTTGCCAGAATTTACATGCCTCCTTGATTATTGTCTGAGTAATTTCATTTGCATATGTTTTTATAGAAAAAAGTCCATTTTCCAAAATATTATAAACAGTTATTTCTGGGTGATGGGTGTGCCCAGAATTTTATTTGCTTCTGTTTGCATCTATTTTCTCAGTTTTCAGCATTGAACACACGTTATTTTGGTAATAAGAACATTAAAATTTTGTTTCTCTTTGAGGTTTTGAAGACCGCTTTGTTTTAACTCTTAACAAAATCAAAGAAGCCCAAATCGAGGCATTTTCAATGTCAATGAGTTGATAGAGAACACTGTATATGATGTTTTTGCTGAAACCCTAAGATTTGTAAGAATTTTCAACTAGTAATTGAGGAAAGAGATGAGGGTGGGTGGGTGCAGAAAACAGATCTGGAAGCCAACTTTAAAGGTTTGTTAGTGCACCACAGTGAGTCCAAGAGCCCCATCATCCCCCCAGTTTGTGCCTGAAATCTCACCACTGTGGACTGGATTTGCAGCTTCAGCACTCTCTTCCCCAGGGAGATTATTTCTGAGAAGAGAAAAACGTGTGGTCGCTATAGACCAGGGTTTATCAACTTGGACACGATCGACATTTCGGGCTGGGTATTTCTTTGTTGTGGGGAGCTCCCCTTTGCAGTGTAGAATGTTAAGCAGCCTCCCTGGTCTCTACGTTCTAGATGCTAGCAGCACCTCCCCACTTCAGTTGTGACAACCCAAGACGTCTCCAGACATGGCCAAGTGTCCCCTGGAGTGGGGGGCAAAATCATCCGCTCCCCTAGTTGAGAACCACTGCCTAGACTCTAGTCCAACGTTGCTTCCTCCAGATTCTGCCTAGAGAAATTCGTGGCTCAGATTCTGAGTTGCTACAGACCATTTTCTTGAAAAGGGACACCAATTAGATGAAATTCTGTGAGCTGTGGATTCAGAATGCCTCGATTGCTTTAGAAATCCTATCACTCACTAGCCATGTGACCTTAATTCCACCAATGTGAAATTTCTTCACTATAAAATAGGATGAATGACATCCACCTTTGCAAATTTTTATGCGAAGAGAAGATAATACACAGGCATGTTGCACTATGCCCAGCACATAGTAAGGCTTAATCAATATCTGGTCCCTCCCCGGCAAGCTGGTTGATATGTCTCAAAAATTAGAGGGATTAATTAATAATACATATAATTGACCCCCACATCAAAAACTGATCAACCCAATTATGTATGTGCTTCTTTTGTCAAACTCAGTCTTCCAAGCCCCCAAACCTCCAGTGAAAATAAAATAAAATAGAGAAACTAAGCTGATGCAAAATTATGATTTATGTTCTTTTTGTAGTTTAGGAGGGTCTGAAGAGAAAGCCCTTATCACTGAGCCTCAGCTGCAGAAGGAATCCTTTACTCATGACCGTCCTCTTGGAAGAATAATGGACATTTAGGGCCAGACTCGGTTACCGAGCAAGGAGGAAACACTGCCAGCGGCTGCTCTACCACTTCTTCTTGGCTGCACATGGCTTTACTCTGCTTCCACTGTCTTTTTGAAGTCTGGAGATATTCGAGTACAGCCTAATTAGGTAGTTGGGGGCTGAGAGAGAATTTATTTTTGTCAAACACAAACCCAGTAACCCAGGATACTACCTAGCGTGGTGGTTAAGGGTGAGGGTTCCAGAACCAGGCTAGCTGGGCTCATATCATGACTTTATCAATTATTGATTGGGTGATCTTGGACAAGGTACTTAGCTTCTCTCCACCTCGGTTCCCTCGTTAATGAAAAAAATATTCTGGGTTACACAAACGCGGAGAGAAATGCGTCAATGATGTTTATGAAGCCAGCTGGCCTCTTTGGTACCTGTGATTCCTCAGGCCGCCCTAGGTCTTCCTTGTGGTAACACCTCATCAGGGTCCTTTGGGAGGGATGGTTGAAATGTTCAAGGGAATCTCGACTCCTGGGTCCCTTTTCTCTGTTTGTGGCAGTAGAGAATCTAGGTCTGATGTCAGAGCGAACTGGATTTAAATCTTGGCTCAGTTGGTCATGAGTTGGGCAACCTTAAGCAAGGACCACGTCTCTGAGCCTCAGCTTTCCCAGCTGTACAATGGGAATATTAAGCTTAATTAAATCAATTAAGTCAACATTTGCTAAATGCTTCCTATGTGTAAGGCACTATCCTAGGTGCTAGAGTGAAAAAAGAAAAGAAAAAACAGCACAGATAATGTCCCCATTATCATGAAGGTTATAAGTAGTGATGTGCTGGTAATGTTTAACAATTGTGTTACCAAAAAAAAGGACCTTGGAACCTGCCCGGTGGTGCAGCAGTTAAGCTCGCATGTTCCACTTCAGGGGCCTGGGGTTTGCCGATTCAGATGCCAGGTGTGGACCTACACACTGCTTGGCAAGCCATGCTGTGGCAGGCGTCCCACATATAAACTAGAGGAAGATGGGCATGGATGTTAGCTCAGGGCTAATCTTCCTCAAAAAAAAAAAAAAAAGGACCTTATCTGTAATACTTGCCAATTTCTGTGGTGTAAATACTCCCACCATGGTTAATATTAAGCTACCAACAGAACATCTCTGAATGGAAAATTAGGAAGCAACGTGCGAGGTCAGCTCTCATAAGCTGGTGCAAACTGGCTCCAGCACATCATTGCTATTAAAATGCTAAAAACCTCGTGGAGTATCATGGGGATTCAATGAGATAATAGCTAGCAAGCATTTGGCACATGGTGAGGGATTGGACACATGGGGGCCATTATTATCGTCGTAGCAGCAGCAACCTTGAAACCCCCAGAGCAGAGACTAGAGACCTGGTCCTCCTCTCCATCACTTCGTCACGCAATTTTTGCCACATCCCGTCAGTTCTTCCTCTAGCAAACCATTTTGTGCCCTTCCTTCTGCTGTTGTTACTATAGGTACAGCTGAGACTACAGTCTTCTCAAAGAATATCTGAGAATCAACCCGACTGATCCCACATGCAGATTCTGGGGGCCCCTCCCCTGGAGAGAATGTAATTCAATAGACTGGGAGCAAGGCCCAGAGACCTGCATTTTTGACAGGTAACCCTGGTCATTCAGTTCTAAGTGGTCCACAGAACTGACTGCAAGAAACACTACTCCAAGTTTTCTTTTTGTTTTAATGGCCCACGACGTTCTGGCTCATCTTTGTGCTTTGACAGGTTTATTTGGTAAAATAAGTTTGTTATTCTTGCCTTTCCATTCTTTGGTGGCAAAGCGAGTCCAGTGCGATGAGAGTCCCAAGAAAATAAAACTTTCACAAATGTGAGAAGGTGCAAGCATCTAACAACAAAATAATAGCACTTAACATTTATTGAAACAGGGTATGTATATCAGCCAATGTTCTGGCTGCTTTATGCGAAACAGCAATTCGAACAATACATTCAGGAGCTGGGTGGTATAATGATCATCATCTTTATTTCATTAATGAGGGAACCGAGGTGGAGAGAAGCTAAGTACCTTGTCCAAGATCACCCAATCAATAATTGATAAAGTCATGATATGAGCCCAGCTAGCCTGGTTCTGGAACCCTCACCCTTAACCACCACGCTAGGTACTATCCTGGATTACTAGGGTTCTTTGAATTGCTCTTGGTGGGTTTTCACAAACCACACAAATGAAACATGTAGACTTTCATTTAACTTTGACCAGTTGAGGAAATGATTAGGGCAGAGTGCTCACAATAGTGACTAAGACTAACAAAAGGTAGGTTTCACTGAGCACTTAGCAGGTGCCGGGGACTGTCCTATGCAATATGCATTTAATGATGAGGTGACCTTACAGGATCTGGGGCTGAGACGGAACTGACATCATTCCCCTGATAGACTGGCAACTTTTGAGATTCTCTTTTCACTTTTTTCCACTAGACGATTTAGCGTATTGGTGTTAGTATTTTTAAAGGGCGTTGATGCTAATTCTACCATTTGGGTCATCTGCGAGTTTACTGTCCCCTTTTTTTTCTCTAAGTTGTGGAGTCACATTTTCCTGCTTTGTTTTGTTTTTAATATTTTGTAATTGTGTATAAAAAAGTTGTATAGAAAAGAAGAGTAGATCCCAAATTAAATAATATCCATCCTAGAAAAGGGTTTGCTCTTTCTTCTCTCAGCCAGGAGAGTGGGAGAGTTCCTCCTCTTTCATCTCATCCTAGTGTTACTGGTTTTGTGTTGGTTTGCAGCTTCGGTTTGCTTCAGTTCACCATCCGGTTTAAATGTTTTACAGGGGCGAACAAGATGCTGCCTTCAGCAGGGCTTGGGGTCTGAGTCTCAGCAAGACTTCTTAGATCTCTCTCTGCTTTGCTATCAAGGCTCCAACTCTGTGGACCTCCAGCCCACCTTCATATTCTCAAGGTTTTGAAGATGCATCTTAGTCCCATGCCCCCTAACCGTCAGCGAGCTGCACCATGATGGCTCAGGTAGAATCAGCAGGTAGGTTTGCCTCCGGTGACTGCTGCCCACCCCCCACCTTGCCCCAGACTCCTGTGAGCAGCTCTGCAGCTCTCAATCAATGGGAATGCTGGAGAGGCAAGTCTCTCAAAGTGAATCAAGAAGCAGTTGCTAAAATAGAGGAGAAAGGGATGCTAAAGTGCCAGTGAGTTCTCGCTACATGATGGCAGCACTCCACACATGTTAAAAAAGTGACTTCCATTAATCTGGCCCAAACTTACCTCTCCAGCTTCGTCTTTCACTACTCTCCAGTTTCCACCCTACGTTCCAATTGTGCTGGATCACATGCAATTCCAAGGACTTTTTCACTCGCTCTAAAAGAAACACCTTTAACATTTCTCTTTCATCACTCCATTGACTCCTCTTTAGCCTGCAAAATTCCATTTCAAGTTCGCCACCTTAAGCAAGCCTTCCCTCAGTCTGATTTAAAAGACCACCCTGTAAGTTCCCGGGTGTTCACCCGTCTCATAGCCCTCAGCATGCTTTATTTTGATTACTTGTGTACAAACTTGTCTCCCGTGCTAGACTTGGTGTTTCATGTGGGGTGAAACCATGCCAGATTTCAGCCAGCATCCCCAGAATCTAACAGAGCACCAGAAACTCAGTAACGTGTGTCAAGGAATGTCAACAAGAAATCACTCAGGTGCCTCTGCTTAATGGTGTCCTCTTAGCTCCTGCTTCCTTCACGGTCATCAGAACCACATTTAGCATCTCTTCCAGTAGACCCTACTTCTCTCAGTGACCATTCCTTGAGTACTTACTGGTTCCAAGAACATTCCAGTTATTATTGTATGCCATCCCCCACAACCCTGCAATATTAGTGCTATTGCTTTACTCACCATTTCCAGATAAGGAAACTGAGCCTGAGGATGTTTCAGTGGCTTGCCAGAAAGACCTAAGATTCCAACCCAGATCTACGCCCATCTAGACCCCAGCCTCTTACGATTAAACTCAAGTCTTTTGTGTTTGCTCCCCTCCCCTCCATTTCTCTATTCTCCTCCTCTTTCTGCCGCTGACGCTGAACTCAATGATCAGTTGATCAGCAGACCCCATCCATCTGCCAGTTGACGTGCAGTGCCTTGGAGCTCTGGTTTTTCTTATTCTGCTTCTGTATCATTCAGCAACTTCTGTTTTCCTCTGAGGTCACCCTTAAAGGTCCATGTGTCATGTTTCTCATTTCTGCCTTGTCGAGGAAATCTCGCCAGTGCATCTATCAAAGTAATCATCACAAGCCTGATGTAAGAGTATGGTTCCTCTCACATTTTTCATTACTAGATAATTTATTAATATCCTTCCCAAGCAGCACTAGATTTATCTTGATAAAACTGCTATCAGCAGTGACACAGGCAATGCCACTGGGATACACCAGGAAGAGCCGTGAACTCACCTCTTTCACCCCTTAATGCCTCAGGAAGCCCAACCCGGAGCCAGCCCAGGGGGCTGCCGAGACCCAAAACATTTTATCATTTTGATAAAGTTGACCTGGGGCAGCCTCGAAGGGATTGCTACCTATCTCGCCTTTCTTCTCTGCTTGTGGCAAACACAGGATTGCCCGTGTCTGGGAAAGGCAGGTAGCGAGGGGTGGATAAATTACCTTCAAAGAATTCACTATTTATCTCGTTTTCATTCGAGCATCCGCAGTGAACAACTTCACCTCTCAGCTCGCGTGGGCTTTCTGGGAGGGTTTGTGCCTGCCATTGGGGATGGACCTTGCATTATTTCTGTGGCAGCTTCAGGGCAAGGACTCCTTAGGTACATGAGCTGAAGTGGCCTCTGCTGTCCCCACCTTCTGCTCCCCTGGACGTTCTGTTCTCCTCTCTCCAGGAAGAGAGCAGAGACAGCCCCCTCCTGCCCTGCTGATTATTCACAAAAATGAAAGCAGCAGGAGCCCTGTTGCGGGAGGCAGCTGCTTCCTGAACTTCTGGTGGACACAGCTGTAGGGGCGCGTTTGAGATGTGAGCCGTGTCTCTGTGGCACTTTATTGACCACCATTCAGAGTAACGTTTATAAATTGGGTTTCATGGTTCATTTCTCTCAACATCCTCCCCCTGCTCCAAAAGTAAGTAAGTAAACACACACACACATATTCAAAGAGAAAAGCGAGGTCAGTCAGTGCATTGGGTGAGCGTTGGTGTGTGCAAACAGATAATGCATATGCATTGCTGGTGGAAGGGCTGATTGGTTGAGCAAATTGAAAACAAATGTGTACACCCATGACTCACAAACCTGTGTCTAAGGATTTCCCTCCATGTGCACAAAGAAAGATTTTTAAAATTTATTTGTTTTGCAGCATTGTTTATAATAGAAAAATATTTGTGGTCACAGATGAAGAAAACTGGTGCAATAAATGATGGTACATCCATACGATGGAATATTGCACGGTCAGGCAAAGGAGGAGACAGATACATATGTTCTGATATGGAATAAGATATAGTCAGTGATAAAAAGCAGAGTAAAAGTCGCTTTTGTAGAATGCTCCTCTTGTCTATCCACTGATTGCTGCTTGAAGGAGACACAAGAAACTAGTCACATGATTTCTTATGAGAGAGAGATGTGGTAGTCTGAGGGGGGGAGGAAGACATATTTATTATTATGTATTCCATCATCCTGTTAAATTTTTCTTGATAATGGGTTACATTTTCAATTAAAAGTTAAGGCTCTTCATAGGACTCTTTTTCACATTTGTTTCTTTCAACATTTCTGAGGCTCTTAATTAATGCATTTTTGCTTTTCTCCCCAAATGAGCATGAGCTATGCCATCTGTTTCTGCCCGCTCATTCTCCTCCATAAATAATAAAATCCACGTTGTGCAGGGGGGCTGTAGCTGACCGGGCCCAGGAAGCAGTCCTCACCTCAGCAGACCACTCTCTAACTGGCAAAGCCAATTTCATGCCAATTATTCCCACAAGAGTCTGGGAAGGAGGATGGGAAGAGTCTGTCATTATTTTCCAGTTGCAGAAACCGAGTCTATAGGAAGAGTGACTTGTTCGAGGTCACGTGTCCTATAGGGGGTGGAGCAAAGACTCAGACCTGAATTTGACTGAATTCACTGAACACGTCCTTTCCCTTTTGGCACACTCACGCTGGGGGAAGTCATTTCTCCTGGGCTCTTTCAGAGGTGATGGCTGTGAGCCCCCATCCATTTTCCTGACCCCTCCTTCTCCCTGCTGTTGAACTGGGGACCTTCCCACAGGCCATTTGGTAGCTGGTGAGGCCACGTCTGTGTGCCTGTGGCTCCAGGTGCCTGTTGGAGAAGAGCTGGCTCTTGCAATTGCTAATTTCAATGTTGAGGATGGCTCTGGCCTCCTGGACAGATGGCCAATTGCACTAGAGCTCTCTGAGTGCACATATGTCAGCAGTGACAGGGAATTTCAGCTGTGACCAGGGCTGGGACAGCCGTCCAAATGCAGGGCCATTCGTCACTGTGGTTGATTCCATAAAATGAGCAATGAGGGGGCAGATGGGGATGTAGCCTCGGCTCGCTGTGGCTTGGCAATACTGGGAGAACCTGGTGCACACCTGGCTTAATGAGTACTGAGATCATTGATCTTGTCCAGATTCAAAATCCACAGGAAATTGTTTTTTCCTTGATTTCACAGCCACACCCAGTGACCTGGTGATTGCTTTAAAAATAGACTACTTCTGCTAACATCACTAAACGTAACAAAAACTGTGTCCCTCTTCCCCTTCACTGTCTTAACCAAAGAGAGCTTTTGGAGAAGGAAGACCTTGTTCCATTCCATTCCCTACCTCCACTGACTGTTTTCCTTTCTTTCTTTGTGGTTTCCTTTCCTCTTCTAGTATTGGCTTCTCCAGGATCCAGAAGAGAAGTCCCAGCTGAGTGAAGACAAATGCAAATCCCTGCTCCACTGTTTCTTAGCTGGATGACCTGGGGGAAGATGTTGACCATGCCTAGGTCTCCATTTCCTTTCTGAATCTCGTGAGGATTAAAGGGAGTGTCATTTGTTAGGCAATGCCATGGTGCCTCGTACAAAGCTGGAGATCCAGTCCACATAATGCTTGTTCCTACAGTGACCCCTGAGATCAGAAGCCAGTGTTTTCATATTCTCTACAGCAGTGGTTCTCAAACAGGGACGATGTTGCTTCCCCCAGGGAATGAGTGGCAATGTCTGGAGACATTTTTGATTGTCATGAGTCAGGTGGGGGGTCAGTGCTAATGGTGAGTTGAAGGTTGAAGGGAGAGGGTTTTAGATATACAAAGATCCAGAATCAGTCATCTGTAGCCTGGTGATATACAATTTGGGCTCCAGAATTAAAAAGAGAGCACCAATCTGGACTCCGCTATTTCTCTATGTCACAAAGCAGAGGACCTCACCTGGGGCGATTGTCTGAAGACATTTGTGATCATCCCAACAGGGGAGGGGGTGCTGTTGGCATCTAGTGAGTAGAGACACGAGATGCTACTAAACACCCTGCAGTGCTCAGGACAGCTCCCCACAACAGAGAACTGTCTAGCCCCAAATGTCAAAGGTGCCAAGGTTGAGAAACTCTGACCTACGGCACGCTATTTGTTTGTTTACTTGTTTCTAGTACCATATTCACATTCTCTTTCAGCTTTATAAACATCAAAAACTCTTATAAAGATACTTTGTTGAGAGGTGGTCCACAAATGCTGTTTATTAAACCTTTATGGAAAAGTCCAGCCCATAGATTGCTATGGAATAGCATGAGGTGGGAGGGTTGACTGGAGGGAGACAAGGTCCTCAGATTGGTGAAACTTGAAAATCCTCCTTACTTGCCCTGAACTGCGTCTGTGAAACTCTGATTAGCTTTGAGAAAAACATTAAGCAGCAAATGTGTGAGGTTTGGATGCTCCCTAGAAAAGAGGGAAAGAAAAAGGAGCAGAGATCAGCTGCCCGGACTTAGAGCCATATGCAGGCGGAGCCTGCAGCAGGTGCAGCCAGGTTGGCTGGGGAAGCAAAGAGAACTGGGGCTCCTGAGGCTCTGTGTGAGTAAACCCAAGGTGCTAAGGAAATCTTTAACGCCTCTATGCTGAGAACCATCCGAGGAAACTCCACTGGAGACAGCCAGGAGCAATCAGTACGGCCTGGGAAGACACAGGTGGGAGAAAGATAGGCCTAATTCCAGAGTGGGAGTTGATGGGGTCCAGTTTACGGAAGTTCACTCATTCAGGGTGATGGTTAATTTTATATGACAACTTCACTTGGGCTGCGCAGTGCACAGATATTTGGTCAAAGATTACTCTGAGTATTCCTGTGGAAAAGTTTTTAGATGAGATTAACATTGAAATCCGTAGATCAAGGAAAGCAGGTTGCTCTCCCTCATGTGGGTGGGCCTCATCCAATCAGTTGAAGGCCTGAATAGAACAAAAGGGCTGAACCTCCCATGAGTAAGGGAGAACTCCTCCTGCCTGACTGGTTGAACTGGGACATTCTTCTTTTCCAGCTTTGAGACTTGGACTGAAATATCAGCTCTTCCTGGGCCTTGAGCCTGCCAGCTCTTGGACTGGAACTACACCATCAACTCTCCTGGAGCTCCAGCTTGCTGACTCACCCTGCAGATCTCGAGACTTGTCAGCCTCCCTGGTCCCGTGAACTAGTTCCTTACCATAAACCTTTCTGTCTTTCTGTCTCTCTCTACGTACACATATTGGTTCTGCTTCTCTGGAGAACCCTGACAACTACGTTCAGTGATGAGTTCTTACTATGTACGTAGTGCTAGGCCTAATTCTGTGCATAATGCAAGGTAGAAATTGCCCCGTTCTGTAAGACAGGATGGATGAATATGCGGGAGTTCAGAGGGTGATGGATGAGACAGTTGGCTATATGAGAGCCAATGGACGTTTGACACTAAGCTGTGAGAAGAAGAGTTCAACATTTATTGAGCATCTATTTTACAATATCAGCACATTTAATTCCCCGTAAAACTCCAGAAGTTAAACACTATACTTCTCATTTTCTAGACCAGGAGAGTCACATTGAAAAAGCAATAGTCAGGATTCAAATCCAGGCCTGTTGGTTCCAGGGCCTATCTACTTGGGGCTCTTGATGCTCCTTGGGCTAATATCAAGGTTGTCACACAGCCTTGATAGCTGAATCACCACTCAAATTAATCTCGACAAGCTTGAACCCTAGTCAACTAAGGACTGAACTCAAGCCAGCCTCCTGGCATCTGAAAAATAAAAAGTCAAGATTCACACTCCGCATCTGAAAAATCGGAGACATATAAAACCATATGAGATTCAGTTTTGGCATCCGTAAAATGGGTATAAGATACCCATTCATGGAAATGTCACAATAAAAAAATGGTATAACTTATGTAAGGCATCTATCATAGTGTGTAGTATTAAAGAAACTTTGCCACATTTTGGATATTTACGTCTGTTCACATTGCTGTTCCCTGCCATCCCAATCTTGCTGAATTCCACATGCTCCTTCTGCTGCTTAAATTAATCACTCCTTTGGTAGCTTGTAACCACTCCTCATAAACCCAGCTCTCTCACAACTCTGACACTACTGGTTGTAAATGATGGGTTTATGGCCAAGCGTTCCTACACTCACACGTTCCAGAGAGATCCCTAGGAGGGTGGAGATTTTTAGTTATAATTTTCCCTCCAGTATCACCTATAGAATAACACAAATCCTGGAAAAGTCTTGAAATCTACACCTTTATCAATCTATTTTTAAGGCATGGTGTCTTTAAACCATAGTGATTCACAGAGTAATCAAGAGGAGCTTAATGGATAACGAGGGATTTAAGAGCCAGACCTTGGAACCATGTGTCTATTACTTAAACTCTAAAAGAGAGCAAATGTAGATGTCATCTGTGTGTGCATTTAAGACAAGAGAGGGGCAGGCACAGAATAGGCAGAGTTGGGGGCATACACTGTAAACTTGGACATATTTAAATGGCAATGAAATAACAATGGCAATCAGAAACTCCAACTCAATTTCTTCCATCATTAAATGAATCCTTCATGTCGACAATGGTGCTGGATCCTCAGGAGATAGTTGATATCAGAGAATATAAACTCCTACCCCAGGTGGCTTTTAAGAGGTGGAGTGATGAGTCAGGAAGTCAAGAAGTAAATTCTTCTTCAAGGTTATTTAGCAGATGGGAAAGTTTCCATAAAACTTCAATGATCGCCTCTGGAATCCTCTCACTGGGCTGATTCTTATAATGAGTCTTAAGTTCCAGTGGGGGCCGTGAAAGAGACCAATCGTGATGACAGAAGAGGCTCCACAAGGTTAGCCAAAGATTGAACCCCACAATGGAGGTGGAAGTCTTCTGCCTATGAGCACCAATGGGCATTTACTGCCCATCATAGGGAGAAGCAAACGGCTGAGAGGGGCAGAAGGGCTTAGAAAGCTCCAAGGTTGACAATTAAGTCTCTAACTTCTCCACTGCTTTCCTTGATAAGGAGGGAATCTCGTTAGAGTTTGGGACTAGACTAAGTCTTATAGAACTCCATTTGAGGCACCAAAGCAAGGCGGGCTTAGCTTGTCCCGGGTTCTTTCTCCCATGGGGTAGTAGCTGATCCCATTGGGGCAGTGCCCATGTGGGACCAGGTATGGCCAAATGAGAGGCCTGGAGTCCTGGCTTCAATAGGAGAGATGATCCAGAAGACTAGACACGTCTTTACAGTCAGGCACACTGATACTGAACTCCAATCTTGATTCTGTAACGCCATATCTTAGTCTTGGTGTCTTTTTCTGAGAAATGTGGGCAATGATACATCCTTTACAGGATCAGTTGGTGATTCAATGAAATAATGTGGTCAAATTATCTAACACTGTGCTGGGCACAGATTAAGCATGCAGAAAACGGTAATTTTCTGACCCATCAGCTTGCAGATCTAGGGAAACTATATCACCGAACAGACATAGATTTTGGCTCAAATCTTAGAAACCAGGTGAATCTGAGCCTGCTCACCTCTCTCATCTTCAGTTCTATCTCCTGTCTTCCCATCTGCCTTCCTGCCTCTCCTGTTCCAACTTAAAGTTGATCCATCTTCTGATACTGTTTTCTCTCCACTCTGACATTCCCAAACCAGGCTTTGCTTTATCATAAACACCAACCCAGGTATTCCTGTGATGAGGACAAGCCCTTCCCAGCTCTGCACTCCTTTGCATGAGGTCTCCTTGGCCAACTTCTACAAGCTGTTGCTCTGCTCAAAAAGATTTAAGACAGTGCATGTGAAAGCACATTGGGTAGAACATCAAGGATGTGTGTCTTCCCTGACCCTACTTCCATGCAAGCTGGGGGCCAGAATTCAGAACAGACAGCTCAGCCATCAGCTTGTGATGGAGAAGAAAAAGGAGCATCTCATGTATTGGAGCTTTCTAGAGCAAAGAGAACAAAGAACAGACTCACATCTCAATAGATGTTCTCGGGACAGGAAAAAAGTGCTATGAACAGTCAGGCTCTGTGGGGAGGTGAGGTTGCCCTCTGAATGCGGAAGGGTGAGTTTGTCTGGCACAGAAGGGGAGAAAGGTCATTCCGTTCAGAAAGAACAGGATACACAAACACACAGAGACAGGTTCAAAAAAGTTATTTGTGGTTGAAGCAGGGAATGTGTAATAGGAGATGAGGCTGGGGAAGAAATGTACTGCCTGATGTGAGCAGGTGGGAAAAAGGGAGCCAAGAAGACCAGTCAGGAATCTGTGGTGAATTACTGTGTCCTCCTGTGGGAATTCAAAAGGGACATCAAGAGCATTTACTTAGTTATGCTAGGATCAGAGATGAGAACTCCTCCAAGCATAAATCTAAAACAGATCCCATTGCTGCAGAACGGGGCTTCCCCTAGTCAGTCAGACTCAAGGAGAAAAAAAAAATCTTGGAACAACTATTTTTGGCTAAGGGTAAAACAAACTGAAGTCGTCAAGTTCTTGCAGTCCTATTTAAAAGGCAAATTTCACCGCGAGTTCAAAGCATATCCGTATTCAAGATGACAACTCAACGGCGAATTCTCAAAGACGTTAAAAGGAGGAGTTATGAGGAATAGAGTGAAGGAGTTAAAATTTGAAGGAAAAAAGGATTGGGGATTATATGGACTTGAACTATGGAAAAGGTTGAAATGCATTCAAGAAAGCAATAAAGACTAGTGAACCAGAAACTCCCTGTTCACTTACGATAAAATATCTAGTTAATACCAAATAAAAGATTCAAATAGACTTGTTATGGTTCTTTAGAAAGTCTCTCTAAAATAATGCTGATATCCCCCCCTGCTTTTTAAAAGCATTTTCACAAATAAAGTGCTGCCTTTAGGAAGGAAGATTGGCTACAGGGAGTAAGCAGCTTAGTTTGAAGGAAAAAGATACGAGAGGAACATAATTTCTGAACTTGGAATTGTTCTTGGATGCTGTTTCAAGAATCCTGCCTTGCAAGGATCTACCGTTTACTTCACACAGGTGTGTTTGGGATTCTGATCGCACACACTCCCCTTGAACACAAAAATGGGCACCAGTTTAGTGGAAGAGATAGAAAATCAAAATCGACAATTTCAGCAAAGGGTGAATGGTGCTCTAAAAGAGAACACATTTGGTACTTTAAATGCACAGAGTTGGGAATGCTCAGTGGCTGGGAATATCAGGAGGACATCAAAGAAGAGGTGACGTTTGAGCTAGTTCTTGAAGGACCAATAGGAGTTCATCAGGTTGGAGAATGCCTTCTGCTTGGAAAATACGGGTCTGGTCTACTGCAAAGGACAGCCAGAAAGCCTCAGGGATGTGATTTATTAGATGAAAGGAGAGGGCACGTGGCTGGGCAACAGCCCAGGGGTTTACCAGATTGCAAAGCAAAGAATCTTTATCTCCTTTCTTGGTCTGTGAATTAACCAATGTTGCTTATGCGAAATACACATCTGAAAAGAGATCTGAGGGATGTGTAGTGGTGGGTATTTTCCCAAATCTAGAGGGAAGCATGAGACAAGTCAAGCCTCATCCCTCTCCTTTCAGAAAAAAAAAAGCCACCTAAAATTTTTTCTCCTCCGTGTGTTAGTTTTCTGGGGCTGCTATAACAAAGTACCACAAGCTGGGTGACAAAACAATGGAAGTTCATTTTCCCATAGTTCTGGAGGCCAGAAGTCCAAAATCCAATTATCAGTAGGATGGGTTCCTTCCAGAGGCACGGAGGGAGAATCTGCTCCATGCCTTTCTCACGGCTTCTGGGGGCTCCCAGCAACTCTTGGAGCTCTTTGGCTTATAGATGCATCACTCCTGTCTCTGCTGCTGTCTCCACATGGCCCTTCCCTCCGTGTGTCTCTGTGTGTTGTCCTTCTCTGTTTCCTAGAAGAACACTTATCATTGGATTTAGGGTTCATTCTAAATCCAGGATGATCTCATCTCTAGATCCTTAATTCTTTCTGCAAAGACCCTATTTACAAATAATGTCACATTCACAAGTACCAGAGGTTAGGACTTGGAAATATCTCTTTGGGGCCACTTTCCTATTTCCTACATCCCATTCCATTTTTTCCCAAAGTTTTCTCTACCAGAGAGAAGGTGACCCTATAACTTTAAAGGGTGAGAAAGGGACGTACTAATCATTATGCAGTTCAGGTAGATGGTGGCTTATCTGGAAAGCGAGCTTGAGGCAAGGATTAAAGTGCTGATTCTTTGAGAGTTGAAAGTCCAGGACAGTGAGGGTTAGGGAAAGATGAGACAGAGGCAAAGAAAGACATGAAGCGATGCTGTGTCTTTCAGTGATGGCCATCACTCCATAACCAGCTACAGAGAGACAGGAGGAGACTCCATAATGGGGAAAGGAGGAGGAACTTATTTGCCCATGTGTTTCTATAACTGCTTCCCTTTGGTCAAGTTCACCTTCTGGGGAACTGACCCTTCATACTTCAAGGTTATATCATTTGTCCTTGAATAAACTTCAGGAGGTTGGATCTCATTCCCCACTTCCCTTTGGTCAAGGTTCACCTTCTGGGGAACTGACCCTCGATACTTCAAGGTTATATCATCTGCCCTTGAATGAACCTCGAGAGGCTGGATCCCATACCCCATGGTGTGGCATTCCATCCAAGACTGGAAGTGGAGGGATGACTTGGAGTGGGCAAGGCTTACCATATTGGAAATGAGAATCATCCAGGTCCAGGGCTTCAAACTTGACTCAAGCCAACCCAGAAAATTTGGCAAGGGCACCAGCAAAGATGGCAGCCAGGTGATCCAGAAGGTGGGCAGTGCTTTCCCAAAGAAGGAAGCTGTCAAGGGAAGTCTAAGAAGGCTTATATTTGTGCCTGATACTGGTATTAGACACAGTGTTGATGGTGACAATTTTTATATCAACAGTTCACTGTAAACAATGAAGATTTTTATTTTCTAAGGTTATGGGAAAGCAGTAAGAATACAGATAAGAAAGGAAGATAGAGACTCCATTAACTAACAATTCCCTTCATAGCATAGATGCTAATAAAAACAAATACTAAGTGATTGACTAAGTGGTTTAGGGGGATGTATAATAATTTGTTTTGCAATACAAAAAGTAGACAATGAAATGATAAGTGTGTCTTTCACCTGAATTATTATTTACTATTTTTAATTAAACAGAGAGGGGAGAAAGAGAGAGAAATAGCATCTACCCACCCCAAGCTTTTTATTATTATTATTTTTAATGGTGAATCTTGCTCGAGCCGTAATGAAGCTCTGGAAGAAATAAAAACTTATGATCAGAACAAGCATGATAGCCATTTATGTAAAACTGGAAGTGAATAGTATTTTCCCATCTGTTACTAATTCATAACCGGATTCTCTCTGGTATTGTGACTGAAGTACATTTTTATAATTCATTTCTGGGCTTCAACTGTTGAGGAGTTTTCGTCTTTGTTAATTTCACAACATCAGCTGTTCATGAGGAAGTTACCATTATGACTGAGTCAACATGTTATCAATTCCAAGAGGAGAGGATGCGGCCAGATAAAGTGGTGAATTGGAGGTTTTAAAATACAGCTGTATTTCTAAACACTGTATCCTCTAGCAAGCTATTGGTGGAACTAGGAGATGGCTCAGGGGCTGCATTTGCAGACCCCTCACCCATGATTACAGTACACCAGGTCATCCTGTGATGCAACAGCCCTGTTTATGCTTTGCCTGATGATGCCAAAAACCATTAACTACTCATTAGCACAGGTGAACGTTTGATGGAATAGGAGCAATCTGCCTGGGTAGGAGGGAGAGAGAGAGAAAGTCGGGAGTGCTAAGCTTAGACATTTTGACATGCTAGTCTAAAAAACTTCATCATTGAGAATAAGAGAAAACCACTGCTTCTTAGTAACAACCACCACAAGCAAACATTTTCATAAACAAAAAATTTAAACACAGAATATCATCTCGAGCAATCAGCTCTTTGGCTAACATTCGTGAGACACACAAAAGAAGACAAAATTGTACTGAACCTGATCAAGATTTATTGTATTTTAGCCCAATCTAAGTAAAAAGTAAAGTAAAAGTCCTTTTCATTTTTCTCCCTGCCATAATATCACTTACTAGGTTAACTTATAAATCTTGGCTTATATGTTTTAAAGCTATAGCATTTTTACCATGAAAACAATATTTATTTGGTTTATTCATATACAGAGTCTGAAACAACAAAATGTAAAAGGAAACATATATGACGATCCCCAGAACGTGAATCTTGTATTATGGAGCTAGCTGAGTTTGTTTCTTTGAAGCTTTCTATCTTCTTTCCTCTAGCTTCACATTACTGAACCTAAGAGGGCTTAGCAGGTATAAAAAGTTAGTATGATGCTTTAGACAAACATAAAAATTTCAAAATGAATCATTTAAAATGTTTATGTTGTCTGACGTTGTAAGTCCAAATGCAGGAATTCATTCTAAGGAAACAATTCTGATTTGAAGGAAATGTTTTATACTTAAAGTTATTGACCACAATGCTGTTTACAATAGGAAAAACTTCAAAACCTTCTCAATGAATCATCACAGTTATTAAAAAACTGGGGCAAACTGCTGCCATTTATTTTAAAGTTTATTTTTAAAGAATATTATGTAATACCATGAGAAGAGATCTCAGAGAAAGATTATTATGGCTAGTTAGGCACAGACAGTCTAAAATTGGTCTCTTGCCAGCACAGTGCTCTCTAGTTATTTGAATTGAAAGGGGAAGGAAAACAAGCAGACAGATAAACCAAAGCAAAAAAAAAAAAAAAAAATTTCTTCATTACAATTTTCACATCTGATCCTGTTCTCTGAGTTTTTAAAGTTCTCCAAATTTTTAAAGTTCTCCAAACAAAATAATAGTAAAAATATTAAAAGTAACATCAAAAGTTTTCTTAAAGTTTGCTCTAAAATAAACCTATAACGTATGTGTTGTTCTCATTTTACAGATGAGAACATTGAAGGCTAGAAATATTCAGCCACCTCTCCGAGTCCTCAGGGCTATTCAGTGGGGGGTGGAGCATTTGAATACAGGTGGCTTGGACTCCACATCTGTATTATTGTCCAAACAGCATTTAATATATTTCTTAAGGTTAAAGGTAGAGAAGGGGAGATTACAAAATATTGAGAGGCCACCAAGAGGTATGAAAACTGTGAAAAAAGAAAATGAAAATAGAAATTAAAGATCTAATGAGCTCTGAGATAACCAGATACTCTTTGGAGAAGAGAAAAATTGATGAGAAATTTTAATCAGACTTTCCATATTCGCATCTTTTATTAGTCTTTGCAGCATTATCTCCAATGACAACAATGGCAACAAAAACATGGAAGTAACAGAAAGATGTCCATCCGTAGGAGACCGATGGACTAAAGGATGTTCTGTCAAGATGATGAGATATTTGGCAGATATTAAAAATGATCATTATGAAAAGTGTATGGAAATATGGCAAATTCTTTTGATTAACTATGAAATGAACAAAGCAGAACACACAATGACCTGGGCAATATTAATGCCATTCTATAAAAATACAGGTCTATGCCCTTGGTCTGGGGCAGGGCAGAGAGAAGTGAAAATAATTGTGTTTGGGATCATATTTCTGTACTGAAATATAATTGGGTTATTATATCTTCCTTTCAATAAGAGTTATAAACAGACACACATATTTTAGGCATCATGAGTATCACATCTTTGCTCATTTTAGTATATAGAGCTCAATCAGACAAAAGAATAAATTCCATGCATCCATGCAAATGGAACAGAATAATGAATCCATTGTACCCATTATACAGCTTCAGTAACTATTAGCTTTTTTTTTTTTTTTGTATAAGGCATTTGTATTATTGAAGTAAGATGAGTTTTTGGAGAAACTAACACCAAAGACCATCGCCAAACCTGGGGAAAAGTCTCACATTAGAAGTTGAAAATCTATTGACTAACTCAGCTCAGAACCTGTCATTACTCTTGGTGCTATATGTGAGCCAAGAATGGCAGCCATCTCTGGTTAAGACATAGGTGGTAAGGGTTGACTCCAAAGAAAATAGATGTGTAGGAAAAGAAAAGAGCTAAGAATCTTATCTCTGGTGTCAGAGAGAGATAATTAAGTGAAACATGAATCAGAGGAAAGGATGTCCACCACCAGGATCTCAAGACACCCCAGAGGCTAAACCAAGATGACAGGTTAGAACCGTGAGTAAGGTTAAACTTCACTAAAGGGCTACCACCTGAGTAGATGGCAAGTAAATGTGATTCAGACACACTGACATATCTGAGATGCAGAATGGAGAAGAATGAGAGCAAAGGTAGATATTTTAGGGACTAGGGCTAAATATGTCTAGGAATGGGAAAGAAAGTTAATTCATTAATTGATTTATTAATCCATTTATCCACCCACTCTTCCATCTATCCATCCTTGCATCCATCTATCTATCCATCTATCTACCTATTTGTCCATCCATTAATCCATCCATCCAACCACCCACCCATCCATTTACCCATTCACTCATCCATCTATCCATTCACTCATTCATCAATCCATCCAACCACCAAGCCAGCCAGTTAATAAATCATAATTTTGCAGGAATTGAAAGATGTTCAGAATGTTTAGAACATATAGTATTAGGAAGTCTTGACAGAATCTGAAATGTTAAGGAGATGCTTTGTCTAAAAGTTTAGACTTTATCCTGAGCATGATGGGAAACCATTGAAGAATTCTGAGCAGTCCAATGACAAGATGAGATTTGCCTTTTAGAAGCAAGGGGCTAGTAATTAGCATATCGTCATGAAAGGGACGGAGATTTCAATTTCCTGGAGAGGCAAATAGAAAAGGGGAGTGTCTGAGTTGTCAGACCAAGCCTGGAGAGAGATGTTCTAGCAGGTTTTCTGACATTGGGGCTTCAGAACCTCCAATTATTCCAGGAAGCCACGCCTTTCTTCTTTAATCATAAATAACCATCATCTATCAATCAGGCATTTAATCTAGCAGATTCTGCTGAGCCCAGCTTCTATTTTCCACAGTCATTCTTAACTACCACTTTAGATCCATATCCAGCTTGTCACTAGGAGCAATATGACAGCATATAAGAGCTGCAGAAATGAGAAAAAATAAGCAAGTCCCAATTTTTCCCACTATAATGGCACCACCACACCCCTCCAAGGCATATCTGGTTAAGAAATAAGTAGGTGAAATGCCAATTGAATGTTTTGAAAGGTGGCGCCAAACCATCTAATTTCAACTCCGCAGACTTCTCTCAGACTATGGAGACAAGTGCAAAAGATTCACCCTGCCATAGTCTCTTTCCTCTCCACTCACCAGAGTCTCCCTAGCAGTAACCCAAAAATATGACAGCCAACTATCATCTATGTTAAATTACTTTTTCAATAGTAGATGATTTATAGTTGATTAGGTAATTAAATCAAATACAAGTGGCTGAAAGTAAATCTATTTTTATCATCCCTGTAAATTAAAAGTTCCGCATCATAAAAAATCATGACCATCTTGAAAATGACTAGTCAAGTGCATTTTCGAGGCAAGCAGGATTTATTGTCAATTAACGTATTGAACTGTAGAGTCAGCATAACCCTCTGCTCAAGACTTTTAAAATTATTGGCTTCCGCTTCTGAGCCGCTCCCTATCACGGTAATGAAATGTGTCCAGCTATTCTCGTATTGAACAATTCTGTAGGTTGGGTTTCTATCTCACTATAACAACATTTCATTTTATTATTATCTCCAATCCCCTGTAATGAATACAAATACATTCCTTTTTTTTTCCATCACACATTTATCAATTTTCATTGATTTGCCTATAATGAATACAGTCAGGAAAAGAAAGGCAGACAGATCATATCCATTAAAGTGTCTTTAGCTTCAAAAGTTTGTCTGTGGCATTGTTTAATTAAAAAAGAAAAAGAAAGTCATCAGGAAACTAATTAAAAAGAGACATTACTTTCAGGCCTGCTTATAAACAAGAAGTCAATTATTATTACATAAAGGGGCTTGGGAGCTGTTGCACTTTTAGAAATTTGTCATTCGTATCCAGCCCACTTGAAGAAATAAAATGATTAATTCTTATCAGATATTTACTGCGTACGGATAATCCTACATTATCCAGTTATGATGTCCTATATTTTTCCAAGTTAATAAAATCCAAATGGAACTGTAAAAGCTAAGATGCATTTATGACAAGTTCAACCTTTATAACTATGTGTATGTGGCAGTTCATGCACACACTTCTTTTTGGGAAAAGCTCTATAAACCCACACTGGTTGTGTGACATTGAGAAGTTCATGTGTGTTTCTAGCTGTGCCAATCTTCATCTGTAACATGGTTTTTCTGAGGTCCTTTCCAGAAAAGTGATTTTCTAATCTAGGTACCACTGAATCAGGAGCACAGTAAAGCAATCTACATTCCCAAGACCACACTGCTGATGGAAGCTAAGCCCAAATACTCTAAGTCAACTGCTTGTTCCACCTCCATGCAAGGCAATGAGCATCGTCTTGCAAGAGAGATCCACTTATCCCCAGTTTCTATAGAATAAGACTGGAAGTGAAGGCTATGAGACTTCCCCCATGCGTTTTCTTCTCTAATCACTTTCCATCTTGCCTTAGAGAAGCACCTCTTGAAATTAAGGAAGCATTGATTCAGAATGAAAAATCATCCTGTGTTCTGGACTGTGCAACGAAAGCAGGCACAGCAGGACCAAGTACATTAGAGATGCGTCTGCAGTCTTTTCAAAACCGCTTAATTTAATCATAACTGTTATAAGAAAAATCCAAACCACCATGTCTTTAGTGACATTTTGTGGCCCTATAACCTTTATTTCTCTTTGGGTTTTGCCTTTGTGTCCCGGGAGGGTGGTGTCATTTGGGATAAAATCCAGCAACTCAATAACACCTTGGAATTCTGAAGGTGGAAAATTTGTGAAACAGCAAAGTATTCCAGATTTCCTTTTTGCTCCCTCACTATTTGGAGTTGACAGGAGTACCTTGGTGAGAATTTTGCCCTGAAGAAGATACTGACGCTGAATCTAGTTCTGACGTCCAGACTTCTTTCATGGAATAGAAAGTTTCCCTTTCAGAAAGGTTCTGATTCTTTAAGCTTTCCTACTTAGAGCATAAGATGCAGAAATTGTGCCTCATTTAAGGACAACCATGACATTTGTCACCCAAACAGAAGCAGAGAGATACTGGGCAACAAGTGGGATTCTCGCACACAAAAAGTGATGGATGTCCACCCTACTTGTTCCTCCCTGTGTCTTCTGTCGTTAACGCATAGCAAGTGCCTAATAAACTTTGTTGAAAGAATGAGTTTCAGTTTTATTTAGCTAGAACTTGATAGTCAAAGTGTGGTTCATGGAGCACGAGCATCAGTGTCACTTGAGAGCTTGTTAGAAGTTCAGAATCTCACATCCTACTCCAGATTTATTGCATCAGAATCTGTATTTTAACAAGATCCCCAGCAAATGCATTTGTACATCAGAGTTTGAGAAGCCCTGAGGAATAACACATTGGGATTGGCACAGGCTCAGTAGTTCTTTAAATTTCCTGCCCATTAGAGTCAACCGAGCAGTTTTGAAAAAAATACAGATTCACTGTTTCTGGTGACCCAATATTTCGACTTCCCAAAATATAATCAAGAGGAACCATCATGCATGTGAACAAGCAGATATGTTCAAGAATGTTCATTGCAATATTGTAAAAGTGAAAATTTAAAAACAACTTAAATGTCCATCAATGAAGAAGTGGATAAATAAAATTGTGATAAATTCAAACATTGGAATATTATACAGCAATTAAAACTACATTCATGAATGTGGTTATATCCCAAGATATACAATTGAGAGGTCAAAGAAAATTGTGGACGAGTCTGTGGCGTTAAATAATGTATACATTAAATATGCAAAAATGATTAAAATATGCAAAATGATGCTACATGTTAGATACTCTATATTATAGGAGACTTAATTTTGCATGACATGTTTCATTTTTAAGCTTGGTGCTGGATGCATGAATATTTGTTTTATTTTCTGTGAGTTTTGCTTGCTCGTAATATTTCATAATAATAGCTAGAATACAGATCACCAGGTGCTACTTCATAATTATTAAATTGAAGTTACCAAGAATGAGACCCAGGGATCAGTGTAAGCTCTCAAGGCAATTCTTAGGAGCTCCCAGATTTGAAATTCCCTGGTGTAGATGATTCCCAAAATGATTTGAGAAGAACAAATGAAAACAAACATGCTTATGTTTGTTTATGATAAGGTTTACCACCGTGAATACTTGTAGAGGCAGTGTGTCGCCATGAAAAAGCACAGATTTTGTACTCAGATAAGGGTACAGTTTGAATTCAGTGTGGATTTAGAGAAATTATTAGATGACTTGCTTTCCTCGTGAACAACTGGAATTGTTTTAAGGATTAAAGGAGAAAAAATAATCCTGGCAGAGGAGTCAGACCACAAATGGCTATTGCCTCTGTTACTACAAAATACCAAAACTAAGTGTCCATTGACGAAGATGTAAACACCCATTCACCCAGCATTCGTTTACAGGATGTCTACTATGTGCCAGGGACATTGTACGAAAAACAGACTTGGCCTCTGTTCTCAAAGAGCTAATGGTAGGCTGGGGAAGACAGACAAGCCATAGGTAGTGAGTAGTATGGTTTTCGTGTAATCCCACATCTTTGGGCAACACATCCCTTTGGGGCATGTTTCATCTATCGTTATCCACTTGACTATGTATTCTTTATGATTCCAGAGGGGCTGCCAATCATGGTAGTTCATCCCCGACCACATGGGCTGGCATGTGACCCAAACTGGCCAGTCCCCATACTCCTCTCTGCCAATTCTAATTGGTACAAGGAGTGTGCATGTGATCCTAGCTGGCCATTCAGAGATCTCCCCTGGGATTTTTCTGCATGGATTCTGGGAAAGAGAAGTAACATCTTTCCTCTAGGCTCTAAAAGAGAGCATTACAGGCCTTAGCTGCTTTTGGCAATAATTCTCTGCATCCCAGTCACATGGAAAAAGCCATTGGGACTGGTGGTTAGAAACTCAGATAAAAGGTAGCAACATTAGCTGGTGTCTTAGATCCATTTCCATTCTTCCCAGTTCCGGGAACCAATACATCCCCCTTTTTTTGCTGAAATACATATATGTTAGAGTTCTCAGTTGGCACCAACCAATATTGTCTTGATGAAAACCTATCCTAAGATAACCTCTTTCACAACACAGTCTGTTTATTGCCTGATTATAATGTCAATTATCCTTACTTTGTAAAATTATAGCACAAAATTTAACGTTCCTTGTGTTCAATAGTTCTAAAGTATTTCTCACCCTCCTGCCCTACTTAAATAATCTAAGAATTTTGTCTCCGGTACCACTTAGAAACTGCATCTGGCTCTTAGGACCATAGATTCATTTACAGTGGTGTGAACACACAGGATTTATTCTTTAACCTAAGAGTAGTCTGAGGATAGTTCAGGGCTCTTATGGTGGCTCCACAGGGTCAGTTTGGACATTGAGTACATTTTGTGTTTCTATTTTGCTATCCCTAAAACTCATTTCCATCCACAAATTCTCCTCATAGTAAAAAATGGCTGCTGGGGTTCCAGCCATTGCAACCATATTATAAGAAGCCAAGAGGAGGAAGGCTGTTGATGACAGAAAAAAAGTTATCTTCAAGACAAGGCAGTTCAGAAAAAAAGGTTCCTTTTTTTTTTTTTTTAAAGCCTTTTTCAAAATCCCACACAACACTTTCACTTACATCTCCTTGACCAGAACTATAAATGAGGCTGAAAAATGTAGTCTTTGAACTTGACACAATGATGCTCTGAGTAAAATCTCTTTCTGCTATTAAGAAAGTAAGAAGAGGAGAATGGATATGGGGCAGGCAGCTAGCAGTGTCTGTCAGTCTTTCCAAATCAGTGTGGACCCTCTTAGTTTTGAGATATTCATCTCTGGTCAAACCCCACCATCATCCTCCCAACTTTGAATTGGAGGGAAGCTAAGAGCAACGATTTTTCCCCATAATAAATGAATGGGGCTTTAAATGGGAGTGTGGGAGCACAGAGGAGGGGCCCTTGGCTTGGGCTGGTGGGGAGGGGTCAAGGAACGCTTTGTGGGGGAAGACACATCTGAGCTAACTCATAAAGGAGGAATCCAGAATGGATGGACATTTCTGGCCCAGAGGTAGCAAAGTATGTAAGAGGAAGTATGAGGACTAAATTTCAGAGCATCTTTCTTAAATACTCCACATCAGAGACCATGGTCCTAGAGCAGAGCTGGCACACTTTTTATGTAAAAGGGCCAGACAGTAAATATTTCAGACTTTGTGGTCGTACGCTCTCTACTGCAAGGACTCGATTCTGTCTCATGGTAACAAGAAAGCATCTGGAGACAAATAGGCGTGACCATGTTCCGATAAAACTTTATTTATAATAACAGCAACTGGCCTTGGGCCTCAGTTTACCAGCCTCTGCCCTTGAAGAAAGGCTGAACTATCTTCCTATTCTCCTTGGAGAATGACATCACAAGCTCTCGGGCATTTGAAGAAGCCATCGATAAGTACAAACAAAAAAAAAATGTAGGAAAATCAGAGTACGCTGCTACGTGTCAGACAGAAAATTATAGAAATATGTGATTTTTCTGGATTTGTTTAAGTTTGTGGTGTTTTTCAGCATTTTAAAATGTATAATTTGTCATCTTTTTTATTATTCGAAATATCTTCCCATTAATACCTAAATTTTTATTAGTACTTTTTTTTCTTTCTTAAAGAGGACCTCTGAAACTGTATAAGGTTCCAGCCCTCAGAAAAACAGATCCATTCCTGCCCAGAGGTATGCGAAGATTGCACGTTGGGGGAATTGCAAGTAATTTGGTATTGTTCATGCGAAATGGCGAAGTGATTAAAATCACAGCCGGACTGCCTGGGTTGAAATCCGCTGTTTCCACTTATTAGTTATAAGACTCGGGGAAGTTATTTCAGCCTTCTTTTCTCGTGTGTAGAAGGAGATAAGAACATTCCCAACCTTGGAGGGCTGTTGGGGGATGAGATGAGATAGTTGATGCCCAGGGATAGGCACAACGTGTAGTACCTGGTAAGGATGTGTTAATGCTCGCGGGGGAAGATGAGGATGATGGGCAGCTCAGTGAGGGCTGTGGCTGGGGGCAGGGTCGTGCAAACAGGGCTGCATTCAAAGGGCTGTGTGAGCCACAGTGGGGATTTGGAATGTATCCTGGAGACAATGGGGATACAGGAGTTTCAGCCCAAGACTGGCCTGATCAGATTTTCATGAGCTCCTGGAGCTGTGAATCACCTGCTCTAAGAAAGCAAGTGAAGCGGGCCCAGCTCAGTCAATACCTGCAGTGTCAGCGAAGTCGGAGGTTTAGTTTTCGAAATCCCTTCCTGGGGAAATCTTCTGTTGAGTTATATCACCCGGCACCCGGGGCCCATAGCAGAAGGAAATGAAATGCATCAGCGGAGGCCTGGAAGTGTCTTAAAGGACTGGTGTAATTAAAGCTATCTATCCACGTTGCCAGGCATTGGAAGGCAGACATGGAGGTTTGTATCAGAGAAAGGTGTCAGGGCCACGTTCCTGGGTGTTCCTTAGTGCCCCAGCATCCCAGCAGCCAGCCATCCCAGCAGCAACAGGGCAAGCCATTCCAAGCACACACTGCCTGGCTTTGCATTCTTTTACTAAAAGCTCAGCCAGTTTGTGAGGCAGTGAGGGCAGGCAATGTTACCAGAAAATGCCCCGACACAGGGATGGTATTAGGTGTGAAGATACCTGACCACAGGGGCCTGGTCCAGACCAGAAAACCAATATTCTTGCATTCTCTCCTAGTGCTTCAGATGTCTTTCCTTGGTAGCTTTGAACTGAACTGCAATGATAAGAATAATAATAAACCTCAGTGTAATACTTCGTTAAATGTCAGGCTATCACTCTAAACAAACCAGCTCTGTGATGGTAGAGGATATTTCCATTTAATTCATTCCTATATCCTCGCACCCGGCAGGGTGGAGGCAGATAATAGACTCGATGATATTGATTGTAGAAACAACTCAGTAATTTAGGAGGGATCCTCCTGGCAGGTGTGGGGAGTCAGGTGGGAGGGACTTTTTACATTCTGAGATGCCCCATTAACCTGTATTAACCTGGTCCGTGATTCACTCCTTCACTTGGTCATTCTTCTCATTTTCCATTATTTAAACAGCTTTATTGAGATATAATTCAAGCACCAAACAATTCACCCGTTCAAAATGTACGATTCAGTGGCTCTTAGAATATTTACAGAGCTATGCATCCAACACCTTAATTTTGTTAACGTTTGCATTTCCCAAAAAGAAACTTCTTTCCCTTAGCCATCACCCTCCACCCTACTCCTGCCCACCCCTCATCCTCTTCAGCCCCAGAAACCCATCAATCTATCTTCAGTATCTATAGATTTCCCTATTCTGCACATTTCACGTAAACGAAATCATATAATATGGGGTCCATTTTTGAGCTTTTGTGAAACTCGTTCATTCTTAAACATTGATTGGCACCTACTGTTTGCAATGAGTAGAACATTACAGCCTTTAGGGAGAGAGTCATGGTTAAGGTCTAGATAACTAAGTGGTGCTAAGGAAAAGCACTAAGAGATCCAGAGGGAGGAACAAGTCTGTTTACAACTAAGGGGATGGAGTCAGAGATGCAGGCTGGATGAGCAGGAGTTTAGTGGGAGAGCTGGGAAGGTTGCCCAAGGCAGAGGAAACAGTGAGCAGATGTGTCCCACCGTGGACACGCCCTGTGTGTTCAGGACAGAGTGGGGTGGCCGGTGGTCAGAGTGCATGGTGGGAAGATGGGAAATGCAGCCAATAGGAGCGTCTCCACTCTGGGATATGCAGAGTAAACAGTGACAAGCCAGTCTCTCTCCCACCCTAGACCCCTAATCCCCCAGGCTCTTTTCTCTGATACATTAAACAACAAATACTTACTGACTCTTATTATGTCTGGATTCTGGATACTAAGGACAGATTAGGGAGAAAGACAAAGTCTTTGCTCTCATGGAGATCACATTTTGGTGTGGAAAGACAGATAATATCCAAATGAAGAAATGCATAATCTAGTTTCTGTCCAGTTCTTTTTTTAACATATAAAGGATCAGCCTATTTACACTGTCTTATAACTTCCTTTTTAATTTTTTTACTTAAAAAGATATCTTGGCAAATTGATCCATAAAAGCACTTAAGTGTCCACCTTATGCTTTTTTAAAAGCCACATGGCATTCCTGCTGGAGTCAGCATAATTTACAGAAACAGCATCAGTTAATGGTCACTTAGGTTTTTTCCAATCTTTATTGTCAACAGTGTTGCAACGGATATACTGGACTAAGCTATCTGAAGGTAAATAAGTAGAATTGGAATTTCAGGGTAAAGAGTATGTGAGTTTTTTAATGGTATATATTTACAAATTGTTCTTCAGAGGGGCTGCCGTGCGTCTATACATCCACAAATGAAGTACGAGAATGCTGCATATTATGTTGAAACCTTTTAAATAGGGATACTGCACGGCTAAGTGTGTGTTTTAGAAGTATTATGTAGAGGCCGGTTTGAGTTGGAACGGTGGGTTTGAGGTGGGAGAGACTCAGTGAAGAAGTCAATTTGCAGTTACCTGGGGTGAGAGATGATGTGTCAGAGGCAGAGGATTGGGTCAGAATGTAGGCAAGAGAAGTCAGCCAAGCTGACCCTGGAAATGAGGGAATGGAAGGTTCAAATACATTATCTTAGAGACGAAAGGGACTAATACAGTGCTGGCATCTGAAAGAAGAGGAAACTGAGGCCCCAAGACGGATCCACTCTTGACTCCCAGAAACCAGCACTGTGCGTTCCAAAGACACAGACCTCAGAACAGCGAGGAGAGCTGACCTTGAATGACTTATAGTAAAGCCTGAAGGAACAAAACTTCCAAACTATCCATGTGGGAAATCGCGTTTGCTCTTGGAAAGAGGCCCTGGACAGAGCTTTGCGTCTGGGGAACATATGGAACGAGGCGTTCTCTGCAAAGAGGAAAAGTGTGGTGCAAAGTTGCCAGGGGACCAGACGGCATTCTTGAAAATCAGAGGCTTCGTCTATGTTTCCATCACTGTGACAAAATGGGGCTTCATCCCAGGGGTTCTCATATGAAATCCCAAGACTTAGAAGGATATTACCTTCAGGTTTCTGGGACTCAGCTTGGAGACCCAGACAGTTATGTCCTTGCTAGAAATTCAAGATTCTGACAAATTCCACAGCTTGAAATGTAGACTCAAATGCCCGTTTCCAGTTCCAGTAGGGGGCAAGGTCCTGGAGAGAAGGGGGACCTACTGAGGTGAGCCAAGCAAACCTTAGAATCTGAGCAGAAAGCATCTGCTAAGAGGCAGAGGAATTGACTGGAACTTTCATCAGTCTCATAGGGTTGTGGAGGCCAAACAGAGAAGCAAATATGAAATTCAGAATGACCCAGACAGACAAGAACCTAGTGGGCAAGATCCCAGAAAGAAGATAAGTATAGAAATGGAGCCTGCTAATCTAAGCTGGTTTTGCCCTTGAATTATTTGTTGATTTGTAAGTGGAGGACAGGATGAGAGGCAGAAATACCAGGCAGAAAGTCACTGCTGGGAGGCCAAGGAGCTAACCAAAAGTTCAGAGGAGGTAAGGATTGGGGTTCAGGTTTCATCAGAATAGAGAAGCTCTAGTAACCATGGCAGGCATTTCACTGGGGCAACTGAAGGATTACACCCCAGGAGGGGAACTGAAATGAAATAGAAATGTTCTTATAAGGCTAAAACATACTTTGAATCATATTCATTCTTTATTGCATTTTGATGATCTCTTCTCCGACTTGGACTTCCATCCAGAAGCTAAATACATTTTTCCAGGAGAAAGACAACACCATCCAGAGTCTCCACAATTTTCTCAAGTATCTGTTGTATGGCTTTCATCCAAAAATTGCCATGCATACCTACATGTGAGGCCAATAGAAAAGATAAACAATAGAGATGAAACCAGGAGTGATCCATCTATTGGACAGTATGTCAAACATCAACTGAAAAACAACTAGAATGGGTATGTTCAAAAAATATAGAAAAGTTAGAAAGATAACTGAAATATAGAGAAACCAATTTAAGGAAAACCCTAGGCTGGAAAAAAATAAAATTAACATTGCAATAATGTTTAACTCACAAAGCGGTCATATAGGTAGAGAGTATTACTGAACTAGAAGATAAATCAGTAGAAAGCATCCGCGCAGAAGCTTAGAGAGAAAAATAATGAGTAAATAGGAAAGTGGCATACACGACACAGAGTTTTGATCTAAGATACATGTAAATGGGATATCAGAATTGGATGACAGACAGAAAGGAACAAAAGCAATCCTGGAAGATACGATGGCTGAGAATTCCCTAAAACCAATGAAAGACATTAGCCCACAGATTCAAGAGGCATTACAAACTCAGGTAAGAAGCATACAAAACAAATCACACAGGGTCACATTATAGTAAAACTATTGAAAACCAAAGATAGAAAATCTTAAAAGCAGAGAAAAGAAAACAATATATTCCTAGAAATAACAATAAGCACAACAGCCGATTCTCAGGAAAAGATGGAAACCGGAATCCAAACACTGAACGAAAGTAACTGCCATCCTAGAATCCTATACAGCAAAAATATATTTCAAAGGTGAAGGCAAAATAAGGACATTTCCAGAAAACAAAACCTGAGATAATTTATTGCAGACCTACACTAAAAGAAACACTTAAAAATTAGAATTCTTTGGGCTCAGGAAAAATTATTCTAGATGGAAGCATGGGAATGCAGGAAGGAATAAAGTACAATGGAAAAATCTGAACATATTTGAATAGATTATGTACAAAATGTATATCTATTGACTGTATAGAAAGATAATGTTGTCTTATGTGATTTAAAATACATGCAGAATTAAAACATATGGCAACAATATAACAAAAGGCAAGAAGGAGTAAATAAGGCTAAAATATATTAAGGTTCTAATATCAGGAAAGGAGTGAATTCATATTTGAAAGCAGTAATTCATATTTGAGTATGGTCAAGGATACATGCTCTACTCTCTAGAATAAGTATTAAAACATAGTAAAAGCATGCATAATTAGTATATCAGTAGAAGGAGACATGGCATAACAAAAACACCCCAATAGAAGTCAAGTAAAGGAGATAAAAGGGATATAGAATAAATGGGACAAATAGAGAAAATAGTAAAGTGGTGGAGTTCCACCTAAATATACCATAAATCATATTAGATGGAAATGATGAATTAATCCAATTAAAAGACAAGGATTGTCCAAATTGAATATAGATAGATAGATACAGATGCATAGATGTATTCTTACAAAAATACTCCTTAGACATGAGAATAAATCCATGTTGAAAATAAAGGCATGGAAAGGATGTGCATGGAAACACTAGTCAAGAGAAAGCAGATATAACTATGCTAATATAAACGTGGACCCAAGGGAGACTGTTGCTGGACACAATGGATGGCATCAGCCCAGGGAGAATCTGGGATTTATTCGTTTGTTCAACACATGGCTGCTGCGTATCTACTGTGGGACAAGGGAGAGGCATGGCTGTCAGAAGAGGGAATTTCAGCACCAGGGAAATGAGCTGGGGGAGATATTGTGAAAGAGGGAGGGGCTTGGGACTACCCATCTCAGCCACATTTGGCAGACTGGACTTCTTTCCAGTGGTTCGAATTAATAAACTGGGGAAAATGGGGGGATAAAAAAAGAGCCTTTGCTTGTACCTGTATTTTTAACAGAAGTATCTTAAAAAGAAGGGGTATTCGTGTTGTTTTCGGACAATTGTTCTGTATTATCATGAACAAAGCACAGACCAGCCCACTTAAACCTTTCTCTACTGCCCCTGAACTTCTGTTTCTCTCTGGACAAGGCACTTCTCTCTGGGATAACTGAGGTGAAATAGAAGGATAAGACTGGAATTTCCTAGAAGTTTCTGGCATTCTATTATTTTAAAGTATCAGTGGGCTATCTCAGAAGCCCAACTTAGTAAGGGTTGGCCATCTCAAGACTTCTCTGTAAGCTCTAAATAATTACATTGGTAATAATAATTACAATGGTAATAAAATAATAACTTTAAGAAGAATAATAATTAGAATGGTAATAAAATAATAGTAATTATTATTATTATTATTGTTAATTTATATTAGCCTACATGTATTGAGTACTCATCCCCTTGCAAGCCACTGTGCTAAACCCTTTAAATGTTTTCTTTTATTTAATCCTCATCACAATCCTATACTTACCCCAAGTGAGGAAACTGGATCTTAGATTAAGCAACCTGCCAGGGTGAACTGGGGCTTATAAGTGTCCAGTCTGATAAGACCAAGATGAAGGTCTGTGTGGAAATGACGTCTTTATGGTCCCCTTCTTTTCTTGTCCGTGCCCATTTCTTTCTCAAAGATCACCAGTAAATTAGAACCACATCCCCACCCCCAATCATCCTGCACGCCAGCAAGGCTGCATTTCAGGGAGTTGAGTCTCTCTGCCTCAACGTGAGATTACGGTTTATTCTCCAATTAATTATGCAGCGGCATCTTTGGCTAATAGAGTCTAAACAAAGAGCATTTAATCCAGTTGGAGGTTTTTTTTCTCCATTGTGAGCAGCCTGTCAAACACAATCAGATTCCGCATGCAAAGCAGAGAGAAGGCAGGCGTCAGCCACACCTGCTTAGCAGGATTGCAAGCGGGAAGCTCACAGTTAGAGAACAGTTGGCTGCGCAGATGGTAGAGACAGGAAGATTTGGGGAAAAGCCACTCTCTGACTCCAGCCCAGCGCAGGGAATGGGCCATTCGAGGGCTGCAGGCAGAGAAACACTTCCTCATGCCTCTTGACGTGTCCAACCAATGGGTGGTGAGACCACTCAGAAAGAAAAGGCACAAACATTTACCAAATGTCTCCTATGTGATAGACACTTAACACACGTGATCTCTAATTATCAAACAATCCTCAGAGATGGAGATTAGCTTTCTTTTTGTTCCAGGTGAGAAAAAATGAAGACTCGACAGGTAAAGTGACTTACGTAAGATGACACCGCTGATAAGCAGCGTTGCAGGTGTTCAAATCCCTATCTTCCAGATTTGCTCCTCTGCACCAGGCTGATTGAAATATGCTCAAAGAACATGCACTGAGTGATGGATCTGGGTCCACCCCTGGATGAAATGCTGGGTAGAGATGCCAGAAATGTGGAAAGTACCATCCTTACCTTTAGGAATGCTTGATACAAATGGGGAGAGACCAATTAATATACAGGGACTAATTTAAAAATAGTGATGTGCTGCACCGTGTGGCCATGGCTCTGGGTGAGTTAGAAAAGGACAGATAACCACAGGCTGGTGTAGCCAGAGGAGCCTGGAAGCTCATAAAATCTCAGAATGGGAAGGCGCTGTCATAACTACATGTGAACATACTATTGGGGCCCTTAGAGGCAGAAGACCATGTCTGATTCATCCCTCTGCCCCTCTGCTTTAATCACTGTCAGGAAATAGTTTTTGAACATGTAAATAAAAATTAACCTCAAAGAGTCAATAAAGAAACACAGACATTACCTATTATGATCTTTTTCTGGGTCATGGACTCTTTGGAGAATTTTATAAAAGCTATGATCTTGCTCCTGGAAAAAAAAATGCACATGTGATTTCTGAGGGTCCAGGTTTCCCTGGAATCCGATTCAATAATATGACATTCAACATCAGAGGACGATTCAGGAAACTGTGACATATCCATTCAATTGCAAGGTTCACAGTTTAAAAATAATGTTTATATTGACATTAAAGGAAACTTCTTGGTTACAGAGTTAAAGGAAATAAAACCAGGATGCAACGATTTTACATACCTTATGAGCTCTACTCAGTGTAAAATCCTGGTTAAGAGCTTTACTGCTAGCAAAACTAACCAGGTCCATCCTTAGTTCCTCGTTACCAGTGTGGCCTTGGAAAAGCTACTTAATCTCTTGGTGCCTCAGTTTCTTCATTTCTAAAATGGTACTTTCTGCATAGAGTTTTTGTGAGAATTAAATAATAAAACGCCACACACCGCATAGTGACGTTTGGTCAATGACGGACTGCATATCCTGACGATGGTCCCATAAGATTAGTACCTTAGAGCCTGGGTGTGTAGTAGGCTATACCATCTAAGTTTTTGTAAGTACACTCTGTGATGTTCGCACAATGACGAAATCATCTAATGTCACATTTCTCAGAACATATCCCTGTCATTATGCAAGGTATGACTGTATAGATAAAGCATTTAACACAGCGTCTGTCACTGAGACAAACCCTCAAGAAACACCATCATCATCATCACCATAATCATCTTCATTATTATTGTATTTTATTTACTTCAAAAATTACTCTGTAATTTAGTCTCCTCCTTTTGCATATAACACACACACACAATCATTTATAAAATTGACCTCTGAGAAGGGAGTAGAATTGATTTTGAAAAGTGATGGTGCCTTGATAAACTGAGACTTCAAATAATTTTTTAATAAGAATATGAGTATACAATACTTAAAATCGAGTTAGAGACTGCTCGACAAATGTGTAGCATTATTGCAAATGTGAGCCACTCTTTCCTCTGCACACTCTATTCATGGTATGGAATCTTTTCTGCCTAATGAAATTATTGCCTTTTCAGGATAGAGTTGTCTAGATCGAGTCCCAATGTTTTTCCTTGACTTCTCTAAAAAAAGAGAGGAAATAGGGAAGAGTTCACTGAAGATTGCAAAAGCTTCGCCAGAAGGCAGATGCCTGACAGACTGGTCCGCTACCTTGCATGCTTTTCCATGCCACCGATATCCCCAGGTGATTGGCTCCATCCTTTCCCAAGGGTTCAAATCATCCAAACGGAATTACCTTGTTGCCATTTAATTAAGCAATGGGACTAAAAGCAGGAACCATTAAATATCTTCATTGAATGTTAAGTTTTCCATTGCATAAGTGTGCTTCACTTTTTAAAAAATAAGACTTCGGCATGAAACATTTCTGTCTACTTCCCTCCATAGAGACATGGCTGGGGGCAATTAGCAAGCCCTGGCAAGCTGCCATTCAAAAGAGAATGAGAGGAAGCCCGATATTCTAGGTACCAAGTAAAAGTTATTGAGAGGAGCATATGTTAGAGGATTAACTGAAGCAATGTTTCAAAATTCACAAAGTTGAAATTACGCAAACAACAGAACCCCTGTGAGAGTTTTTGTGACCAACGAAGTCAAGGTGAAAGCAGCAGAGAGGAGAGCATATGTTTCCTGATGAAGAGGAAATTTCAGAACCATCAGGAGAGAAAGGAGGGAAAGGAGATCTTTGTCAGAAAATATAGCCACTCCTGCTGTCTCAGATGATGAGCAGAGGCAGGAAGTTGAGGGTTTAAGTAAAACAGCAATTTCACACATCAATTGATGTTTTCAGTAGAACATCCCCAAAGTCCTCAGTCCAAGATGGAGGCATGGGGACACACCCTTCAGCAATTATAGGAAAGAAAATCTATCTCATGTTCTCATCTGCGTTTATTAAATAAATCTTTAGTGAGCACCTTCTGTCTGTCATCCCTGTTCTAGGCACTGTCATTTTCCAGCAGTAAATGAGACCGACAAAAGAGCTGTCTTGTTCAGAAGGGAAGAGAGACAATTAGCAAGCAAACGTATGCACAAATAAGACCAATGCAGCTAGTACTAAGTGCTGGTGAAGGGCATAAAACAGGGTGAAATGATTGACAGTGTCTGGGGTGCTCAGAGAGGACCTGTGTGAGGAGGTGAAATATATACAGAGGGTGAAAAATGGGAAGGATATTTCTATTTCAATATTTGACGACAACGTACTTCAGGTAGAGGTACCAGCAAGTGCAAAGACTTAGAGGATGAGCTTGGTTTGTCAGAGTTGCAGGAAGAAGACCAGAATGACTAAAATGTTTAAGGAGAAGAGTGGTAGGCAATGAGGAAATCCCCTTGAGCTAGGTCCTTGTCTCCATTTCTACTAATCTATGCTGCGGTGTAAGACAGTCCAGAATAAGATGATCAAATTTATCTATAAAATCTTGATTATTGGATCTGAATTTATTTCGAGGGTAAGTATAAAAAAGTCCCCCTAGGGGCTGGCTCCGTGGCCGAGTGGTTAAGTTTGCACACTCTGATGCAGCGGCCCAGGGTTCGAATCCTGGGTGCGGACATGGCACCGCTCGTCAGGCCACGTTGAGGCAGCAACCCACATCCCACAGCTAGAAGGACCTGCAACTAAGATATACAACTATGTAGGGGGGGTTTGGGGAGATAAAGCAGGAAAAAAAAAAAAGATTGGCAGCAGTTGTTAGCCCAGGTGCCAATCTTTAAAAAAAAAAAAAGTCCCCCTAAGGCAAAGGGAGCTTAATTTAAGTGAATTATAGAAAACCAATTGGCTAAAACCTGACTGATTTTATATATTAGTCAGAATGGGCTGGATGGTGTTGTATTAACAAGCATTCCCCAAATCACGGAAACTTAAGAAAAGAAAAAAGTTTTATTTCTTGTACAATCTATTCAGGATTCTATCAGGATTCTTATCAGGATGCATTCTAGTTAAGGGAGAATTTAGGCTGATGGAACATTTGCCATCTGGAGCATTTCTGGTGGTTGCTGGGCTGTGAGAGAGTTCTGGAGAGTCTTGCCCTGGGCAATTAAAATCTCCAGCATCGATGGGATGCTCAGGAACATCACTTTTGCTGACAATTCAATGGACAGAACTAATCACTTGGTTCTAATCAATGGCACAGTGCTCAAGACGTGAAATTCCTTCAGGTGTTCAAAGGAAGGCAAAAATGGGAAATATTTGGCAAATACCACCAAAGACAATCACAACTCAAAGTGAAGTTATTTTTCAACGTTTACTTTCTTTCTCCTCAAGAACCTGTGATTTGTCTAGCAAACCTGTTCTACTGGGGAAGGTATTAAAGAAGGAGCTAGCTGAGTCGTGAAACTCCAGGGCACCAATATTTCACTGGCTGACCCTTGACTCTGAGGTACAGCCTAGTTATGATGTGTTCACAGCCTACTGTATCTGTCAGACTTTAGATCTTACCTCTTCATTTCATTTACTCTTCACAACAATTTTAAGAGAAAGGTACAATTACCTCCATTTTACCACCATAGAAATGGATGCTCTGGATTATTGCGCAACTTGCTTAAAATCATATTGCTCTTAAATGTTGGGGGTTAGGTCAGGTCTACGTGATGCCAAAGCACTACAGTATTCTTCACCCTGATATGTAAGGTTCAGTCGATTCTGAAGAGTCACTAAGATATGACTTAATCATTCAGGATTAATTGATGAAGCTCTTCCATGGCTTTTTGCCTTTGGACACATCATTATTTCTTTAATTCAACTGTGCTTTACACTTATGAATTTAAGAATGGTTTTAACTAGCAGACTGAGAGGTCGATGGATGAGAATTTGTCATCGAATAGGTGGGCCAAAGAAGCCAGTACTGACACTGAGTTGACATGCTTGCAAAAAAGAAAGAAAAAGTTTGGAAATACTTTCTGACCTCTCCCATGCGATGTATGCAGTCACAGCATTGCTAATAGGGGTGTGACCCACAAAACTAGTCATTTCTTTTTCAGGAGACATATTTTCACTTAACGCTTTTAGATTATACCTAAAGTGTGATTCATTATCAGAACAAGCTCTCTGCCCAGGATCAGAAGTCCTGGGACATGTGTGATAACAAGCTTATCAGACATTTAGATTGTGATTCTCCTGAGGGAAAAAAGATATATACCTACAACTTAAATCCAGGACTAAACTTAATATTCTTTATTTTTTTTGTCTGTGCTAAAAATCCTGGTTCCCAATGACACCAACACGGTTACTCATTTGTTGTTTTTTGTTTGTTTGTTTTGTTTTTGTTGTTGTTGTTGAGGAAGACTGTTGCTGAGCTAACGTATGTGCCGATCTTCCTCTATTTTATGTGGGATGCTGCCACAGCATGGCTGATGTGTGGTGTGAAGGTCCATGACTGGGATCCGAACCCATGATCCTGGGGCCGCTGAAGCAGAGCGTGTGAACATGACCACTACACCACCGGGCTGGCCCCACTCATTTGTTTTTATCTCCTACCACACATACAACAGAACCAGAGTAACAATAGCAACTCAAGTTTTTTAAACAGTTTTCCCCCAGTTCTTTTAGATGATAGAGTATGTCTCATTAGAGATGTAGAGTGAAATGACTTATTTTAAAGTCATAATATAGTTTTCCTCTCTGAGTGTATGCCATCAATTTGATACACAATTAGGCTCATTTGCTATGTTTTAGGAATTGCTGTTAAAAACATAAATTTGTTTTGTAGTCATGCAAAATATTTACATGGTTTGAGAGTCAAATCTACAGAATCTATCATCAAAGAAGTCAAGGTTTTATCCCGTTCCTCCAGATTTTTTTCTTCCTCCTTTTCTCTTTCTCTATTTCAGATTTTATAAGCCCTTTCATTGTTTTTAATATAAGCTCCTACATACTCATACCCCCCTTCTCTTACAGGTAACAGCATGCTATAAACATTTTTCTCTATGTTAGATTTTTAATTTTGAAATACATCCTGGGGATCACTGCATAGCAATTCATGAAGATATGCATTCCTTTTCACTGCTGCATCCTACTCCACCGGATGGATGTTCTGTAGTTTATTCAACCAGTCTTTGATAGGTAGACATTAGGTGGACCTGACTCTAGGTTTTCACTAAATAAGAGCTAATGTTATCATTATCATTATTCACAGATTCAAAATTTGTCATTTCTCTATTTATAGGGAACCTCGAAGACACATGCTGTGTCATAGTCTTTCCTTTACTGAACACAGATTTCAAGGGCGAGTGCCGGGCTTCGTGAGAGCATCTAAGCATCCTCCATACACATATCAGTTTTGTTCACACCCTGTCATCACATACTCGGAGCTCTCAGGAAGGGATCACAACTTATGACTTTGTGCAAGAAACGGCCCCCACAGGAAAGCCCACTGCTCATGCCAGGGATGGAAAGGACAAGAAATGACAAGGGTTTAAGGAAGTGGTGATTCTGAGACAGAAACGAACTTCACGTGGGAATTCAGTTTCTTATTTACAGACTCATGCTTTTTCTGCGGGAGTAATTTGCTTTTCTTCAGCCATGCTTTACTGCATCCATGAGGAATCTTGGATGCTGCTCTGTGGGCATTTGGGAACTCGAGGATTTGTGAAGGTCTCGGACCTTTCTATGCCATAATCTCACTGAAGTCAGCGCACTGTATTTTAGAAAGCGAGGACTTCGGACTCGAACAGAGTTGGGTTTGTGTCCTAGTTCTGATTTTTTTCTTTTTTTAACTGTAACCTTGTACACATCACATAGCTTCTCTTATTCTCATTGTGCACAACTGCAAAACAGGAGTGAAACCATGAGCTTGCGTTGCTGAAGTAGGGTAAATGAAATAAGGGAGACGGAGCACTGATCGTGGAAAGTTATCATCATCATCACTTTCATCAGCAGCAGCAAGGGACACTGAAATGTACTATAGAGAGCACAGACCTGAAACTTCCCACTTTAGTTTGAATCCTGGCTCTGCTGTTTCTAGATATGTGACTTCATGTACATTTCTACGTCTGTGCCTCAGTTTCCCCAGCTGTGTCTGGTGATAAACATAGCAACTACCTCATAGGATTGTTGTGAGGGTTAACTGCATGCATACTTGCAAAGCGCTTGGAACAAGGTGTAGTCATTGTGGTTGTTTTCATGTGAGCAGGAGGTGTATCTGTAAGTGTTATTCAAAACTGGACCTTACACGTTTTCGTTATAAAACGCTCCTCCTGAGACATGAAGCCAGATGTACCTGGATAGTAATCCACTCATGTCTTGATTCTCACTGTCAAAGATAAGAGTGGTACCCCAAATCCTCAGTTGCCCCCCGACCAATGCCACCCTACTCTTCCTTTGTAGGCCCAGGAGACAGCTCCCGGAGGAGAGACTAAATCTGCAGCCCAGCTGGGTCTGACGTGGGATGGGAATAAAATTCCAGCTGCAGCCTCCAGCTGCACCCTCCCCGTGACATGCTTCTCTTGGTGAACCCTCTGAGGTCTCAATAATTCACCGCAGTCACCCTGTTCCGACAGGTTGCTTGGAAAAGTGAGTTCTGAGCCAAGGGTTTTGGCAGGTCTTAAAATATTTCCTTCTGTGCAACTGCAATCACGTCTCCATCATGGGCACCTGGGAGTGCAGTAAGGCATAAAGGGGAGAGGAATGAGGAACAAATGCAGGCTGTGGTCTATAATTCACCCTTGTCACAGAGAGATCCAGGCACAACCGATCTGGCTTGTAGCGTGAGATCAGGGGCAAATGAAGAGACGCCTTTCTGGTTGTATCTATTTAAATTTTCCCAGGTAAACAAAGCATGGGTCTGCTCCCAGAGGCAGCTACCGATTGCTTCTACAATTCTAGGGGCCAAAGCTTAGAAAATTCATGCATCAGTGTTCACATTCCACTAGCTCATACAAGGTTTGCTACCTCCTATTTTTTTCTAGAAAATGCTGGAAGGGGAGGGGAGAGCATTGAGAACACAGAGAAGTGCTAGAGAAAATTCCCTGTGACAAACCAATGTGTGTGGTGGTTCCAGGGCAAGTCATCATGAGACCACATGAAATATTAAGGTCCAAGAGGGAAAGAGAAATGTATGATTTTGCTATTTTATGCCTCATTCTTAGTCAGATGCTTGGCACATTGTATGTGTTCAATAAATTATTGAATAAAAGGAGAGAAAATAAAGAGAGAGGAAAAGAAAAAGAAAGAAATATCTGATCAAGCAAAAGATTACTTCATGATGGTGTCAGAGATGGGGTTCGATACTCAGTCTGTGCAGCGTGAATACACTAGACATGACTGCCAACTCTCTATCTCTGTTTTTTTGTCTCTTTCACTTTCACACACACACACACACACACACACACTGGCTGGGCTCACACAGGTAACACCTGCTAAGTCCCGATTATCTACTGAGCTTCCAAGTCCCAGGAGAGTAATAATATTAGCTTATACAGACTGAGATTCAGTATATGCTAGACATCATGCTAGCTGTTTCCCATGAATTCTTTCCTTCTCCGTGAGATAGTTGCTATTTTCATCTTTATTTCTGCAGATGAAGAATCTGAAACGTGGGCTTTTTTGGTTCAATGTCACTCAGCTCTTACACGGAAGAGCCAAATTTGGAAATAATACTGCCTGATTACGGTCCCCACCATTACAACCTATTTACAAGTAAAGGATGATCTGGAGCGAAGTGGACGCCCCTAGCGGTGCAACAGCAGCGGCCACAAGAACACATCGCAAGTCAGGAGCAGAACGAGTCAGAGCTCTTCTTTCTTGGTGCTGAGGCCTGTGGCCTTCCCTCTATACTTCCCAGCCTTAGCTGTCAGTCATTGATATTCGAGCATAGAAGCAACTTCAACCTATCTCTGGCCTTGCCGTGAGATTTGGGGAAGGCACTTGGCTATACACTAACACGAACGTTTGGTGAATTCTGCTGGGGGTAACATTTTTTCAAAGGAATGACATTAAATCAGAGCACATTTGTAGTTGCAGGTGACAGGAAGCCAGCTAAGACGACACGAAGCAATGACAACAAACGGGAGGGCGGAGTGGGCATGAGGTTATTGTGTAGATCCAGGAAATTGAGAATTCCTTGCATGGAAATAGATTCAGGTGTAACTTATTTCACCTGAGGCTCAAATGATGTCACCTCTGTCTCTCTGTCTCTCTCACTGAATCTCTCTGCCATCTCTTAGATTTGGTTTTCTCTTTGTTGGTTTATTTCTCAGCCACACTCTCTCCACGTTGAGTACAAAGTGCCAGACTTACATAGAATTTGTAGCCTTAGAAGAAAAGAAACCCTTTCTTTTCTAGTGGTCTTATCAATCCCTGATTGGTCCTTCTTGGGTCACATCCACACTCCAGGATCAATGGTTGTGTCCAGGAGGATAGTATGCAGTCACATGGCCACGTCATTGATTAAGAAGACAGATGGGTCAGGGTAGGGAATTTTGCAAAGGAAAAAAAGAGATTCTGGACAAGACAACAGACTAGATGCTTATTACTGACCTACACCCAAGTTATTCCATTTCCACAAATGGCTCATTAAAATCCTGACGTCCTACCCAAGTGGCTTATGAAGATCCGTAGATTTGACCCACTCACTGGGACAGGGGTATCTGTTGAAAAAGAGTCTGTACTCCCTGCTGAACGTTCCTCCCAGAATTCTCTCATTATAGGAAGATTTAATCATTTCTTATTTGAAAATCACTTCCCGGCATCTGAAATGCTAGTGATAAAAGAAGGTGAAAAACATGTGATGTCAACTTGGCAAAAACTCGGGCGAGGCAGAGCATTGTTCTTGGCTAATCATAGCATCAAACAAGATGATTTTTATTGATGCTCTTCTCGAGCAGGATGGATGTCTTCATAAGCCAAAGAAGGAAAGAAAGCAGCAAAAATGACAGAAAGAAGCCAAGGAGAAAATGTGACAAATATTGGAGCGGGTAGGAAATTGTTTAAAAAAATCAGAAACCCATGGAGAATATTGAACTACTTTTGCTTGAAGATGAACAGACCAGTGCAATTCCACACTGCAGCTTCTGAGGCTCCAATGGGAGCTCAGATATGCTTTCGCCATTGTTTGAAGAAGGATGGGCCTCTCTGGACCAGGAGGATGCCATTAGGATCCCAAACTAAGTTTTCTTCATACGAGGAAATGAAACTCTGTGATCAATCCTCTCTCAGCCACGACACAGACAGAATCAGCATTCTCTGTTATTTGTATTCTTTCTCTGCCACTGCTCCCCCTCCCCCCTGCCCTTTTTTGCACCTGGGCGTGTGACAATGAAGAAGGTCTCTAGCTGACATCTAAATTCTCATCCTAGAACCTGCACGTTGGCATTTTATTTTAGATGACTTCTGCCAACTCTCAGAAAAATAAATGAATAAAGAACAAAACATGATAAATCAGCAGGAAAGCTGGAACCTTCTGAAGGACCCTACAATTGAAAACACGCATCCTTGATTGTTGACAGAGCAAGAACACTGTGTCCTCTTTCACTGAGCCTGGTCACTTCAAATACGGTGATGAGAAGTCACTGAGCCCGTTTTATCTGGCTGTAGTAGGTGCTTCTATTAATGAACACCGGGGGCTAGGGGTACACTTCCACACAAGCAGGTTGTTTTGCCTAAAGTATTACATGGTACGTTGGAGAGACCACTGGACATAATTAAAGAGATCTAGGTGAATTCAAATAATATAATTACAACAGCAATAATACTAGTAACCTGTGGTACAACGTGCTAGGCAACTTATATGGACTGTCTCGATTGATCTTTATAACAACTCTGTGAACTTGATATAATGTTATCCCCATTTTACAGATGGAGAAATGGAGACTAGGGCAAGTGAGCAATATGCTCCAGTCTACAGAACTGATAAGTGACTGAGCTGGGATTTAAATCTAGCTGTCTCTGTCTCAGAGTCTATACTTACCAACATCTTTCTGTCCTGCCCGGGTCCTAACCCAGGTTCTGTTACTATCTTACTTTGCGATCCTGGGAAAGTCACTTCCTCTCTAAGTTTACACATCTGTAAAATGAGATTGACCTAAATCTGTAGAAACCAATCTTTTTGCGTGTGAAAGCTTTATTTTTTGAAGGCCAAAATGGTTTTTAGGCACTCAAATAATTTTTTAAAGAAATTAGCCATTGAGAAAATAAAGAAAGTATAAATTCTATGTATTCAGTAGTTTATTTATAAACAAGAGGAAACATTTCATAGTGGTTCAAAGCAGTCCCCAGAGTCATACTGTTTGGTTAAAAGCCTCTTGTCTGCCACTTAGTAGCCACGTGGCTTTGGACCAGCTACATCACTTCTGTCTGTCTCAATTCCCTCATCTATAAAGTAGGATAATAATAGTATCTCCTTCATAAGATGGATGCAAAGACCAAGTGAGTTTCTATTTGGAAAGCACTTAGAAAAATTGCTGGAGAATAGCAAACGCTATGTAAGTCCTAGCTATTACTATTAACTTATACTTCATTAATCATCATGATAGTAATTATATTTTAATATTATCATTGATCTACTAATCTTTCAGACAAGACTAGTTATATATTCAAAAACTCTGGGAAGATCACAGGGTTCTGAAGCACAAAGAGAGGAACCAAAGACAAAATTATTTCTGAGCTTTCTTCCAATTTGAGCATTGTAGGAAAAGAAAAGTCCTCCACTGCCATCAACCTCCTAACATCACAGAGCAACTTCTCAGGACTTCTCTGATGGGGCAAAAAATGACGGTTCAGGGTAAATGTTGTTTTTTTTCTTACTAGACTGAAAGCTCTTTGAGGAGAGGTTTCGTAGATGATCCGTGTTTGTAACCACCAACACCACCCCTGCGTAACAAAGCACATGGTCTTGTAAATAGTAGATGCTGATCCAGGGTGGGAAGAAGGAAGGGAGGAAGGAAAGGAAGAAGGAAGGAAAGAAGTTGACATTTATGTGGTGCCTGCTCTAAAACAGGGCTTTCTGGACATTTTCCAGATGGAGAAAGTTCAGGAAACTGCTGGATGTGCAGACAAAGATGTCAGAGAAATGATGAGGATTGGGAGTCACTGCATGGAGGTGGGATTTGAGAACAGGGACCAGAAGAGCATCACGTGAGCCCAGCCCAGGTGCACCAGCCTGTGGTAACACTCGAATGTTGTCTCCAGGTCCTATGTTCCTGTCCTACCATTCCCTTCCTCCCCAGCTTCTCCCTCTCAGGGATTCCATGACACACCTTCTATGTTCTCCCTCACTGAGAGATTCCTCACTGCCTCCTTGCCAGCCCCATTTTCTCACTCTCTGGCTCTTCCTACTTCCTACTTTCCCCCAGAAAACCCTGCTGAACCCTGGGTTGCAACACAGACCGCTGTCTGCATCTGTGCTAAACTGCAGGTGATCACAATGAGTGTTGCTTTAGAACTGGGATTGAGAGCATGGTCCCTGAGCCACACCGTAAGGGTTTAATTCCTCCCTATGTTGCCTACTAGGTGTGTGGCCTTGGGTAAGTGCTTTAAACCTCTCTCTGTCCTACTTTATGCCTCCAGAAAATGGGGATGATAGTAATAATACTACCCATCTTATAGGGTTGCCATGGGAATGAAATAAACTATGTGCCCAGCACATAGTAATTATCACATAACTGTTTGCCCTGGTCATATTACCTTGGAAATTGTTTGCTCTACCTAGAATGTGACTGAACCTATATTTTTTCCCTTTCCTGGCTTCATCCACCTTGTCTTTTGATCTCAGCAGAAATGACACCATCTCTTGGAAATATCCCTTCACTTTCACCGTCTGGCTCAGCTGCTCATCCTTTTGTGTCCATTTGGTGCTGGGATCTGACACATCAGGAGACAATATAGTTTTGCTCTATATTATAAAGTCAGTTTGTTTTTCTCTCCCACTAGGCTTCTTAAGGCCACTGGGCTTCTCAAGCACGGGAGCTGTGAGCCACACACTATATTATCCCAAACATTTGGTCTCTCCACGAAGTGACCCTTTGCCTCTCTGGACAGCATGTGCTTTGGCTTGGTGGATAAGCAGAGGTTTTGGGGAAAGACAGGTGTGTGCTCATTTCCCAGCTCCGCCACCCTCATTGTATCAGGCATGTTGGTCCCATTCCATATTACTTCTCTCTTATTCACAACCATTGCTTTGTTAGACGTCTGTGCCTCATCTGGACCTCTGCAGATCATTACAGGCTTGTTCCCTTGTCTCCAACTACTCCTTCTTCTCAGATGTCCTACACACTGCAAGATTAATCTTCCTAAAATGCAAATTCAATTATTGCTCACCTCCTTATCTCTCCCACTAGACGGTAAATGTATTATATCGTTCCTTATGTCCACAGTCCCAGAATAATGTCTGATGCAAAACAAGTGCTCAAATTACCTAACTTCACTTTTTCCCTTTTTCCATGTTTATATCTTCAACGCTCAGGAAAGAAGAATCCATATGTCCACCAGGAGAGTAACAGATAAATATATAGTGGTGAATTCGTAGAATGGAATTGTGAACAGATGATGAAATCAAAGGACCAGATCTGCTTGTATTAGCATGGATAGATATCAAAAACAGAATCGCGAGCAAACAAAGTCAATTTCAGAATGATACGCATAGTATATACAATTTATCTAAATTAATAACCCTCTACAACTTTATTATTTTTTATTTTTTTATTTTTTTCAGGAAGATTAGCCCTGAGCTAACTGCTGCCAATCCTTCTCTTTTTGCTGATGAAGACTGGCCCTGAGCTAACATCCATGGCCATTTTCCTCTATTTTATATGTGGGATGCCTACCACAGCATGGGGTGCCAAGCGGTGCCAAGTCTGCACCCGGGATCCAAACCAGCGAACCCCCAGCCGCTGAAGCGGAAAGTGCAAGCTCAAGCACTGCGCCACCGGGCTGGCCATATAACTTTATTTATTATGGTTGACGAAAGTATATAAGATATGGACCACATATATGAAAAAATTCGTTACTACCTCTGGAGGAGAAGTAGAAAAATGTCATTGAGGAGGGCAGTATGTAGAATTCAGCTGTATTTACTATGCTTTATTGAGAGAGAGACAGAAAGACAGAGGAAGAAGAAGAAAAAGGAGGAGGTGGAGGAGGAGGAGGAAGAGGTGGGAGGAGAGGAGAGGAAAGAAGAGAGAGAGCTCTAGAGATGGCAAGAAAGCTAAATCAACCAAAATCCAGACAGACTTGAGCTATTTATAGGAGAGAAGAAAGCCATGACTTCTTTTGCCCCTGGGCAAGGCAGGAGAAGAAGAAAATCTGCTAAAGACTGAAGGGAGAAGTCAGCCAAACTTTTAGCAAACCTGGTGGTCTGGCATGATGGGTGAGCATCTATGGAGCTCCAGTCAAACGGTGAGTCTGCACCAACCTGACGACTCTTCCCCTTGGGGCTTCACTCAGTGCACAGAGGCTGCATGTTGAAGGCTGAGGGTAGGCAGGGAAGGCTTAGAGGAAGCCCGAGGTGTGTGGGTCCTTTTTGGAGTGCATGGCAATGGCTGCTAAAGATCTGAAGAGCTGAGAGAAAACCCCAAGGCACAGTATGAATGTTTGGTGGTGGCTGGCGAAATGGTGGGGGGCAGGGTGGAGAGCTGAGACACGTCCCCCAAGATGCACAGGGCCTTCACAGGTGCAGACAACAGCCTCCCGACGCTGGGAGCAGGGCAGCACGATGGAGAGAAATTGCCTGAGGCCGGAAAGCCAGGGTGGGGCTGACAACCAAGAGAACTCCTTGGTGACCCTGAAAGTTGGTGGCTGGTCTGCAAAGTGTTGTGGGATCTCTAGAGTCTGACCAGTGCTCAGATCGCCAACCCTGTTAAAGGGGAAGACCTGGTCCTACTCTGAAAGCATTTGAAGCCAGCAGTGAGTTGAATCTCATTGTAGTTATGATGAAGTCTAGACTAGCTCAGCTCACATTATGTTGACCTGGCCTCAACTCCAGCAACCTGACAGAGAAAGAGACATGCACTTTCCTGGGGTAAATAGTAAAATAGTATCTTCTTTGGTCTCGATTGTTCTTTCACATGATGTCTGACATATATATATATATATATACACACATATCTCAAGGGATATTGTTGAATGAATGAATGAGTGAATGAATACAAGTCTTTGCTATTCATCCATCTTCTGGGTCACCTTGCTGGTAGAAAACGTTATCAATTTGGGGTCAAAATCTCTACTTAGTGAGAATGATTTTGCTCTTTCTCTTGGAACCTGCAGTGGTCACAAACACGTTTTTAAGTGCAAGCAAGCAAAATGAACTGGACGTTTTATAACACTGAATTTATTCAGTTTAAAGGCTGACATTAATCTGATGGTGTCTCATTTTCCTGATGTTAAAATGTTCTTTCTTCCATGAAATTATGATATTAAATGATTGCCTTAAAAGATGGACTTAATTAGCAAAAGGAAACTAGCTACTCTATGAGGGATCCCTAAACATGCTGAACTTAGTTTTATTCCTCCAACGACCCAGACTTTTCCTCTCCCACCACACCTCACCACTGAGTTGAATGAACTCATTATTCAGGGTTTGGATTACAAAATCGCCCACTCCTGGGAATATTTCCTGACTCTGCAGACTTCGTTTCATCTCCCTGTAGTAGAGACTCATTGTGTTTGTCACTGTTCATAACACTCATCACATGAGTTCTTACTAAGTCAAGGTGAGTCTTGTCTATCCCAGGATGGTGCTTATCTTTTCCATCAACGAGTCCACAGGGCCTAGGACCATGCCTATCATAGGGTAGCTGCTCCATAGAAACATTTGCTAAATAAATGAATGAATGCGTGCCACAGCATATTTAGGAAAAAGGGCTGATTTCTTTGTTTACCTCTGTTACCCCCAAACCTACACAAAGCACCTTCTCCTAAGTCCCATCTCCACCTTCTTTGGAATGACAGTGTGCAGATGAGCTGATGACAAGCAAACTCATGGCCCGTTCCTGCCCGTCCACTTGTCTTGTAGCACCAGTACAGTAGGGAGGGAAAAGAGGAAGAAAACAGATGGTTTGAGTGCACTTACTTTAAGTTATATCAGTCGTTTCTCCCAAGGGTCTTGTGAGCTGTTATTTTTATTAACCTCATCTTAGGCATGGAGAAATTGGGGCTTAAAGAGGTTAAATTGCTTATTCACCCAAATTTACATAACAGTATACGGCAGGGCTGGCATCACAGCTCAGCTATGTCTGGTTGTCTCTGTCACACTATCTCCCTCTTTGTTATATGTGGTTTTCATCATCCCCATCCAAGAGAGGCACCCGGTCCTCATCCACTCTTTGGATTTGCTCAAGAGAAGTGAGAGGGCCAATGATCCTTTCCTGGTGCCACCTGCCCCCTCTGGGAACTGGCACACAGGGCTCCTCACTACCTCTGGAGCAGACACACATTGGCTCTGTTTCCCACTCAATCAGTAGGAAACCATTACTGCGTTGCTGGGAAAATGAAACAATGAGAGCTATACAAGATCCTCGGTGACACTGAGAAATGAGGAGCTGCCACGAATGCTGCACAGCCAGATTTGTATGCCTGCCAGCCAAACCACAAAGGGGCCCCCTCGCATTTGTCTTGGAAAACAGGAAGCCTTAATTGTGGTGTGCAATGAATGCGCAGATGTCAATGAGCAGCCCTGTGGAGTGCCCCAGGAGCCTCCATCATGGGACTGGGTGGAGGCCAAGTCCAGGTTCTCTACAGCAAGCCCAACTCAATAAATCATGGAATCATCACTGCCCCAAACCAGAAGGGCCCTGGCTACCTGGATGCCAGGTAACCTTCTAACCAACATCCCTACTGACTCTGGTCCCTTTGGAATACTTCTTTGACTTGACCTCCCTATTTGCTAAATGACTTGTCATTGGACATCCTCGTCAGTGTTTCCCAAAGTGTGGGATGCATCTCTGAAGGGATTTTAGGTAGAGAGGATGAGATGTTAGATGACATTAATTCTCATAGAGTGACAATACAGTTATCCCATAACGTTCTCTCCTTTCTCTTGCATTTCTTCCGACATCAAGCAGGAGATCTCAATACTCTCCATCTTTATCATCTCTCTCACACTTCCTAATCTTCCTTTCTCACAAAGAGGCAGCAGCCCTCAGATCATCTGGAGTTCCACAGCACTTTCTTTTCATCTTATTTGTTTTTATTCTTTACTCCTATTTATGATGAATGGTACCTATTTTCCTTTAATGGTAATCCTTTTAAAATACATTTATTTACAACTAATAAATGTCAACTTAAAGACAAATGGACAAAAATACAGCACAGGGTTTCTGCAGATATAGCAAAGGTGGTACAAAAATGACGGAGATTCAGGAAACCCAGCTTCTGACTATTTCAGCATCATTCTGATATGGTTCCTAACTTTGTCTCCCTTCAGCTTCTCTCCATGAGTTCTGGTAGCAAGCACTGGGCTTCATGGTTGATTTCCTCTTCCAGTTAACTGAGGCTATGATATTAAAGACGATAATCATATTCCTAAGAGCCTCTCCCCTCAAAAATATTCTCATTCCCCTTGACTATTTTACCTGATGAACTACCAGCATTCTCCCCACTCTGCTTACCTTCTCCTGAACAATTCGTTTTCCACCTTCCCAAAGAATACTGTGCAGAACTCAATGTATAACATCAGGCTTTGTGGGTCACAGCACACAAAGTTCCTCTTTTCTCTCATTCTAGTCATTCTCCTACTTAATACAGTTCACCACTATGTTGAAGTTGCATTTCATTTGTTGTCATCACATGCTCTATCAATACTGTCACATGAGTCAGTGTCTATGAAAATTCCCAGATGCTCCCCACCTTGTACTTGCATATATATCTGGGAACTTCTTGACCATTATGTTTAACACAGAAAAGCGCATTACTCAAGCTTCAAAGTCAGGTTAAAAAAACAGCTGAGTCTCAACTCTGGCATTTGCTAGCCGTAGACCTTGGGTCATGAAACTGTTGCCCATGAGGCTCAAGTGCCATCTAATGATTCCCAAACATGGAGTTATACCACCTACTTAGGTATAGTGACACAAAGTATTTGTCCTTGGATCCATACAGCATTTACATGGAGAACTCTATTTTTAAAAATCCGTCTACACTATTGTTAAGTAGAAGGAAGGTAGAGAGCAGTAGCTATTTGGATCTATAAGAGACCCAAGAATACTAAAATCAAAAAAGTAAAGTATATTCAAGATTAGCAATAAATATCAAAATGCCATTGTTCCACTTATCCACAAAAATGCATTGAGGCACCATTCTGTACAAGATGGGGTAACTTTGCATCAGTCAAGACCTTTCCCCTCTAAGCTGACTTACGCAAAGATGAGGAAACCAGGAAAATATTTAAGGATATGAATATAGCCAGGCCCCACAGGACTCCAACTTGGAACTGGAAAGGCATCGTTAGCTAAGTTGACCTCCCTATTTCTGTAGCATCCATGGGATATCTGCTCTATTCTTCATGTTTCCCCATTTCTGCATGTCTGTTTCCTTTTGCTCTCTCAGAAGCCATATCTATCTTCACAACTCCTCAGCCCCAGTTGACTACCTATTCAAAAAATCAAGGGTTGTGAATCCTACTGGCTTCTACTGGGTGAGTGAGGTTTTACTCCTGATACAACCAACTCTATAGGACCAGGGGATCAAGGTCATCCCATATATATGTGATGACAGAAGCCGACCCCTGAGGGTGGCAGGAAGACATTGCAGAAGAGGGACAATAGGATGACCAGACACCCAAAAGTTGTCCACCACAAGGAGACACAGAGAAACATAGACCATGTTGCTTTGAGATCTTCCTTTTATATGTCTCCCCATGACAGAAAAATGGGGATGGTTTGACTACGGCGGGATATCTTGTTTCTATACAGTCACAACCCAGTGTTAGGAATTTTATTTTTTCTGAGATGACGATTTTTGTATTCCAACTGTAGCCAGTCCTATCTACCCACAACTTCCCCTGCACTAAAATCCTCTCTTCACCAAATCCTGAAATATATTATTTTACCAATCCAAATATGTCAGGGATTTTATTGCATTTGCATTTCAAACCTGATAAAATCATTTTCTGGGTGACATTTTTCCTTGAAGGCAACTTCAAATTGAATATTTTTTTCCTTGTTATCTCTCTCTCCCTTTCCAGTCCAACTTCACTTTCAGATCGCAAATCACTCAATATCAAGAGAGAGGCAAGGACCCACTGTTGCCATCTTTCCCTCCCTGGTGTGTGGAGAGGTGCAGCTTTGCATTTCCAACTCAGGTCTATACTTACAGCAAATCTTTTGCAAGCACCTTAAAATATCCTTCTTACCCGTATCTCACAAGTTGATTATTGCTTTTTGCCAGATGCTACCACTGGATGCCTCCTACCACGGCCCAAAGGAAGGTGAGGTTAACAGATACATTCATAGTTGGATTTCAGGGCTCTACCCCTCATCTATGACCTCATTCTTGATTTCCTTTAAGCCCTTGTAACAAAGGATGCAGGTTTGGAGTCAGATGCTTCTTGATGTGAGCACCCTTTTTTTTTTTTTTTGAGGAAGATTAGCCCTGAGCTAACATCTGCCACCAATCCTCCTCTTTTTGCTGAGGAAGACTGGCCCTCAGCTAACATCCGTGCCCATCTTCCTCTATTTTATACGTGGAATGCCTGCCAAAGCATGGCTTGATATGTGGTGCGTAGCCCTGCACTCCAGATCCGAAATGGTGAACCCCAAGCTGCTGAAGTGGAGCTTGTGAAGTCAACTGCTATGCCACCAGCAGGCCCCTGAAAGCCTTCTTGTGTGTGACAAATGGGATGAGTAAAATCTAAAACATATGGTCTTGGGAAGATTCAATTAAGTAACACCTAGGACAGCACCACACATGCATGTTAGCTGTCGTGAATTCCCTTCGATTTGTTTCATGTCATCTTTCACCAAACCTGTTCTTAGGAAGATCTCTAATATATATTATTTATACTGGGAAACTCCAGAATTTGCTCAGGAGAAAAAAGTGAAACTTAAGAGTCAGAACAGCTGGGTCCAGCTTGGAGCCACTTGCAACTGAGTGACACAGAGTGCACTCAGTGTTACGCAACCTCTTAGAGCTTTGGTTTTCACCTCTGTGAAAGGGGGTGAATGATCTGCAACTGCAGGGTTGATGGGAGGATACAATTAGATGTGCTGCCCAGAATAGCTTTGCACTGTCTTCAATACATTGTTCCTGCCTTTGCTAATAAAGGGTAATATGTATCGAACTTCCGTGTGCCAGGCACTCTGCCAGAACTTGGTGTGCTTTGTCATAGCGCATGTTTATTACAACCCTATGCAGCACCATCCTTTCCACTTAGATACTAAAGAAACTGAGGCACCAGGAAGTCATAACTCTCACCTATGTGAGTAGCAGAGCCAGAGTTCATTCCAAGTTGTTGTCTGTACTGTCACTGTCACTGTATTCACTCTGCCAGAGACACAGGTCTTTTAAAACCTGAAATTAAAAGGAAAAACAAACGGAAATTATTATGAAAGAAGAGAAAGAAATTTAAGGCTCAGAGAAAAATTTTCTTGGCACTTCCTCAAAATACTAATTGAAAACTTGTTTAAACATCCAGGACTGTCATCCAGATGGTGAAACAGATAATTAAAATAATTACCCTAAATCTGGCAATCTAGAATTATCACTTATTATTATTAATATAGCACCTATTCAGACAGAATTAACTTTTTCTTTTTTTACTTCAAATTCCTTCTGTAATATTTAGCACAGCCCCATAGGCATGAGGATTATCTGTCTTTTGGATAAAATCTTTATAACACCTTCTATTTGCAGTCACATTCACCTATAAAGACTGTTTCCTCAGGGATGGAGCGATGTACCCAGCAATCCTGCAAAAGGGGGCAGTCTCATTACCATCTCAAAGATGGGGTGTGAATGCCCCATATAGCTATGCCACATGGCTACTAACTGTAGGGCAAGGATTTGGCTTCTCAACTCTTCACTCAGATCTGGCAGAAACTTTCTGAGTTATAAAGATCAAAGAAATAAAATGGAATTAATATGCAAGAGCTTTAAATATCAACCTTATTCATTAGAACAAAACATGGGAAAATACCTAAATTCCCAACTTTAGGAAGAAGATTATACTCTTGTTCACCAACCTGATGATGTGTTATGCAGTGATTTGAAATGTTCTTAAAAAGCGTATATGATGTAATCATATTTATACACTATATTTGTTATATAAGGTTGCATGAAACAAAAGCTAGAATTCAAAAGTATGTACAATGGGTGATTACAACACTCAGAAAATTAACAAAAAGGAAATTTATTGAACCGTTCAAAGACTTTGTGCTTGATCAGAGAAAATTTACTTTTTTCTTTTCAAGTTTTCATATTTTTACATTTTATGTGATGATACTAATTTTGTAATAAAAATGATGACTGATACATTTTACAAATATTCATCTGCAGATATAGAAGTGGAAACTAGAACGGTTACCTGATTCCAAGATAGCTTCTATAATAATGACTAAAAAATATAAATGAGAGGCCTTCGGGCGTGCTCATTTTCTCCCTAAGATGCCCCATAGCTTAGTAAGCTACCTAATTTTGTGGATTTCATTGGCTGCTTTGACAACATATTAATTTTGTTTCTCTCTCTCTGTCTGAAACACCGACTGTTGAGGGATGGAGGCTATTTACCTATTATTAATTAGTAATTAGTATTTACCTGATTGGAGAAGACAGTATTGTTATGCCATCTCAAATAATCAGGGCTGACTTACTCAAGGTAAATGAGCTGAGGGACGCGGTGGGATGGCTACCCAGGGAGAAGGCGATTTCAGGTGTGAGAAATCATTTAGCGGAAGGACGTATGAAGTTGGAAGACCCCTGCCTACCACTGCCAAGTCAATTTTGCTTCAAAACAAAAATAAAAATCAAACAAAAGAATAGAAAAACCTTCTCTCAGCTTCCTTCGCAACTCAACAACAATTTATAGCTTCCCAGATCAAGTCCAGATTCCTCAGCCTGGGGAGTAGCGTGATAGAAAAGGGAAGCCCCTAAAGAAGACCCAAATAAATAGATAGACAGCCCATGTTCCAGGAAGGCTTAATAAGGCCCCCTCACCCAAAATACAAATTGTCTTCCAAGTTCATCAAAAGATCCAGTTCAACAGCCAGTAAAGTCCCCACAGTGTCTTTCGCGGAACTTAATGTATGATTCTAAATTTTATATGGGTAAACAAGAGACCAAAGATATCCAAGACATTCCTAAAGAAAATAAAATGGTAGAGTAATTGCCAAAACCAATTAGACTTAATATAAACACTTAATAAAAGGCAATGTGAGTATGGTACAGTTTGACGATGCCCAAATTTAGAACTTTGGTCCATCAAAACACAAAGCTAACACACAAAACCCAAAACAAACCACAAACTGAGAGAAGTGGTCAGCAACACAAGAAACTGGCAAAATGCTAGTAACTGTATACATTAAAAATTCTCCGAGACTTAATAAGAAATACTAAACAACCAATAATAAAATGGATAAACTCCTTGAATCAGGATGCCCAGAAGAGAAAGGACTAATGGCCATTAAAATAGGAAAAGATGCTATCTTCATTGGTAATCATTCTGATTTACTAATCATTCTGAATTACTAATTCTGCAAATTAAAGCCACAATAAAATATTTATATAGGCCAATGTGACAAAATTAAAAAGTTTGAAAATATGGATCTGGAGAATGGGCACTCATACAACTGCCAGTTGGGAGCATAAATATTTGCAACCACTTTGGAATACAATAGTCGTTATGTAATATAGTTAGAAAAATTTACAGCCTTGAGACTATCTTAAACATTGTTAGCATCATTGTTTCCATGGGGACATTGAAAAAAAATCCCTGGAAACATTCAATAAAGCCAACAATAGGCAAGCAGGTAAATAAATTGTGGCATGTTCATACAATGGAAATATCATGCAGAAGTAAAATAAATAAACAATATCTATACACATCCTAGATAAATCTCACAAACTACTTTGAGCAAAAAGTAAAACAAAAACAAATATTAAAAGAATATGTGCAGTATGATTTCATTTATACAAGGCTCCTAAACTTGAAAAGTAAGTAATACATTGAGTAAGCACTACCTTATAAAACTTTATAGAAAAGCTAAGACATGATAATCACAAAATTCAGGAGATGGTTCTCTATAGGCTCAATGTAGGAGGATGAATCCAAAGTGGGATGCACAAGGACGCTTCCAAAAGCACTGATGATATTCTTTCTCTTTGCTTGATTGATTGGTGCACTGTTATCCATTTTATTGTTGTTCTATAGTATAGAAATTCATGATATACTTTATTTATTCATGAAATATTATGTATTCTTTTTCAATGGAGGAAGGACTCGTTAGGTAATTCTCTTGTCTTCTCCTAGTATTCATTTTCCAATCTGTTACATTATCTGTAAATAGTAGAACTTTGAAACCAAGTCGATTTTTCTATTCTGGCTTTCTGAGACTTTGGGACGCCTCACGAATGGACCACAGGACCACTTACCTTGTCATTCAGCTCTCTCTTATTTAGATTTAAATCTGCTTTAATCAAGACATCTTCTCCCTAGATTGAAATCCCTTGAAAGCCGTGCTGCTTATAAAAATGGGCAATGAATAGTCCCTTTGAACAAAGTAGCACTCATAATGATCTGTAGAACTGTCACTTTTCCTCCACTGTCCTTTGATAATGAAGAAGATCTTTCTCACTCAACTGATTAAAGCTGGGTGATTGGATGATCCCGCAGATACAATGTCTGTTGCCCCATAGAAATGGCCACCTTTTCTAACCAGAATGTTTAATATGAAAATTGTTCTGCTCCTCTGACGAGTCCCTTTAAATGTCGGAGTAGTTGTTTTACAGGTCTAATGGTGACATTTCTGGTGGTCTCTGCTTGTTCTAATGGTGAAGATGTTCTCAGGCTTGAGATGGGGTTGGTGTGTTGTATTTTATCAGTGACAAAAAAATCTCCCGCTTGGCCACTTGTGTTGATCTTTCTGAACATTGCCTGGAGGACTGTTGGATGGTTGTGAAATGTTACGGAGCAACCAAAATAAAATATTACTACTTCCTGCATAAGTTGAAGACTAGAAGTAAACCTTAGATCTTGACTGCTAGATACAATTCAGCAAGACTTCATCTTTGGGGGCATTCAGACCTATTCCTGTTAAAGGGTTTTGTGGTGTGTAGAGCATTACGAAGATAAAACACCATTGTTAGGCAACTTCCCTGTTTCAGCGAGCTTTGCTTGCTGACTTGAAGTATCCCCAAGGCTTAGGGTTGTGGTTTCTCTGGATACACATCAGCATCACTCGGGGAGTTTAAAAAAAACAAAATGATGCCCAGTTTTCATCCCAGATCAATTGTATTGGATTTGTGAGTTTGAGGTTTAGGTATTGGTGTATTTTGAATTTTCTATAGGTGACTCAAATCTGCAACTGGGGAGGGAAACAACCTTTGAAGTCAAATCAGATCTGAATTTGAATCTCAACTTTAGTAATTAGCTGCTTGGTTTTATGATTAAGCCTTTCTAAATTACTAGTTTCCTTATCTGGAAAAAGTGACTGATAAAGGTATAAACCTCATCAGTTTGTTGCAAAGGTTAAATGAGATAATCCATGTAATGTACTTGGAACAGCGCTTGGCACACACACAAAAATGTTCAATAAATGATGGCTATTATCGCTATTCTTACTTGTTTTACGAATATTTACTGCAGAGGTGCAGACAAAAGAGAAGACACTGGAATCAGCCAGTCAAGAAGGCTGCAGAGATTTGAATCCTTGGTTCTTCTTGATGAAAACAAAGTGCCCTGCTTCTGTTGTTTTCTCTCTCCTGTGCTGGGGTCCCTTTCCTAAGAAGTGAGGGAGAAGTCACATTCTTCAAATCCATACTTGAGTTCTCACAGTTCTGTTCTTTCCACGTCAACAAGCTTTCCTAAGGAGACTCTGAAACTGGAAGTCTTGGACTTAACCCGAGAGGTTGGTGGAAAAGTTCACCTGTCCCTGGCATCCTGCCAATCCAGACAGAACTCCTGGAAATATTTTATCTCTGAAAATAAAAATCAATTTAGTGGACCCGAAGATAATGTAGTACTCACAGACGTGCCATTTTTCTTCCCATGTAATTCCCCCTGATGCTGCTAAAGGGTTCAGTTGTCAGGGGCAAGATAGAGGGAGCATTTTTTTTCCAAGATAAATTATGATTTGGTTCCCACTCCATCAGCCCAGTGCTAATCTGTCACCAGCCATGAAGGTCAGACACAGCTTCAGTTCACTTACACTCGAGGTAACAGAATGGTTAACAGCGTAGGATTTTGATTACAGAGCTTCACTTTCTGGCTGTGCCCCCATCTTAATAACATGACAGAGGGCAAGTTACTTCATCTCTTGGCGCTTCAGTTTTCTCATCTGTGAAATGGGGATAGTATTACCCACTTCACATGGTCTTTGTGAGAACTCAGTGGATGAAGGCTTTTTAAAGGTGTTTTTCACAGTGTCTGTTATTTACAAAGGACTCGCACATTGTTGCTGTTAGGATAGTTTAGTGATTTTGAGAAACAGCTCAGATGCAAAGTTGTGTGTGTGTTCCATGCCTGGGAAGCAGATATGCACTGGAGCTCCCACTGGTACTTGAAGAAACATACCAGAAATGGCAAATCAACCTAAAACCAGGATGCAAGGGACTATTTTTTTCTGGCAACTAGAATAAAATGCCAACATTTATGTTTAAAGTTGTAGTGGATGGAATGCCGACTAGGTGAGGTTCAGAAAGGCTGATTCCAATCCTGGTTCTCACAATAACTAGCTACATAACCCTAGGCAAATAATTTTCATTTTTCTCGGCCTGTTTCCTTGGTGATATAGTATATCTAGGTTGCAGTAGATATTAAGGTCAAACTCTGCTTGACTATGCTTTGGAAATGCTCATATTTAGGGAATCAATCTTGGTTTTATAGAGTAGCTTAAGAGAGATCCTTCTATAGAGGGTGATTTGAGTGGTTGCTGATAAAGAGCAGGACTATTGCCCTGTTATTTAACTGTTAGATTTCAAAATCAAAGGATAGGAACTTTGCCCTGTACTGGTTATCCTCCGTTTCTTTCCAAGAACCAACCTCTAGCCATCTCCATCTTGCTTTGTGCACTAACACATTAAGAGGCTATACCAGTTGGGCTTCCTTGCCTTCTAGCCTCTAGTTCAGTTGAGCCAATGGGAGGAACTGGTAGGTGATCAGTGGGAGATCATAAGGGCAGAAGAGAGAGAGATCACAGTATTTATTCCCAGGTCTCCTTCTGCTATATCGTGGTTTAGTGCTCAGTGGTATGGATAGAGTTCCTCTACCTAAGGTCATGGCTTCCATCAGGCAAGCTTATTATACAGCTAAAGCTCTCATCAGGCGTGGCAACTACTTTCTTCACTTGCCCCTGGGAGAGTGATCTAGGGGGTGATAATGACATTCCATTTATTTCTAGCTTCAGGATACATCTCCATCCCTTTGTTGATTTCCCAAAACTTACAAGGAGTTCATTCATTGAACTCCCTTTACTCACTCTTTTTGAATGTGCCGTCTGTTTTTGTACCAGTGCCATGCTCAATATCACCATTTATTTAACACCTGCAAAGTCCCTTGTATTTAATCAACTTTCAAGACGTGCTTTGAAAATGATCCTTTGGCTTATGATGGAATCACCAACATACTCATTATCAGAATCAAAGTCACCAAGATCATGCATTTCTTTTCCTTCGATGCAACTCTTCCTTCACTCTCCCCCATTTTCTCATTCAACCCCAAATTATTAAGCATCTGTTATCTCTGAAGAACTACATAAAATGTTTAAATAAGTACTTTTAAGAAATTAAGTTAAGATTATATTCCCCCAAATATTTATCTTTTCCAGTGTTCCAAGAACTTCCTAAAGAACCAAGTTACCAAATGGTGTCATTTCTTTCAACTTGAGGAACTTCTTTTAGCATTTCTTATAGGGCATATCTCCTGTCGATGAATTCTCTTAGTTTTCTTTTATTTGAAAACATTTATTTCACCTTAATTTGTGGAGGATATTTTTAAAGAATTCTAGATTGGTAGTTTTTTTTTCCTTTCAACACTTTAAAAATGTTGCTTCACCATCTTCCGGTCCGTTGTTTCTGATAAGAAATCAATGATAATTTCCCTGCATATAATGTGTTATTTCCTCTGGCTGCTTTCAAGAGTCCTTCTTAAATGTGTCTGTTCACAGTTTGATTATGATGTATCTAGATGTAGGGATGTAGTATTCTTTATATTTATTTTGGATGGGTTTCACTAAATTTCTTTAATCTTTTCATATTGTCCCACAGATGCCTGAGGCTCTGTTCATTTTTTCAATCTTCCATCTTTCTGTTTTTCATATTGAATACTTTACACTGATCTACTATTCAAGTTTAGTGACTCTTTCCTCTGTCATCTCCAATATAACTGTCGAGTCTATCCAGTGGATTTTAGTTTTAAGTGTTGTACTTTTTAGTCCTAAAATATCAATTTGTTTCTTTTTAAGGTTTCATAAATCTTCGCTGGTATTTCTTATATTTTCATTTACCATTAACATAATTTCCTTTACATCATTGAGTATACTTATAACGGGTACTTTAAAATAATTTCCTGCTATTTCCAATATATTGATCATCTCAGATTGATCTCCATTGATTGTCTTTTTTCTTTTTTAAGAATCAATCACATTTTCCTTTTTGGTGTAGGAATTGTGAATGTTGTGTTATGGAGACTCTAAATTCTGTTATGTTTCTCCAAAGCATGTTGATTTATTATTTTTTATAGCAGAAAATTAACTTGGTTGGACTCAAACTTCAAACTCCACCTCTTAGGAGGTAACTCAAATTTGGGTTCACTTATTTATTGATTGATTGATTTCGCGTACATTGTAATATATTTTGAATTCTGTGTAGTTTACATCATGTTCACCACCCGAAGACTAATTATAACCCATGGGTTCACTCATTTCACCTTTACCTTGGTTGTTTGTAGCCTACTCTGTGCATGGGTGGCTCAGTGGTCAGTCAGATGTTGAGGCAAAATTTGTAGACAGGATATAATGCCCAACCCTCATGTTTTCTTTTTGTCAGGAGTCTCCCTCACACTTCAGCAGCCACAATTGCCTCAAACTCTATCCTCTGATTTGTTAGGCAAGACATTATGTGGGTTTTCCATTGGACATTTAGGTGCCCAAGATGGCACGGAAGGATGCCTGCCATCAACTAGAAGCTGTGAAGATGGGCAACTCACCCAGTGTAATTCCCTTCTTTCAGGTGATGACTCCTTTTAAGAATCTGTCTGCTTTTATGCTCCCAAGTGCTTTAAGGTAGTTGTGTTTTTATTTTGTCCAGAGTTTATAGTTATTGTTTGTGAGAATGTCTGCATGGTAGGTGTTTTCTAAGTCACTCTGGAAGCCAAATTGAAGTATATCTTCTTTAAAATTTAATATGACACTGTGTTTAGAGGTGCTAACAGGGTAGTGGATTCAACCAAAATCAAACCAAAAATTACAACTTCTTTGAAAAAGGCATAGGGCCTATCCTAGAAAGCATGCTTAAAATATAAGGGGAGCACTGAATTGTAGTGCACATGTAATTTGGAAACCAATGACAGTGTCTCTCAGTCTCTATCAACAATTTGCCTCTACATTTAAAGGAAAGAAACCATATCTGTACATCTTCACTCCTTCCAAGTGAGGTTGGACTTTTCATCTAAAGTAGTTTCTTCATTGGAAGATGGTTTTGAAGTTTTATGTTTTATTTGGAAACCTCAACAACAATAACAGTAATAGTAAACATAACATGGCTGCTGCTGCACTCCTCACTTGCCAGGAACTCTGCCTCAGTAGATCCTACTATAACCCTCATCTTACAGACAAGAAAATGAAAGCACACAGAGGTAAAACAACCCCAAAATTCACCCAGCTTTCTCAGTGGTGGACCCCGGATTCAAATCTAGGTTCCTATATGGATAATATAATCCTACTTTCATTTATGTTCTAGAGTGATACCAATTCTCATTTTAAAATATTTGTCGAAATTTTTAATGCAAGAGGAACTAATGAACTTCTATCAAAGAAAGATCAATTGACATTTGAACTCAGGAGAATTATTGAATGCACCACTAATTTTCAGATCTTTTGACATAGACCAAACTGTAAGCCTGTACATCCACGTAGCAGTAAACAGAAGTTGATTGGCAGAAGTAAATTCTGTTCCCAGGAAGGAGGAGGAAGTCGCTGTTGAAAGTCTATCAGACCTTTTTGTAGACCTCATAAGAAATTCCATTATTCCAGAATTCTAACATGATTGAAAACCCAGGGCATCAGTCACTTTCAGAAGCTAATCATATTCTTAACAGCCAGAACAGTATGACTTTGGCTCAAGATAGGTCAAACTTGTTTCTTTCCTTTTTGGTGGGGGTCGGGGTGGGGCGAGGGGACATTTAACTAGATTGAAAACAGCTATGAATCTGAAAGGCACTTGAATAAAACTTTGCTACCTGTCCAACCTATGTCTTCATTAAGAAGGTTATTTTCAAAGTTTCTGCGTATTTTTTTTCAGCCAGTAGGAAGAGACACCAGGCTGTGGTTTTTCTCTCTCATCGCCTCATGTTAAAATTATCTTGGCATACACAGAAGCTATTTGTTGAATCTAATTGAATTTGTTGCTTAGAAAGACCAAACCAGCACATCCAAAAGGAGCTCTCCAAGCCCTAGGTGCTGGAACCAGGAGAGAAGATTCTAAGAAGCTCAGAAATTATTTAGCATGTTTGTGGTTGTGGCACCATACTCTGAGCTAACTGCACACCACACAACAGCTTATATTGTTTATTTATACAATAAATTAGCCTATGAAATAGCCAAGCCATTTCCTGAGTCATTTCACTTCCTGTGATGACCATCACAATCAAATGTCACAATAGTACAGGATGACAGAGAAAAAAGGGGACATTATACTAAGATCTGGTGGCATCTTCCATATTTTTGAGTCTAGGTAAAAACAATTAGTTATATACTGCCAGTTTAGATGTAAAATAATGCATGCCATGTATATGTCTGGCACATATTTTATTTCCCTTCCTTTCGTAGTAATGGTGTGGGATATTCTCTCTCTCCATTGCTCTCCCAACTTACTTCTTGCTCTCAATCCAACCTTGTTTCTTCCTGGATCTTGTTTCTGTACCATGAGACACCGTCCTAAGGTATTGTTTATTGCACTGTGCCAGGTGCTAGGAATACAAGAGTAGATTCCTTTCATGGAGTTTAATCTCTCGCGGTGGAAACAGCATAACAAATACTTACACAAGTGTGTAATTATAGAGTTACCTATGAAATGAGTGCTCTGTTAATGACTTGTTAAAGTTGCAAGTTATAATTTACATAGTTGTATCTGTATATTACTTAGTTATAAAGTGATGTCATTTTGAAAATTCATACTACCTTTAGCTTCGTGACACTTTTCTTCCAGTATAAAGATTTTTCACACACAAAACACATAAATAAATATGCTATAAGAAATTATGTTTAGGTATTATAGTCAATTTGCTCCCCATAAGAGTTTCTACTGAGAGAGTGTCATGTGTAGCAAATGTGAATTGTGCTCCAACTTCAGATGAACCTCAAACGTTTTGCATCTACCAAGCGAAAGGAATGAAGAGAGAGCATCTGAGCTTAATCCATCTCTTGTCCATGAGTGTTATTTCTATGCATTATAAAGCATATTTGTGTTTGCTGTTATTTTGTTTTACATGTATTTTCTGTGCTATAACTTTTAAGATGCAGTTTGGGAGAAAGATAACTGTAAGTCCCCTGAAAATGTCAAAACACTGATAGGGAAAGAAAAATACTTCTTCAAAAGATTGTCTCTTCTCTCTAACCCCTCCACCAACTACTACCCACTATCAAATAATTTTTCTCCTTTGACCAGTAAAATCTCCATTAGATTACATTTCACATGCAGACTATTTATTTTCAACTTATTCCTCATGTTTATATTATTCAATTCATATATACGTATATGCACACATATGAATATATGTTTTTAAAAACTAAGCATGAAACTTATTTGTACATATTGATAAAAAATGATTTTTCCTATTAAAGTTAATGGAAGTATTTTATTTTATTTGATTTTTTTCAGTTAGTGGTATGGTTTCAGAAACTAAAGTTATTAAGTAAGGACTAGGTGTACAGGAAATGCAGTTTTTGAGACATATGACAAGGGACCTGCCTGAACCTGAGTGATAATGGGAGGGTCCCTGGAAGAAGTACCTTTTAAGCTGAGACTTGAATAATGAATAAGATGTAAACAGGAGACAAGCAGAGAATGAAGGGAACATGTGTTTGTTCCTTCAGTGGAAGAGGGCTTGGCTTGACTGAGGAATTGGGGGTATGGTATATAGTGACACAGTAAGGAAGTGGCAAGTTGGCACATGATGTGACTTGAGGGGTACTGAAAGCTGGATCACCCATGGTCTTGCTGGTCACGTGAAAAGAACAGTGGGAAGCTAATGAACACACAGCACAGTACCCTGATCATATTTACTTTTCCGAAGGCCTCTTTAGCTACTTGGCTCATGGTGAACTGGAAGGCAGGTGTGGAGTAGAGGTGACGGTGGCTCAGACTAGACTGGCGACAGAGGTGATAGAGAAAATTGGATGAGATTGACAAACGCCTTCGATGATCAATATAAATTTCCAATCAATTGAATATGAAGATAGAGAGGGAGATATTTATGCTCACTTTCTCCAGGGTTGGAACCTTGTCCTCAGAATTCAGACTTGGACTGTTCTGACTCTCTCTCTCTTTAAGTTACCAACGATAAGAGCGAGTGCTTACTTTGTTAGATACCATTCAAGGGCGTTGAGTGCATTCCATCAGATAATTTTCACTACAAGTCTCAGTGTCTTATTATAATCCCATTTCATGGATCAGTTAAATAACTTGGATAAGGTCATATGACTGGTTAGTGGGAGAATCTAAATTCAAACTCAGACAATTTGACCTCGGAAACCACCACTTCAACCTCAAATAGTAATATATCTGCCTATTTCTAATCTCGCATCCAGTTAAATACCAAACTATTGTGTACTGCTGCTTCAGGTAAGACTAAAATACTGGCTTAGAGTTTTCTGTACTTTTCATTTATCCATGTATTCCCTGTCTTTCAGAATCAAAGATAATAACATGTTGGCTGCACTTCTAAATGCAGCAATGCTGAGAAATCTCCAACTCCTGAAATATCATCTCTTCAAGACTCAGGAAGCTGATTGTAAAGTAGAATCCTTTACTTGTGATTAGAGTGTTACATTAATTCTTAGAGGAGTTTCTTGCAACTTCAATTAATTTCCAGCTGAAGAAAAATCCCCAACACCCTGTTTTCTCCTTGACGAATTCAGCTGCAGAAAAATAGAGGCAGGTGTAAACATCCATGGTGACACTTTATCTTCACAATAGACACCAAAGAAACATGTTGATGACAATGATGACAACTGACTGGAAACATTAGTCCACAACAGATTCATTCTCAGTAAAAACCATGACTGTCGCGTACTTGAATGCTCAGAGAAAATATCATCCCTTTGTTTCATATATAAAGGAAAACTTTACATGGCCAAACTGGGACACTTTTGAGAATTAACAGAGCCCACTAACTGGGTGCAAAAACAGGTATAAACCAGAACTATTCCAGAGAAGCTAGAGTGCATGACCACCCGTCTATAGACATAGTTACTTTATACCAAAGCACCATTAGTGGTTAGTATACACTTCCTACCAGTAGGTTTTTCTTTAATTATCAGTATCAGAATCTTTATTTTCTGCTTGACTTCTCCTAGACATAATCTCAAACAATCCATTTCATCATCTCAGAATAATTTTCTTCATCAGATTAGGTATTGTGTCACTGCAAGAGTGAGGGAGAGGACAGGCGAGTGGTAGAGGTGGATGGTAAAGTCTTAGGAGGAAGAGTGTGGGGTTTGAAGCCTGACAAACTTGTCTCAACCACCAGTTCAACCACTAATTTATTGGCTGATCTAAGTAAGACAGAACTCAGTTCAACATCAAGTGAATTGTCTGGGCTACACTCATGCCCCAGTTGCCAGATTGGAATATCAAAGATGATAGGTACAAAGCATCTGACACTTATAAGGCTCTCACTAATGATAGATATTATTATTACCATTGCCTTTCCTTCCGACATATCACTTCTTAGTCATAGTGATTAGCTATGTTCTTTTTCACTATTTATTGATAAAAATTAGTAAGATATCGAGAGGAGCCAAGATGGCGCCGTGAGTAGTCCTCTTTGTCTCTCGCCCTTCGAGTCTACAATTATTTGGACACTTATCGCTTGACAAAGGATATCCAGACAGCATCTCAGGACGTCTGAGACACCCACGCGACTATACATCGGAAGGCGGATGGACTTTCCTCCGGGAGGATGTGGAAATAGGTGAGGGCTCTCCGACCCCGACGGGCAGCCTGGTACCCGCAAGCGGCTTTCTTCCAACGGACGCCCCCAGAGGATCCACGCACGTCTAGGGCAGGAGCGAGAACACAACAGAGGAGCGACGGTGGAAACAGGTGACCAGAACCCTACCTAAACCCCCTGCAATTACTCCTAAACGCAGAGGGAAACTTTGGAGTTGCACACCTGAGCCCGCGGGGAGAGTCTCTCCCCGCCATTGGCGGGGGGATCCAGCCTGGTGCTCGGGGCGCCCGGAGGGTCCCAGAGAGAGACACGGAGGGCACGGAGATCTCCCAGCTGCCGTTGCCCGCCCCGTGGGACTAGGGATTGCCGGAGATCTCGGAGAGGACCGGGGCGGGGGGAATTTTCAAAGGCCGGTCCTGCGACCCGGAGGGGAAGCGCCGGAGCTCCGCCCGGGCAGCAGACAAAACTCTCTGTCTGCCATTAGCAGAGGGGCCACGCCCAGCATTCACGGCTCCGGGAGAGGCCCGGAGAGAAGCCCTGAGGGCGGGGCGACCCCCAGCTGCCGTTGCCCACCCCGTGAGGCTAGGGATTGCCGGAGATCTCGGAGAGGACCGGGCCGGGGGAATTTTCAAAGGCCGGTCCTGCGACCCGGAGGGGAAGCGCCGGAACTCCGCCCAGGCAGCAGACAAAACCCTCTGCCTGCGGTTAGCAGAGGGGCCACGCCCAGCATTCACGCTCCGGCAGAGGCCCGGAGAGAAGCCCTGAGGGCGGGGCGACCCCCAGCTGCCGTTGCCCGCCCCGTGGGTCTAGGGATTGCCGGAGATCTCGGAGAGGACTGGGGCTGGAGAGAGTTCCAGAGACCCAGCTTAGTAGCCTAGGGGGAAACCCTACAGGCTCACAGCAGCCTTAGGGAAAGCCTCTGCACAGCACCAGTAGAAGGCACCCAGCCGCCAGCCACAAGGCTGGAAGACCCCAGGGCAAAAGCAGCATAACTAGGTGTACTAACCACAGACTGTAGAAGATGCCAATAGCTCTCCTGCGACCTATAGAGGACAAGTGAGATTTGGTGGGTGCCGACAGCAACGGAGCGACAAATATAAGTGATCCCACCCCTGGCTGCTGGAAAAGCCCATAACACCGTTGCAGACCCCAAGGAGAGAGCACATCTAGGTGGGCTGCAACAGTAGGCACCTGCAGCCTGAAGCCCCCCTGTGACGGCCCCCACAGCAGAGGAGGGAATCCAAAGGGCCACTGTGGCTACGAAGAGGGGCCCAGGCCCAGTTAGCAACTACGGACAGGGTTCCTGGTTGGTGAAATATAAACAGCTGCTCCTCCCACCGCAGCAGCTGAAACAAGTGAAAGGAGCAACTAAACTCTATCTCCATGCGGAGGCACAAATCAACAACATCAAGCAATATGAAAAAATACATCAAATCTCCAGAACAGAAAGAAAGCAACAAATACACAGAAAACAATCCCAAAGAAAATGAGATGTATAACCTAAATGACGATGACTTCAAAACAGCCATCATTAAGATTCTCAATGAGTTAAGAGAGAATTCTGACCGACAACTCAACGAGTTCAGGAGCTATGTCACAAAAGAGTTTGATACGATAAAGAAGAACCAAACAGAAATATTGGAAATGAAGAACACAATAGAGGAGATTAAGAAAAATCTAGATGCTCTGAACAGTAGGGCCGATAATATGGAGGAAAGAATTAGCAATTTGGAAGATGGCAATATAGAATTGTTGCAGGCAGAGGAGGAGAGAGAAGCAAGACTTAAAAGAAATGAAGAAACTCTCCGAGAATTATCAGACACAATTAGGAGATGCAACGTAAGGATTATAGGTATACCAGAGGGAGAAGAGAAGGAGAAAGGGGCAGAAAACCTATTCAAAGAAATAATGGCTGAGAACTTCCCAAATCTGGTGAGGGAGATGGATCTTCAGGTGACAGAAGCCAATAGATCTCCAAACTTTATCAATGCAAGAAGACCAACTCCACGGCATATAGTAGTGAAGCTAGCAAGAGTCAACGACAAGGAGAAAATATTAAGGACAGCCAGGCAAAAGAAACTAACCTACAAAGGAACCCCCATCAGGCTATCAGCAGATTTCTCAGCAGAAACTTTACAGGCTAGAAGAGAGTGGAATGATATATTCAAAAATCTGAAGGACAAAAATCTACAGCCGAGAATTCTCTACCCAGCGAAAATATCCTTCAAATACGATGGAGAAATAAAAACTTTCCCAGACAAACAAAAATTAAGGGAGTTCATTGCCACAAAACCTCCTCTTCAGGAAATCCTCAGGAAAACCCTCTTTCCTGAAAAATCCAAAAAAGGAAAGGGGCTACAAAACCAAGAGCAGAGGAGATAAGTAGAAGGACAACAACAGAGAGTAGTAGCTCTACATCAGAACAGATTAAACCATGGGACGAGAAACAAAGGAAACTGAAGAAAACCGGAAAACAAGACACAAAATGGGAGTGGTAGGCCCCCACGTCTCAATAATCACTCTAAATGTAAATGGATTGAACTCCCCAATCAAAAGACACAGAGTGGCAGGATGGATCAAAGAACAAGATCCAACAATATGCTGCCTCCAGGAAACACACCTCAGCCCCAAAGACAAACACAGACTCAGAGTGAAGGGATGGAGAACAATACTCCAAGCTAATAATGAACAAAAGAAAGCAGGTGTCGCTATACTAATATCAGACAAGGTAGATTTCAAAGCAAAACAGATAAAGAAAGATAAAGAGGGACAGTATATAATGATAAAAGGGACTCTCCACCAAGAAGACATAACACTTATAAATATATATGCACCCAACACAGGAGCACCAAAATTTGTAAAGCAACTCTTAATAGAACTAAAAGAAGACATCAACAACAATACAATAATAGTAGGGGACCTCAACACACCATTAACACCAATGGACAGAACATCCAGACAGAAAATCAACAAGGAAATAATAGAATTAAATGAAAAATTAGACCAGATGGACTTAATAGATATATATAGAACACTTCATCCAAAAACAGCAGGTTACACATTCTTCTCAAGTGCACATGGAACATTCTCAAGGATTGACCATATTTTGGGAACCAAAGCAAACATCAATAAATACAAGAGAGTTGAAATAATATCAAGCATCTTTTCTGATCATAACGCTATTAAACTAGAAATCAACTACAAGAAAAAAGCAGAGAAAGGTGCAAAAATGTGGAGACTAAACAACACGCTTCTCAACAAACAATGGATCATTGAAGAAATTAAAGAAGAAATCAAATATTATCTGGAGACAAATGAAAATGAGAACACGACATACCAAATCATTTGGGATGCAGCAAAAGCAGTCCTAAGAGGGAAATTCATCGCAATACAGGCTCACCTCACTAAACAAGAAAAAGCTCACGTAAGCAACCTCAAACGACACCTAACAGAACTAGAAAAAGAAGAACAAACAAAGCCCAGAGTCAGTAGAAGGAGGGAAATAATAAAAATAAGAGCAGAAATAAACGATATTGAAACAAAAAAGACAATAGAAAGGATCAATGAAACAAAGAGTTGGTTCTTCGAAAGAATTAACAAAATTGACAAACCCCTAGCCAGACTCACCAAGAAAAGAAGAGAGAAAGCGCAAATTAATAAAATCAGGAATGAGAGAGGAGAAATCACAACAGATACCAATGAAATACAAGAGATCATAAGAGAATACTATGAAAAACTATATGCCAACAAATTGAACAACCTGGAAGAAATGGACAAATTCCTAGACTCCTACAATCTCCCCAAACTGAATCAGGAAGAAATGGAGAATCTGAATAGACCAATCACAAGAAAGGAAATAGAAACGGTAATCAAAAACCTTCCCAAAAACAAGAGTCCAGGACCAGACGGCTTCTCTGGAGAATTCTACCAAACATTCAAAGAAGACTTAATACCTATTCTCCTCAAACTGTTCCAGAAAATTGAGAAAGATGGAGAACTCCCTAACACATTCTATGAAGCCAACATCACTCTGATCCCCAAACCTGACAAGGACAACACAAAGAAGGAGAACTACAGGCCGATATCACTGATGAACATAGATGCAAAAATCCTCAACAAAATTTTGGCAAACCGATTACAGCAATACATCAAAAAGATTATACACCATGATCAAGTGGGATTTATACCAGGGACACAGGGATGGTTCAACATCCGCAAGTCAATCAACGTGATACACTACATCAACAAAATGAAAAACAAAAACCACATGATCATCTCAATAGACGCAGAGAAAGCATTCGACAAGATCCAACACCCATTTATGATAAAAACCCTCAGTAAAATGGGTATAGAAGGAAAGTACCTCAACATAATAAAGGCCATATATGATAGACCCACAGCCAACATCATACTCAATGGACAAAAGCTGAAAGCCATCCCTCTGAGGACAGGAACAAGACAAGGGTGCCCACTTTCACCACTCCTATTCAACATAGTACTGGAGGTGCTGGCCAGAGCAATTCGGCAGGAAAAAAAAATAAAAGGAATCCAAATAGGTAACGAAGAAGTAAAACTCGCGTTGTTTGCAGACGACATGATCTTATACATAGAAAACCCCAAAGAATCCACAGAAAAACTATTAGAAATAATCAACAACTACAGCAAAGTAGCAGGGTATAAAATTAACGTGCATAAATCAGTAGCATTTCTATACACTAACAATAAACTAACAGAAAAAGAACTCAAGAACTCTATCCCATTCACAATCGCAACGAAAAGAATAAAATACCTTGGGATAAACTTAACCAAGGAAGTGAAGGATCTATACAATGAAAACTACAAGACTTTCTTGAAAGAAATTGACGATGACATAAAGAGATGGAAAGACATTCCTTGCACATGGATTGGAAGAATAAACATAGTTAAAATGTCCATACTACCCAAAGCAATATACAGATTCAATGCTATCCCAATCAGAATCCCAAGAACATTCTTCACAGAAATTCAACAAACAATCCTAAAATTCATATGGGGGAACAAAAGACCACGAATTGCTAAAGCAATCTTGAGCAAGAAAAACAAAGCCGGCGGAATCACAATCCCTGATTTCAAAACATACTACAAAGCTACAGTGATCAAAACAGCATGGTACTGGTACAAAAACAGGTGCACAGATCAATGGAACAGAATTGAAAGCCCAGAGATAAAACCACACATCTATGGACAGCTAATCTTCGACAAAGGAGCAGAGGGCCTACAATGGAGAAAAGAAAGTCTCTTCAACAAATGGTGCTGGGAAAACTGGACAGCCACATGCAAAAGATTGAAAATCGACCATTCTTTTTCACCACACACCAAAATAAACTCAAAATGGATCAAAGACCTAAAGATTAGGCCTGAGACAATAAGTCTTTTGGAAGAGAATATAGGTAGTACACTCTTTGACATCAGTTTCAAAAGAATCTTTTCGGACACTGTAACTCCTCAGTTGAGGGAAACAATAGAAAGAATAAACAAATGGGACTTCATCAGACTAAAGAGCTTCTTCAAGGCAAGGGAAAACAGAATTGAAACAAAAAAACAGCTCACTAATTGGGAAAAAATATTTACAAGCCACTTATCCGACAAAGGGTTAATCTCCATAATATACAAAGAACTCACACTGCTTAACAACAAAAAAACAAACAACCCGATCAAAAAATGGGCAGAGGACATGAACAGACATTTCTCAAAAGAAGATATGAATATGGCCAATAGACACATGAAAAGATGTTCATCATCGCTAATCATCAGGGAAATGCAAATCAAAACTACACTAAGATATCACCTTACCCCCGTTAGATTGGCAAAAACATCCAAAACCAAGAACGACAAATGTTGGAGAGGTTGTGGAGAAAGAGGAACCCTCATACACTGTTGGTGGGAATGCAAACTGGTACAGCCACTATGGAAAACAGTATGGAGATTTCTCAAAAAGTTAAAAATAGAAATACCCTATGACCCAGCCATCCCATTACTGGGTATCTATCCTAAGAACCTGATATCAGATATCTCAAGAGTCCGTTGCACCCCTATGTTCATCGCAGCATTATTTACAATAGCCAAGACGTGGAACCAGCCTACATGCCCAGAAACTGATGATTGGATAAAGAAGATGTGGTATATATACACAATGGAATACTACTCAGCCATAAAAAAAGACGAAATTGGCCCATTCACAACAATGTGGATGGACCTCGAGGGCATTATGTTAAGCGAAATAAGTCAGTCAGAGAAAGACGAACTCTATATGACTCCACTCATAGGTGGAAATTAGTATATTGAGAAGGAGATCTGATCGGTGGTTACCAGGGAAAAGGGGGGGTGGGGGGAGGGCACGGAGGGGGTAGTGGTGTACCCACAACATGACTAACAAAAATGTACAACTGAAATTTCACAAGCCTGTAATCCATCATAACATTAATAAAAAAAAAAAAAAAAAAAAAAAAAAAAAAAAAAATTAGTAAGATATCTAGTGCCAGGAAAATAGGAAGCACCCAACAAATACTGAGCCATTTATCAATTAGCAACCTATTGGGCTATATGCAAAACAAAGATCCCAGTAACAATAGCTTTGAGAAATATAGATTTGTCTCATGAAACAAGAATTCCAAGGTTGGGAAATCCAGGGCTGATATCCTGCCTCAGTGATGCTAAAGACCCAAGACTTTTACAACTGTACAGTTCACCATCCTTAGCAGGAAATAAGTCAAATAGATGGCCTTATTTCCTTCTGAGCATCAAGGTCTAGAAACTCGTGGCTCCTCCTCACCCACATCTTGAAGAAGAGGGAATTATTTCCTTTGCCAGAAGTGTTCTAAAGAATTTACTCTCTGTCTCTCATTTCCATAATTACAACTCTCAACACATTCTATTCTTTCAATTCTCACCAGTTTCATATTTTTCCCCCTAAACCATTGAGAGGTGACATAATTAAATCAATGCTTGAATTTGAAACCAGAAAAAAAAAACAACAAACCCTGCCTACTTCTGAATGGAGTCAAGATTTCTATTTCTCCCTCTCTCAGTATTAATATTAAGATACCGTCATGGGGTGGGCTTGGGGGAGGCCAGGCTTTAGAATATATCTCTTTGCTGAATAAGTGACAAAAGTTAAAAAGCAGTAATTTAGGAAACTTAAATGTGACAGTGGATGATAGATGGTTGCTGGCAAGGCTGCAAAATGAGAAACATTAAAATCGTATATTAGAATAGATCAAGCTCTGTACTCCAGTTTGTGTCAGCAAGTTTCTTTTGATATGTCAAGTCTCGATAGGCTTGGAACTCCAGTCTACTTTGAAGATGGATTTTAAAAGGAATACGTTTATGTTTAGGCACTTAATAATGCCATGTGCACCAAGAAGTCAGGGACAAAATCAAACTGAATGCGTTACTGTTTATTGGCTGTGGGATCTTCCCATGCCCGGCACCCTGGGTCTCGGTGTACGTTCAGAAGTTCTGGAGATCCTTTCAGAATCAGATCAAATATCACCTCCTCCAGGAAGGCCTTCTGATCCTCGCAGCTGGCTGCATTTCTGCCTCCCCAGAATCTTCAGCTCCCTGTTTGGACCTTTCTCGTGGCACTTGGCGTTTTCTCCACTGCAATAGGTCTGCCTCTGTCAGTGTCTTATCTTCCCTGCTAAACTGTGAGTTCTCAAGGACAAGGGCAATGATTATTTCATCTCTGTACAGGGCCTGGGAGGCAGCATGACATCTGTACGTATATCTGAAGGTTTCTCTGCTATCCTATCAGTGCCACCACTCATGAGGTCCCAACACTTTGCTCACACTTTTATTAGAATCTTTATCCATCGTGAGCCAGTTACTTATTTCTGCACCTTTCCCCCCTTCCATGCAGTGAATTTCTTGAGGATAGAGACTAGGTACTATTCATCTTGGGAATCCCAATGACCAGAACAGGGTCTGAGCCATAGAAGAGCTTGTTAGATACATGGCTCAGTGAGTCAATAAATGAATTCCAAGAACTTCACCTCTTTGTAGCTGACCATCCACGGGCCAGGATCTCTAAGCAGCTATGTGTCCTAGAGCAAATAAATTTCCTCTCTATAAAGGCTAAATCACGTGACCTCCAAGACCCTTTCTACCACTAATATCAAATAATTGTATTTGCTCAATTCTCTGTCTCAGTGGTAATAGAAATAATAGTACTATTTACTAGTATTCACTATAGACTAGTACGATTTTGCCCTTATATCTTTCATTTATATAAACACATTCATCATCATTGTTAAGTCACGTGGGGACTTAGGTTTGGACAAAGGGAAGGAAGCATATTCCAGCAGGATGCTCTCAGGGGTTTATTCTCTCCTATGGTCTCAAAGGCAGATTGAGAAGAAGCTGACTCTTCAAGCCACCCAAGAGTGTGACCTCTCACTCTCCTCCATCAAGACCCCCAAGGACAGATGTGAAACAAGGAAAGGGAGATATGGAGGAAAGAGAAGGGGACAATCACATTTCACTCTCCTCTCCTTATCTGCTGAAATTACTCCATCTCAAGAGTGTGTTTTTAAGATCACTGCCTTCCCTTGGTGTTGCATCATTCTCCAGTCAAGCCCAGATACAATGTTTTGAAAATTATTAGCTAAATTTTAAACAATATCTCTTTGTTATTGGTATAGTGCTATTTCAAAGCTGGCCAATGTCTTAAAAAAACACTTTGTTGAGGTATGATTGACATACAAAAAGCTGTATATATTTAATGTGTACAACTTGATGAGTCTGGAGATAAGTGTATACCCATGAAACCATCACCACCATCTCTGCCATAAACATATCCATCTCCTCCAAAGGTTTCCTTCTGTCCCAATGGATCTTATGTTAAGTGATCAATGTCTTTTTTTTTTTAAAGATTTTATTTTTTTTCCTTTTTCTCCCCAAAGCACCCCGTTACATAGTTTCATATTCTTAGTTGTGGGTCCTTCTAGTTGTGGCATGTGGGACGCTGCCTCAGCGTGGTTTGATGAGCAGTGCCATGTCCCCACCCAGGATCCGAACCAACGAAACACTGGGCCGCCTGCAGTGGAGCGTGCGAACTTAACCACTCGGCCACGGGGCCAGCCCCAAGTGATCAATGTCTTTTGAAGCCAGATTAATAGTGGAGACATTGGGTGTTCTGTTCTGGCGTATTACTTCTCTAAAAGTCGTTTCACTATGACTTGTGGTTTTTAGAATAGTCCACTTGCGTATGGAAATTCTACTGGAGTAGCAGGACTATAAGTAATGGCAGTATTAGAGGTAAATAACATATTTCTAGAGCTCTTCATATATTGACATTTTGTGTCCTGTCCATGGTGAGTTTCAGTACTTCAGAGCTTACCATCTAAAATCATGTTATCTGGACCTGAATCCACATACAAGCCAAAGAAGCCACTCGACCTCTTTGGGCCCCGGTTTCCTCATTTTTTAAACAGAAATAATAATAGCAGGCCCCTTCTAGGGTTTTTGTGAGGATTAAGTAAAAATAAAGCAGGTGAAGTTTTTCTAATCGTCCCTGGCAAACCAGAAGCACCGATTTCATTACAATTATTATTACTGTATTTTTGATTCCCTCCCAGCAGTTGTACCCAGCACATAGATATTAATCTCTGCTCCTAACAGCTGAGAAAACTGAGATTCTGAAGCTTGTCTGCTCTGAAACAGAAAGTAAGGAACTAGACACAGGGCAAGAATTACTTTTTCCCATCCCAAGCTTTCACTGCATCCATAGCAGCCTTTCTTTCAAGCGATCATATTCACCTGGAGGCAACATTGTGGGATAGATGAGCCAGAGGAAGTGAACCTAGTGGAATATTCGAAGTACATCCAAATATGCCCCCCCTCTTAAAATATGGTCAAAAGCCCTGGGAATCTAAATTCCACTCTAGATGTGAGCTGGATATTCAGAGGAATCTGAACTCCTACCAGACACCAGAGGTCCATAACTCTGCTGAACAGAAGGTCACCCAGCTATAAATAAATGGATTTGTTCATTGAAACGGTGCCAGCACTTCATTTTAAACCGTGCTGAGTGGCCAATCCAATGGCAGAAGAGGGAGGTATTGGTTTGTCTAAAGTTCCATAATCAAAGACTGAACAGATGTCTGCTTTGTCCAAGTGGAATCCTGCGACCACACTTCCAGGCACCGCTGTTAGGAGGGTCCTAGCTCTTTCTGCCTGGTTGTATTAAAGTTTTGGGGTGGGGAGGGGAAAGCTTGTATTTACACTTAGGACGCTGCTCTGTAAAAGTGTGTCTAATTCTAACAGAAGATGCAGGGAAAACCATTCATACATATGCGTCTGAAGACCTATTTTTGTTTGCTTGGTTCATTTTGCTTTTGTTTTTTACTTGCTTCTCCCTAAAGCCTTCACATTTTTATCCAGGGTTGCTTAAAGAGCAATAGTCTTTGTAAACGCTCAGGAGAAAACAAACCGTTGGCGTGACATTTCTTTCAGATCAACATGATTTTGTTCCTCCTGATGCAGAGGGCATTAAAGACCTGCTTTGTCCACCAGAAGCTCTAGAATATATTGCACACAAGCATCAGAGATGCACATGAAGAATTCATTTGCTTCGTCATTTTTTTTAAAGGGGTGATCAGAGACACATAAAATCTTCATGAAAAATGGATGGAGGAAAAAGCCTCCAAATGGAGAAAAAAAAAAAAAACCCTTCCAATGACTGGGTCAAAGGTGAGCCAAAGAAAATGACTCCTGGAGAGACGGTGCAACTCAGAGCTTGTCATTAGCCAGAGAAACCCAGCTGCCTCTGCATGCACGTGCGCAAGAGGGTCCGCCAGAAAGCCAGATGCCGCTTTGGGGAGGTACAGGCCCAGAGTGCTTGTCATGCAGTGATGGCTTTGGCTGTCCAGGTAATAGATTAACAAGAGGAAATGTTTCTTTCACTCGATGACACTTCCACTTACGCACACAATTTGCCACTTTGAACATATGCACACGCAAACACAAAAGACACATCTGAGGCCTTGGGAGGGAAATAAGCCGAGGAGAAAAAGAAGGGAAGTAAACAGAGGCCTCATAACATTTCCTTTGCCACAGAACCTCTTTGTATGGGGTATGTCTCCAAGTCACTACACGCTTTGAGGATGGAGTCCTTTTTAGAGAAGCTAATTATAAAAACGTGGTCTGGAATGGAAACGCTGAGATGGCTCCAAATCGTTCCAAAGTAGGTTGCCAGGTTCCTTGTAGCTTTCAATGTGTCTTAAAATTGCCAAGCCCTCTCTGCTCACCATTTCTGTGGCCTAGACCTCCCTTGCTGCAAAGAATAGTGATTTTGGAGAACTGAAAGAAATGATGGGGGTGGGGAGAAGGGGAGAAAGAGAGTTTGAAACTTTCCTAATGCATAATTAATTCTTCATTGAATCAAGCAAGTTTCCTTAGTTATTTATATCCTTTTCTTTTAATATTCAGTAAAATGACTCTAATATGATGCAGACACACAGGATTTGGGGTGGTCAGCAGTAACCTCTTTCTCTTTTGTTGACTCTCTCAATTGTATTAAATCCTGCTCCAGTTGTAATCTATCTGCATTTTAACCTAACCAGGGCAATGAGGGGATGTCCGCCAAGTACTTTAACCACATTACTACCCATCACTGCCCTGTGAAAAGATAACATGATATTGAGCATTTAATGTGTATATTGGTGTAGACCAGCCAGTGGAGCTATCAGCGAGGGTGGGAATGTTTTTATATCTGTACTGACCAATGTGGTAGCCCCCAGCCGCAGGTGGCTTTTGAGCGCTTGATATGTGGCGAGTGTGACTGGGGCACTGAAGTTTTACTCTTGTTAAATTTTAATTAATGCAAACTTAAATAGTTGCATGTGGCTTGTGGACACTGTGTTGGGCAATGTGGATTCAGAACCTTGGAAAAACAAGTCAAGAACTCATGTAACCACACTCCATACTGGAAAGGGCTCAGAACCCAGACCAACTTTGCCAATTGATTTGTACGTTCCACTCAGGCGAGTTACGGAATGACTCTGAACCTTGCTTTTCTCAGGAGTAAGATGAATGCAAGAACCTGTTCTCCACCTTCCTCACGTTGTTATTGTCTGGCTGAACGCAGTTAAGGAGCATTAAAAAGTTTAGCTAAAAATAGTGCGTCATGCAACTAAGGTCTAGAGATGATATTAAGTGAAGTAGGCTTCCTTCACTGAGTCTTCATTTTAGCCTTTGGAAGGACTTTGAACGCCATACTAGGAATTTGCCCTTTAAAAATTAGTTAACTAGACCCATTTCACAAATGTGGAAAGTGATGCATAGAAAGATTGAGTCACTTTCTCAAAATCACTCAGGGCTGATATTTAAATCCAGGCATTTGGGTTCTAAGTTCTTATCCCTATAATGACTCCCCAAAGTCCATGCTGACTCATTAGTGGCCTCTCTAGCACCCATTTCTCCTTCTCTACTCTGATCCCTGAAGATCTGAGCCACATGTTTTGAATGCTTGGCCTTAAGCCAATGTGCACATCTCCTGTGCCTAGGCACACGACATAGATGGGCACATGCTGCACTTCCGGCCAATGAGACTAAGACATTTCCTGGTGCCTTTAGGTGGAGAAGTTTTCTTTCTTGTTTGTTATAAACTGGGAAACTTGTAATCCTTGTTATTGTTGGCAAATATTTTCTAATCAACATTCTGCCTAAGATAAAGATGGAACAAACACTACGTAAAACAGAGTGGAAAAGTGAAAAAAACCTTGGTTCTTGGTGATATTGGTGATCTGCTTGAGCCAGCTTTACCTGTAGTCCACTCTATGGCTGGACTTTTCAGTTACATGGAATTATTTTATAAAACAGTATATACATATACATTATTGTTGTTGTTGTTATAACTAGCAGTGGAAAGCAACCCAAACTGACTAATATAATCATGCCTCATACAAACTTGAAATTTCACAACCCAGAAAACTATGTCCATCCACTGAAAGCCAAAGTTTGGAACTAATAAATGCACAAAGAACGTGTAGCTCTTAGCTCAGAGACACAATTCTCTGCTCTGGCATTTGGAGTGAGGTCTCCATAACAAGGGATAACAGATTAACTCTGCAGCAAGCAACGGCAGTACATTAAAAGAATATTAAGGTTGTGACAGGAAATGATATCAGTAAAAGCAATTCCTTGGGAAGGGAGAGACACCATATGTGCAGCCAATGCGGAGATGCAAGGGCAAGGGGGGGAGAGCATTAAGAAAGTCATTAAAGAGACTCCCCATTGTGCCCAGGAGTTAGAAGACATATGGCGCCTTTGCCCTGAGTTGGGAAGTTTCATTCTCTTCACTTCCAACTTTACACTCATCCTGTGCACCTTAGGAAGAAGACAGGAATAACAGCTGAACGAGAATCAGCGATGTGGGTCCTCATCTTAAGGTGACTCAGCAGGATCGGGAGCTGGGTGGTGTAGTGGAAAGAGCATTGGGTTATAAGTTACAAGGCTGGGGTTCTACGCATTATTAACCCTGTGACCTTGGTCAGTCACTTGAACTTCCTAGCTGTAGTTGCCCCATCCAAAAAACAGAGGAAGGACAGGGAAATACTACCCCTTCCATGAAGATGCATGCATGCATGCGAGTCAATGCATGATCTTTCTTTCCAAAAAAACCCAACAGTGAACTCATAAATACAGAGAACAGATTGGTGGTTGCCAAAGGTAGGGGGTGGGAGTGAGTGAGAGAAACAGGTGAAGGGAGTCAAAAGGTACAAACTTCCAGTTATAAAATAAATAAGTCCTGGGGATGTAACGTACAGCATGGTGACTATAGTTAATAACACTGTACTGTATATTGAAAGTTGCTAAGAGAATAAATCTTAAAAATTCTCATCACAAGAAAATGAAATTTGTAAATATGTGTGGCAATGGATGTTAACACGGCTTCTTGTAATGATCATTTCAGAATATATACAAATACGGAATCATTACGTGGTACCTCTGACAATAATATAATATTATGCGTCAAATGTGTTTCAGTAAAAATATTCATACATGCCTTGCCTGCGGGATTTTGCTCCTGTGCTCCCGGGTCTGTATACTTTCCCCACAAGCCCTCTTTAACTGTTATTTTCGGCTCAGATGCCATCTTCTGGAGGAAGTCCTCTCTGACCTGTATGGAATATCTCCCCTTCTCCCCCTACCAGCCCTAGGACTTATCACACAGTGCTGGGATTGCCTGTCCCTTCTCCACAGGAGTTATAGCATGTACACATCTCCACTTTCCACCCGACACACCTAACTAAGCATTAAGCTCCTTGAGATCAGGGACCATGTTTGTGCATCACTGTGTTTCCGGGATAACTAAGCACAGGGCTGACATGAGGCAGGTGCTCAAATTCAGGCACCAACATGAACTAGGTCCTCCAAGCTGTGAGAGATCCCTGGTGCCTCTGTCAGCATTTTGTCCCATTCTCTGCAGTGTAATTGAGACAATCCTCCCCTTCTTCAGGTGCCCTTTGACCTTCCCCTTGACTCTCAGGAGTGGGCTTTGGCAAAAGAGGACAATGCAGCGTGTGACAGCCTCAATCGCATTAAGGATAAAATCCATCTCTGTTGATGGATGTATTATATCAGCCATAAGAGATATGCATTTGGTTAAGCAATACATACAGTGATCCATACCTTTGTTTTTGAGACGAACTGCAATTTTGCTTTTGCTTTTTTCTTTGGCAAACATATAAGAGGGAAGGGGATCCCAAAGAATAAGTAGTTGGTCAAATAGCAAGATTTGAACCCAGTCTAACAACAGCCAGGCTCTGAATGCAGGTCATATTCTTGTCACTTGATGCAGACGGTAACTGGGACGCTTGCAAATTACAATGAAACTGGGTGAGGCAAGACTCCTAGTGTTTTCAAAGATTCAGTTACCCACTATGGCTGTGGATTTCATAAGTTCACAGCAGCTTTGTCAGCCCCACGTTCCACTTATTCTGATTTTCGACTTTGCTGTCTCCACTTTTACAGATGAATTAAAAGGTAGATAACCGTTCCAGCAAATAGCAACATAACAATAACGAAGTGCAACCCAGCTGAGGGCTGAGATAATATATTTCCATTTGAGTTTATCTTTCCCCAAATTTCTTAAAGTGCATCACCCACCAAAAATTCTCCCTGCATAAATGCAAACATGATTAAACTGGTGATTGCATCTGGAAAAAAAAATCGTGCTATGTGGCAAAATAGTTTGATGCTCATCTTGCTGCTTTCAGGAGCAATTTCACAAGGCTGCAGAATGCATCCAGAAACTTTGATACAAAGAGAGATATCGATGAGTCTCAGATCCCGATCAAGAATTTGAAGAAGGATCTTCAAAGTTATCCATTTGTTGGAGATGCGAGTTACTGAAGTAACTGTTGGGTATGTTATGCACATGCACGTCCAAGCTTCAGAGAAACGGGATGGTAGCTATGTATGAACCTAAGATCCCATTTAATTTCCATCCAATGCCTCCTGAACCAGAACCCTAATTCTCACATAAAAGGAGGAAACTGAGATGCCAAGAAGATAAGTGATACGCTTATGGTCTAAAGGCCAATGAAGATCTCTCTCAGGGGAAAGGCAAAAGTTCCTCTCTGAAAAAATCTTAATGCCCTGCTCATCTCCCCTCATCTTAATGCTTTACTGAAAACTGCCCAGACTCCCAACTACAAGCACCTGCACGTTAGCCACTGATGTCCACTTTGCCCACTGTGTGGCAGGCTGAAAGACCTGGAAAATTAACATCGCTTCCAAGTATATGGCGGCATAGAGTTGGTATTTGAATTCCCCAGCACCCTCACCCCTTAGATTCAATAAAATGGAGAGGTGGGTCCTACACTGGCTACCAGAGATTCTCCAGGGACATTAATTTCCAGTCACCCACAGTGGTAATTCTCTTGATAACGCACCTTTTATCATCTAACTTCCTTTGTCTTAGCTCCTTGCTCACTGTCTGGTGTCTGGTATTTCCTTCTACTCCCAACTAAACTACTTGGACTTGAATTTTTTCTTAGGGTCTGCTTTTGGGGGATTGCAAATTGAGACAGTTCTATCTGCTTTAGACCCCATGGACCCATCGATTGCCCTTGCTCACCAAAACAGTCACAATTTCCATTTCACTTTTCTCCCCTCTGTCTCACCACTTAGATTGCATCCCCAAATGGATGGGAAACCATGGAATGACGTAACTAAGTTTTCCTCTGAACAGAAGGGTAAAGATCTGCACAAGGATAAAAGCCTGAATTCTACCACCCAGTGGGGGCTGGGCAGTATAAGATCAGTGGGAAGGTGAGTGGATTTGGGGATCTATTTCCTTATTGCGTTTAAGTGAGACATGTTTCTATATGGGATTTTAGAAAGGGAATCACTTGATGATCAATCAGATGCACTGAGCAGTGTTTTCTATTGTTGCTTTAATGCAGAAGGAATATTGCTAACCATTACTAGATTTATAGTATTCAAACCTAATTATCATCCTGGATTTCCTGTTAGATTAGCAGAGTGGAAATGATAATCCTGACTGGTTATGTATGCTTGGACATTTTATGAAGGGAATTCAACCACTGGAAATCCAGATTCCAAGATAGAAATCACTCTCCTTCACGTATATAAACAATTTAGTGCAGTGCCTGACTCATTTTACCTGCTTGTTGACTTGTTGACTATTTTCATCCAAGCACTGAAAAGAAATGGTATTAACCACAAATTCAGTGATATCATCATTAAGCGTTGACATGCACACTGCCTTCAGGAAGTGCTAATAGGAAGAATTGTGCATTCTGAAAACCAGATAGGGCCATTTGTCACATACCTGCAGCTTTCTTGCTGGTATTCCGAGAAGAGCTCCAGAAAGCCACCTTGAGAGGGTTTACTTCAAGGCTATGACATTATCCTTGTTTGGTTCCATCCCCTGAAATTTAACAGTGACACTCAGCTCACAAGAAAAACTTGATACCCATTCCATGTAAATAATTTTAGAGGCTAAAGAAATCTACCATTGAAAAAAATTTAGGAGGATATAAGGAGGTTTAACCAAAAAACACTAAATTCAATTTTGTATCCAGTGACTCAAGACAACACTGTAGTTAATGAAGCATCTTCCCCTTCTCTCTCCGTCTCTCCCTTCTCCTCCTGCTTTCTCCCACCTCCTCCCTTCTTCTTCTCCTCTTTCTCTTCCTCTCTCTCATCTATCTCTGTCTCTCTTAAATAGAACTTTATGACCAGTGAAATACATTACAGTGAGTTTTCTGTGAAAGAGCTTGATTCTTATTGTCACATTAGTTTGAAACCCAGGCAAGATTGCGATCAGCTCCTATAAGAAGCTATCCTTTGTATGATAAAACTTCTCCTATAATTTTCAGAGTTTTGAGGAATTGTGTAACTGATCTTTTAACCCCATCTCTTCAATTTAACAGAAAAGCCTCAAGGTTTTAAGAAGACTTAGAATTGACGGGTTCAGTCTCACTTTCTGGTCTTGAATCTGTCCTATGACATCTCTACCTTGAATACCGGTAGTGACAGGGAACTCATTCCTGTAAAAACCTCACCCATCTACCTACAGAGTGCTCCAGCTCTTGACACATGCTTTTCTAGTTTGAGTATGTTGGCTTATTCCCCAACGGGAGTATTGAGAATTAAAGTGACACTCAAACCAATAAGTCTGAGGATAAAACCCTGGTAGGGAGAAAAAATAGGTAAAGAAAAAGAAGAAATTCAAATGGCCAATAAGCATACATCATAGAGGTCAGCCTCATTAGGAAGGGAATACAAATGGAACAAAAATGAGATCTCATTTTCTATCACTTAAGTCGGGTTAGGAAAAAACTAAATGGTGAAAATACTTCTGGTTACATCAGGGAAATGGACGCTTGTATACATGCCCACCTTAGGAGAAAATTGATTTTAAAAACCTCAGGAGGGAAGTTTGGCAAAACCTATCTGATATCTTCAATATGCCTACATCCTTCGATACATCGTTAATGCTTCCAGAAACAGGACTTAAGGACATGAATGTGTAAAAACATTTAGCAACCCCCCAGTTCGTTCTGGTTTTATTTGAAGTAACAAAATGGGAGATATTGACATCTCTTATGGTTTATCCATACACTAACTACCATTCCTTTGTGAGGATGGTGATTAATTAGTAATTATTGACATGGAAATATCTTCATGATATATCCTTAAATTTAGAAATCAAACTAAGAACACTATTGCTAGAAAAAAACTGTAAACTACAACTATGGTACCAATGGGGAAATTTGAACACTGACTAGGTATTTGATGACGTCAAGGAATTATTATTACCTTTTTGGGTGCAATTATGGTATTGTATTGATTTTTTAAAATACTATGTTAAGAGCTACTGATTAAACAAGTGGATTGGCCATATGTGTGGTGGGTTTTCCTCTGGAAATGCCTTTCAGATGAGATGAAAGGAATAAGTTAAAGATTCGCAGGAATAAAGGCATTGGAAGAGACTCTAGTGAATGAGAGATTTTAACATTTTGTAGAAGATAGAAAGTGGATGGAATAGCGATCTGAGAAGTGTAATAGTGAGAAGTGAAATGGTGCACCCCACTCAGCCTGGGAAGTCTTGAAAATTTGAGACCTCAGGAACAACAGGAAGAGGGTGAGAAAAGACACTGAAAATGGGGACCAGTGACAAATTTTGTTAGGAGTAGTCAAATCCCACATAGCAAGGTGGTCACATCCCTCTTTCACAGAAGCCAGGAGGCTCAGTACCTGTTTGTGGATGGCTTGAACAAAATGAGATTGGTTTTAGCTCTCTTCAGAGGGATTTGCTTTCACTGTTATGGTGAGTTCATAGCAAGAATTCTTTTCTCCTCGGCTCTAGAAGAGGTTAAATAGCATAGGAGTTATCTGATCCTTTCACTTTTGGTAAAATTCCCCTTTAAAATCACCTACATCTAGCATTTTTGCGGAGAGATTTTTTTTTTTTTTGACTCTGAGACAACATTCACTTGTTTGTTTGCTTAAATTTCCTTTCACGCCCAGAATCAGTTTTGGTAATTTATTGTTTTTTTTAATGAGGTAACCAAGATCAGTAACTGCAAAATGACTTCTGTTACAGAGTTTCTTTCCCCTTTACAGACGCCTTCCTACATCTATGGCATATGTGCGTGTGTGTGAAAATGTGTATGCATGTGTTTCATTTGGTCTTCACCCATCACTTATCTACTGGCCTAAATGGAAAGGGGGACGCTAGTTGTTCTTTCTCTATATACCATCCATGATGTTAAAAAACTAGATTTATGGTCCTGCCTCTCAGTATGGAACCCTGATTTTGGAGAACTTTGTTCTGCATCTAGTATCTCTGCCCTCTTCCTCCTCGTCCCTCTGGCTCTGGCTCTGTCTCTCTCTGTATTATGAGCTAAAGGTTTTTCCTAGTTTCTTCAAAACTGGAGCACGCATTTCACTTTCTCTCTTTGTTGTTTTTGACTGCTGTCTGAGAGGAGGATGAGGTAGAATATCTTTACTTTTCCACTGTAAAACTGGAAGCTTTTTGGATTTTTAAAACTATGTCTCCCCTGCTAAATTTCCCCAAGAGCTCAATGACAATATCTGCCTTGTTCAAGTCTGTATCCTAAGCATCTGACTCACAATAGGGGCTGAATAAATATTTGTTGAATAAATGCAAAAATGATTTAATAAATAAAGTATAATCTCGTTTTGAGGAAAAAAATAGTATTGAATGTGTTGGGGAGGATACATACGGAGAGGTTAATACTGATAATCTCTAGATGGAATGGGATGTGTTATTCTTGTCATTATCTGCTTTAGGCTACAATAAACATATTTCTCTTGTAATAGGAGGGAAACACTTTAATAAGACATGATTTTAAAAGGCATTTTAACAAGTGCTCATTTCTAAATACAGTGATCAAATCTATTGAATCTACCAGGATGTCCAGATTCCAGCGCCTTGTTGCTCCTGTGAGTAAACTTGTACTGGCTGAATCGAGGCTCTCAGTTTGCACTCACAAAATGATGCTCATGATCATCGTGAGAGGAAAGAGAATCCCCTCCTTGGACCTCCCTGCAAGATTATAAACCCTCATGCCCGTGTTCTATAAGGGTGAAACAATTGAACACATCTTCTGCTTCAGCTTGCAGTTGGAGAAAGTATTTGAGAAGAAGCCACCAAAGGAAATAACCAGTCCCTTAATTGCTCTCTCCTTTTCAGGGATGATTTGTTGGTTTGAGAGAATTTCAGGGAAGACCATCAGTGTACTCAGTTGCAACTCTTGGGACAAACAACATTTCCAAAACGTGGGAGCTAGGCTTTCCTTGGTGTGCCAACATCTCCCCTTACTTAGCTCTCTCCAGCCATTCAGGCCTTCTCTCTATTTTCCAAATGCATTGGATTCATCCTCATCATCTCTTCTGTTCCATCCACTGCTTCAAATGCTGTTCTTCCTGGATTCTTTTTCCATTAGGTCTCAGCTCAAGTGGTAGCTTCTTGGAGAGAACTTCTTTGCCACTCAGTCTGTCACTCTGTCTCATGATCCTATTCTAGTTTCTCCTTTCTATTGGCTATTTTCCTGCTTTTCTCACTTACTAGTTTACTTTCTTTCCCTCATTAGGAATGTAGGTTTTCTGAGATGCTTGTTTGCCTGATTCACTATTTTATCCCCAACACATCTAAGAGCTCATATTTTAACACACTAAAAGCTCAATCCATATTTGTGAATGGGAGGGCAGGAGGGAAGAAAGGAGAGAAAGAGAGTGGGAGGGAGGGAGGAATTCAACACATCCTCTCTTAGATGTAAATCTTAATTCCAAAACCGATAAGATAGCCTGGAAAATAAAATCTCTTCCATTTCCCACCATCTTCTTTAGAAGACAGTTGAAATTCTAAATAGCAAGTTTCCCATTATACACATACTGTAAATTAACATAAATATGTAGTAAAAATTGAAATGTGAATATAATGGTTCACACTTAGCGTTTCTTTGTTCACACATCAATGATAGCAAACTCCATTACATGATTCAAGGGGAAATGCACAGAAATACCAGGACCTTGACATTTTTCGGAATCCTTGGCTTGAGAAAGTTACAAATCTTCAACTTGGATTCTTTCCTTTGAATCTGAAACATGAGGGAAAGAGACAAAACTAGCCACATTTTTACTCATTAAGAATCACACGGATAGTTGGGCGACAATGTGCATATACTTAGCAATACTGAACCGTACACTTAAAAATGGCAAAAAGAGTAAAAAAAGAGGGTTTAGCCATGCCTCTGCCCCCTTCTGTCTGACACAATAATCACTAGAGCATTTGTTAGGATGGAGCTTACATCAGCCTTGGCCCCTGGACAACCAGGATGAGCAGAGCCTCAGGTGACCCTGATAGGCATCTAGCAGGAGCGAGAAGTAACCTTCGTTATAAGTCACAAGACTGTTTTATTGTTTCTGCAGCAAAGCTTAGGCCATCTTGATCGATATATGGTTGTTACTTGGGGATGAGGGAGCGGGGAGACAAGGAAGAAAGAGAGTGTAATCAGAGACTTGAGCATGTTTGTAGGTTTAAGGGGAAAAGGCAGGAAAAGAGAAAAATTGAAGATGTAAGAGCTGGTATAATTGGTTGATTGGTCTTGGGGAGGCCAGGGGCTGTGTTATCCCTGTGCACGCTAGCAAACAACAGACCAGGCACACTGAGTATGTGGTGAGCACAGCTCACTAGGAGATGCTCATGACGGGTACCATCAATGTTACAGGCATTCTCTGCCAGTGGAATCTCTTCTGGAGAAAGCTAAATAGCTGATGATCAAGAATTTGTCTGAGACAATTTAGCATCAGGATTTCCTCAACAAGCAGAGGAATGGAAGGAATATCTTCTCGGTGCCTCAGTTTCTTCATCTATAGAATGGTGATAATGATAGGACCTACCTCACAGAGTTGTAAGAATTAGAGTTATTATATATGTAAAGGATTTAGAACAGTATTTGGCAAGAAGTGAGTTCTCTTTCAGGGCCGTCTCAGAATCTGTTTGGGTTTTAGGAAGAAGCTTTAAATATGGTGCCGAAATCTGCTGCTGGCTTCTTGTTGCTATCATTTAAACAACAAGAGAGGATGATAAGAAACAGCAAAGTTCTGGTTTGAACTGGGAAGCACACAGGCTTGGTGAGCAATGACTATTTTGTTGTTAAATACAAATCAATCTTAATGTATCTTAAAAAAATAATCACATAGATAAATTATCACAGATCTGATGTTAGCAAAGTTTGAATGAATGGGAAGTTTTTGTAACTGCTTGCTGACACTACAAGGAAAGCAGTGAAGAAATAAAGGGAAGGAGGGAGAAGACAGGAAGACTGAGAAGGAGATAGAGAAGACAGAGAGGAAGAGACAGAGAGATAAGAGAGGAAGTGAGCAACATACAGAGAAACACGAGAAGGGGGGAGAAGATTGAAGCTCCAAAGCGCTGAAAGGCAGGGAGCCAGAAGAAAGAAAATCTAGGAAAAAGCAAAGCTTATTGACTAGTTGACAAAACAGACTAAAAAATCAATAATGTTTTCTCTGACACTTTAGATAACTTCCCAGTAATGCTGGGCAGTGTGCTGAAGAGAGGGGTTCCCGTGGCTGACAGCTTCACTCCAGAACAAGTTGAGTTTTCTCTATTTTTACATCTCCCCAGGTGGGAAGCAGTGCAGGCTGTCACCTTCCAAAAGGATGAAAGTCAACCTTCTTCACCATCAAGGGGACTTTGGAGCTGAGAGCAGGGGGTGGCGGAGGCAGGGGTACTTTTCTTTTGGATGTAGGGTCTGTCAGTGACGGATTCTGCCTTCCTGGCAGCAGGAGCCTGATAAACACAAGATTACTTTTGAAGATCGTTGCCAAAACTAGTCCCAAAGAGGAAGAAGTAACCGACAGCAGTCTCTCAAACTTTAGTATTGTTCAGATAACTTTCAAAGAGGAAAAGCAATGGAAGTCTTCAGCGCTGACTCATAATCTTTATAATATCTTCAGTTAAATACATGTGACCACTGACACGGGCATAAACTCTCATGCTTGGAGCTCTTCTACAGCTATAGAAATTGAAATAAGTTTACAAGTTGAATGCACACAAGCTCTGATATCAACAAAATCCAAATCAGCTACATTAATGGGAAGGGTTTTAAAAAATAACTTGCCACCATAGGGTTAAATCATAGAAAACCATAGCCTCAGGTGCTGTTTTATATTTAATCTCTGTTAGTGTTTTGACCTTGGTGATGGTAATATAGAAAATTCCTGATCCCTCATAAATGCATAGAGTGCTATTACCATCCCCCAAGTCTTTACTTTCTGCTTAGAATGATCGGGACACAGGCCCCACAAGTAACCAAGTTCTTTTGAGTGAGATCAACTTCAAAGGGATCTCTTAACTTTCCATAAAGCTGACTCATTCCCTTGAAGGTGAGGTTAGCATTGTGGCCTTTTGAAACCTGAATTAGGCAAGTATGTAGTCCTATTACTGTTGGAATCAGGAAAAGAAAACTTCTTCTAAATTGACTGCTTGCAAACCATTGCAAAGTTACCATAAAAATGATGACCATGAAACACATCCATCACATGAGACTGCGATCTTGAAATTCCAATGCAGGACGTTCGCAATTTGGCCTTCCTACACTATTGTCTGCCAGAAGCACACTCACTTCTTTCCATTCACTACAAAACCTTCATCCCTACAGTATATGATAATACAATTTGGGCCAAGTTTGAGTGGAAACACACAAAATTCTGTGGAATTATGTGGCAGTACTTGGTAATAAGGTGAATCATAATATGCTTTTATTATATTCAGATTATCACCTAGATAGAAATAAAACTTTTGCTTAAGAATTCCCAGACCTCAGCAACACGTCCTCAGACCCTCAAGGCCTGGTGAACCTCAGATTGAAATGAAATGGTGAAGAAGGACAGCTCTCTTTGCAAGTCCAAAGCCTCAGACTCTAGCATAAGCTGAATTTGGTGATGGGTGAGTCCAAGGTGATCAAAGACGCTGGATTTTGGGAGAAGGGGGCTGTGCTAGACATCTGCTCTTCACACTGCCAGGTTCATTCTCTTCCTTCTCCCTCCTGCTCTGTTAGCTGGAAGGCTGATCTGTATGGACCGCACGTTGGCCTTGCCTTTGGGCTCCAGAGTTGGTTCATCAGATGGGAGGCACTGGCAGAACTGAAGGGGAGGAGCATTATGCAGCTTGATTATTTAGTCTCCAGGATCCCTCCCTTCCAGGTCACCAGCGCTCACTACAACCCTTTACTGAAGCCCACAGACCTTGTGCGGGCATGCTCTGCCATTCACACTATTACTAGTCTCCTAGCACAGGGCTACTGCACTATCCTTGGAGTTTTCCCTAGCCTCGCCCTGATTTTTGTAACTAGCCCTTTTTATAAATGTTCCTCAAATCACTCGATTTGATTCTGCATCTCTCTCCTTCCAGGATTTTGATTTATACATGCGCCTACCTAGTCAACAAGACCAGAAGCACCCACAGTGTCCAAGACAACAGGACAAGGTTAGTGGAACACACACACACACACACACACACACACACACACTCCAACACGTTCCTAGGGGGGAGAAATGGAAATAGAATTCTCCTACTGGGCACTGAACTGGGCACCTGATGAACGTGTTGTTTTCTTAAGCTTCTTGATCACATTTTGGAAGAGGATTTATTCCTCCCATTTTACAGATAAAGAAATGAAGGCAGAGAGAGTGGAAGTATCCAGCCCAACGCAGCAAAGCTTAAAAGTGACTGTGCTAGGATGCAGACACAGACTTCTTCAGACTCAAAGCAGGAGCTTCTTTACTGCACCACTCAGTGAGTCAAGCTGCTTCTCGAAGCTTGAAGAGGACTCAGCGTGATTTTAATTTTAGACCAAAGCTGAAGGAAGGGAGGACAAGCAGCGACTAGAGGCATCGTGCCCTCCACAGAAATCACATCAGCCCATTGGATGGATCAGAATGTTTGTGCTATGTTATATGATCCTAAAAAGCAAGATAAAAGCCATATAATTCGGTGAAGGAAAGAGAAGCTTCAGACTATATGGGAGTTGACTGTTTTGTGGATGAAGCAAAGATAGAAAAGAACAAGGGAAATCCATCCTGAGGGAACGACTGTGGGCACTGAGATTTCGCTACAGAAGAGAAGGAGATAACTAAAGGATTTTTTAAAAATAAGGGGTTATTTAAATGAATTATGGTACATCCATTTGATGGAACATGGGTGTCCTGACTCCTGGGTCCTTTCCATTCATCTGGGATATACAGAACATAAGATAGCCTGCATGAGGAATTTATTTTTTTCCTCTTACTATACTGAGGAGCTATTTGGTCTTTTGGGGATGAAGGCTTAGAAAAATACCTAAATGAAGCACCCTTTTATCTACCCCCAATCCTCATGCACAAAACAGACACATTCTCTATATCAAACTCTAACCTATAGAAAAACGTGATTTAAGTCAGCAAAAATTAATTCCCATCACAGGAATATACAAAAGGAAGTAAAAAAACATGCTGGCTAAATAGTTCATCTGATATAGTAAGAACTTCTTGCAGCAGAGAATTCATGTGATACATTAACAACTTTTATCTAAGAGTCAATTCACTTCAAAATACTGCCAACTCCACTTACTCAGATATCATGTAAATGGCAGTCTTGAGAGGCAAATAATCAGGAGCTTAGTGGTAGAAGAAAGAGGTCTTTTTGAAGTCAAAAGGAAATCATAATTCTATGCATTGAAACTCAAGAACCTTTTTTTCCAGCAGATCTTTAAAAACCTCCATCAACGTTCTAGACTCAATTTTAACAAGTGATATGAAAGCCAGCCTCCAAAGATGACCCCCTCACCCCCAGTGAACCATATCTCCTGATATTTCACCCTTGTATTGTCTCCTCTCGTACTTGACCAACAGAATGAGGCAGAAGTGACGCAGGGTGGGCCATAAGAAGCCTTACAGCTTCCACCTGGACCTTTTGGGATGTTTGTTGTTGGGCCATTCTTTCTGAGAATGCAACTGTGAGAAGCTCAAGTCACAGGAAGAAGGTACCTCAATAGCCCCAGCTGAGCATCCAACTGCTAGCCAACCTCCATCCTCAACCGGATGATAAGCTGTTTTGGACATCTAGCCCAGGTGAACTTTCAAATAACTCCAGCTGCCATCTGATTAGAACCACAGGAGACAGCCAACTGAAGGCCATCCATCCCAGTAAACATACACAACCACGAGAAATATTAGTGAATTGTTTCAAACCAATGCATTTGGAATAGTTATTTTTTGTTTTTTTGTGCGTCAATGGATCCCTGAAACACTGGGCTGCCAGGTTTCCACTTCCACAATGGCAATTAGGAGGACTAGTGAAAGGCAAGACCTGGCAGCAATAGGAATTGGAAGATAAATTTGTGGGAAGTAACAGGAACCATTAAAATATTTAGTGAGAAGAACGGAGAGCAATCAGCCAAACCAGCACCAGACCTCTCACAACAATCATTACTAAATCATGGCACTTTAGACTCGTACACTCATGAGAACTTGGACACAGGAAGAAAGATGACATTCTCGTTGATGTATTCAAGAACCCACAGAGGTAAGGAATAATTTTTTTAAAAGCTTTGATCATCAGAGATTAAACTTGGAAATTGTCTCAGAGTTTAAAGAGGCCAGCTTTGATTTTCTGTAAATTCATTAATGAGGACCACTTAATTTGCCCCAAGAATCTCAAACATGCAACATATTCTTGCCTTATAACTCTTTCTGACATCTGGACTTCCAAGGTGGCTGTTAGAGCCACAGAAATGTTCATTGATTCATTGATTCATTCAGGAAGGAGGCATTCATATTTGCTAACCACTAGCCCTTTTTCAGGCATCAAGCATAGAAAGATGTTTAAGATATGGTTCATGCCTCCAACAACTTATCATCCACTGAGAGCGCTATAAGGAAGAGACCAGAATTGACATCTACTGAGGACCAACTGCTTGTGCTAGACACTGTACTGGTTGCTTTCACAAGTTTTATTATCAGTTGTAAATTCTTCCAGCAACTCTATCCGATGAACCTCATACATCCCACTTTTAGATGAAGAGGCTTATCCTCAGGAGGGTTGTACAACCTCATGAGGCTCAAAATAAGTGAACAGGCTTTCAGCCTTCATCAGTGGCAACTCTCCAAGGTCCGTAAATCTTCCCTGAACTTCACGGGAAACTGTAAGTTAGAATGCCATCTCAACTTATTTTACCTATTTTGACTGTTTTCAAGGCCTTCGTGATAATTTGAGGTCACAGCAGAGTCAGAAAAATTCCTTCCCTGGATCTTTCCTTCTACATCCAAGCCAGTCCTGGTTTTCTCTCTAGTGCTATTTTTTAATTTGATGACTCCTGAGGTTTCCCAAGAGTGTTTGTCATTTTTACAACAGCCATTTTTCTTTGACTCGGGGAAAAAATATATTAAATCAGCGTTTGCATTTGTGCACGTTCCTTAAAGTGCTCCCAAATAAGTTGATTCCCAATGAACTTAAGATTTTAATTCATTTTACCCCATTGCCGCTGCAGAAGGAGTCACATTTTTAAATGTGTGATGACATATGGCTGTTCATTATTTATACATTCTGTAGCAGACTATAAATTTTACTTTGGACATATATCGAGGCACTGAAACCATTTTGGTCGCAAACACATAAATCATGGTTACAGTTATTAGTCTAAATGTAACACCACCCGGGTTCTAGATCAAAACCTTTAAAATCCATTGTAATTGATGTCTGCTGCATAACTTATGTCTGATTTTATTAAAGGTTCTCATTATTATTTATATATTTGGAGCATTACACTCCGAGCTGTGCTACCCAACCAGAGTAAATTATTTTGAGGTGTAGGATTGAGAGAGGGTGCGTAAGTGCATTGGGGGCAGGGGAGAGGCTCTTTGTGAAATGTTAAAGAAGTGGAAAAAGGAATGGGTGTTGTATTTCGGTGCAGTCTAATTCATGCGATGATTTAGTTAATTTAGCTCCCCAACGCCTTGTCCTCTGTACCAATTGACATTCATTTGAGACAAATAAAACAGCGGCGGCATTGTGTCAGCTAAATTATAAATTAGCAAAAGGGTAACTGAATGAGCCAGATTCCCAGGGCTGCCACTGGACCCGACCTTTCAAAGACCAGAAGCACTTAGATTGATCCATACATCACAGCACTGAGATACCTCAGCGAAATGGGGATGGAGGATTGATGACACTTCGCAGGCTCATTAGAAAGCTTCGGGTTGATGAGCTGGTTCTCCTGGAAAGCTTGACTTCAGAAACGCTGGTAGGTTGACCCATGGGGCCAGGCCATGTCAAAATGGTAGAGAAGGTGAAGAGCGAAGGCATCTTGCCACAGAGGAGAGAGAGCACTGAACAGGGATGCAGGAGGCTACGAACGAAGAAAGTGAGAAGGCAAGATAACAGGAACATGAGTTTCAGAGCCACATAAACCAGGATCTCCATCTCTATGATGCCATTAAAAGCCGTGTGCCCCCAAGAGCCTTACTTTCTTCTTCTGTGACAAGGAGGTAATAATGACCACCTGCAAGCATTTGTTATAATTTTTTTCTTTTAATTAACAGATTTTATGCTTTAAAGATGTTTTAGATTTATAGAAAAATTCATCAGAAAGTACAGCATTCCCATATGCCCCTCTCCCTCCCATGACAATTTCCCCTATTAATAACATCTTGCATTAGTGTAGATATTTTTGTTATGATTGATCAACCAGTATTGATACATTATTATTATTATTACTATTTTGGTGAGGAAGATTGTCCCTGAGCTAACATCTGTGCCAATCTTCCCACTTTGTATGTAGGATGCTGCCACAGCATGGCTTGATGAGTGGTGCATAGGTCCATGCCAGGGATCCAAATCCATGAACCCTGGGCCATTGAAGCAGAGCATGTGAACTTAACCACTACACCACTGGGCTGGCCCATTGATACATTGTTATTAATTAAAGTCCAAAGTTTACGTTGGGGTTTACTCTTTGTGTTGTATAATTCTATGGATTTTGACAAATCTATAACATAATGTATCCACCATTACAGAATCATACAGTTTCAGTTCCCTAAAAATCGTCTTTGCTCCACCTCCCGCTGTCTATTCCTCCCTCCCTCTGTCCATCCCTCCCTCCCTCGCCTCGGATCCATGGCAACCAAGGATCTTTTTACTCTCTCTCTAGTTTTGCCTTTGTTGTAAAGTTTTGAAATAATACATGTGTGTAGTAAATGGCTGAACAACAGTAGTAGCTGCTCACTATATTTACACATGAATTTCAAATACCAACTATTTAAAAGGCAACTGTCCAACCAATAACCTGAGAAGTTATAAGAGGAGAAGTAGCTATATTATGAGGTCTCTCACTGTGTTTTCTCCAGATGCCATCAGCTGAAAGGAATGGAGAGCCCAGCCAGCTCCATTTCCACAGCTTTGGCTACTGGGGAGGTTGATCTGGGGTCCTGCCATTCCCTAAGACCCTCCTTGAAGCCTTCCACAAGAGGGAAATCAGAAAGGGCAATTGCTTTTTTTTACAAACTTCTATCCTGGGTCAGGATAGGTCTCAGGAGCAGGGATGGAGAGAAGGACTCTCCAAGACAAGAGCTGACATCCTCACCCTGTTGCATCTGGTGATTCCTGGCACAGCTGACTGAGCTCACATCCTTTATCCTGACTGCTCCCTTGAAGGGTGTGGGGTCCCAGGGAATACTCCTGGGATGTGAGAGGGGGTTGGTCAGGGAACTTTGTCAGTTGCTTTCAATAATGGGCATAGGAGACACTTCTTTGTCCCTGTTATATCCCCCTGGCCTGTCTCTTAGTATCCAACGCATCCACTGTGATGGACAGTTCCATTGCACACAGACAGCACCCCCGTCAAGATCCCGACTTTGCGTCAAGATTTACTCCAATGCCACAGGAGCTTTTTCAGCCCTCAGACAAGACTTGGAGCAGGTGTTTTTTGTAGAGGAGATCCCCGGAAGCACGAATGAAGAAGAGAGAGTGAGACATGAAGCACTCAAGAAAAACTTTTTACTGTCTCTCTAGCTTTGCCTTTGTTGTGAAGTTTTGGGATAGTCCACGTGAAGGGTTTAGCAGAGTGTTCAGTAAACGGCTGACCTATAGCAGCTGCTACAGTAGCAGCCGTCCACTATATTTACATATGAATTTCAAATATCACACATTTAAAATGCAAATTTCAGACCAATAACCTGAGAACTTCTGCCTTTAGAAGAACTCCAACCAGGCCAGTGGGGATGCATGCATGCAGCAGGCAGAAAGTAACATCATATGGAAGCTGAAAATTTCATTCAGCTAATGAATGAGCATGCAATTTACAATAATTACAACAATAGCTAACATTGCTAGATTGTTTACCGAATGCCGGATGTTGTACATGGATTGTGTCATTTAATCCTTGTAGAACCATATGAGGTAGGAATTAGTCTAATAACCATGTTATAGAGGAGAAAATGGAAGTTCAGAGATAGCAAATGATTTACCCAACTTCCAACACCTAATTAATAAAGTGGTCAGGAGACAAACCAGAACAATCTAATTCAAGGCTTATCTCTTAAGCTAGTTCTGAAATGGGGGACCAATTTGCTTTAACTATACTCGGTTGGTTGTCTGTTGACAAAAGTAGTTAGATAATACATTACTAAAACCCATCCAATAGATAACTCTCTCTGATACTTGGGTCACCATGGTAACAGGTGCTTGAGTCTTTCAGAAACTGAGAGTTCACTCCTTGTCCAGTTCAGGCTGGTTAAGACCACCAACTCATCAATTAGGCCTGTGCAGATGACCGACAGGTGACCCTTTGATGGCAAGGAGCTGAAAACTCCACGCTCAGATCACGGTAACATTGCCATTTTGTGAACACGCATTCTGTGAAGAGCCGTGAAGCTTGACTCCACTTGCGCAGATGATCAGTTACCTCGTTCCTCCATGCCTCCAATCATCCATTCCCCACACTTCAGACCACCCTGCCCCTACCTCATAAATATTCCTGGTCCCCATTTTCAGGGAAGGAGATCTGAATTTCAGTCTCTTGTCTCCTTGCTTGGCTGCCTTGTGAATAAACACTCTTTCTCTGCTGCAAACTCGTCATCTCAGCGATTGGCGTAATTGTGTGGTGGGCAAAAGGAACCTAGTTCGATAACAGTTCTCTACTTCCTGGTCTAGCATAGGATTTTAGTTGTGTTTATGTTTAATATACAAGTTCTTACCGACACATTTTTTTATAAAGGTAAAATCATACAATTTACACACAAATGTAAAATGAATATGTGCCAAGGATTTTATATTTCTTTTAGTAACGAATGAGGGAACCAGTAAGATGTTACAACCAGTCTAAAGGAAGTCCAAGATACTGTAATTTTATAGGCATTTAAGAATGTTGAAATGAATTTACAAATAGACTCAAGCCTGGAAGCAAAACTGGTCAATATCCATGGATCAAAAATCAATCAGGGGCAGATCCAGTGGAGAAGTGGTTAAGTGTGTATGCTCCGCTTTGGCGGCCCAGGATTTGCAGATTCAGATCCTGGGAGTGGACCTAGCGTGACTTGTCAAGCCATGCTGTGGCACCATCCCACACAAAGTAGAGGAAGATTGGCACAGCTATTAGCTCGGGGACAATCTTCCTTGCAAAATAAGTAAATAAATAGATTGCATTCCACTGGACACAATTCATTTGCTTTTCTATAGATAAAAATCATTTGCATCAGTATCAGTTTTTTGCAACTTACAGAAATGTAAAAGAGGCTGAAGACAATGAAACCAGACATCACTCAGAAGAATACACTAGATAGGGTATCCATAATCTTCTTTGTCCAAATCCTGAAAAACGTATGGGTGAAATGAGTCCGGGGCTTTGACAATAACAATGATGATAGAATAGAACAGGAGTCTGCAAACTTTTTTCCTAAAGGATCAGACAGTAAATATTTTAGGCTTACCAGGCCATACGGTCTGTACCGCAAGTACTCAACTCTGCTTTTGTCAAATGAATGCAGCCATAGACAATACATAAACCAAGAGGCATTGCTGTGCCCCAGTGAAACTTTATTTAAAAAAGAAATGGCCAGCCGTCAGGCTGCTCTATTCCGCCCCTGTTACAGAAGACCCTGAGATATATGAAAAGTTCCGCCAAGAAATTCTCCCAGGTAGGGCACTTTGGATGAATTCGTAGTTACTAACTGGCTACCACCAGGAATCCAAGAATGTTCCATGTTCGTAACAGTTTATAAACACAATATCCACTTATAAATCATTCCAGTAAGTCTGTTTACTCTTGAAAGGCTACAACAGGCTAAGACATTACTTCCGTCTCATCCCAAAATAGATGAAGAATCTGCAACTTAAGATGGGGGAAGCCACTTGCTAAGGATCACAGAGAACATATCACTGGTTACCTCAAAAAGGAAACAGTGGGTGAAGAACTAACATTATAAAACACAGATTAGAACGTTAGGGAAGGAAAAATCTCTTTGCCTTTACCCTCCCAGGTTCAGTGGCTGGGACCCAGGAACCAAACTGATAAAAGGTTAACAAGAGAAAAAATAGTTTTAATTACATACTTATGTAGGGGAGTTGGCAAAGGAAAAATATGGCTCAAGGAGATGGCCAGATGATTGAGGTTTATATATAATTTTAAGCTAAATGGAGGAAAAGGGTTTTGGGCTTCTAAGTGGGGGAGGCAAATTGTGAGAAGGTGAGGGGAGGAGATATATGGTAAATAAGGGTCATCTTTTATGCAGATAAGAGTCTCAGGTGATAAGAGTTGTCTCTTAGTAGCTGTCTTCTTAGAACAGAGACATCTTTTCAAATGGAAATTTCCTTTATAAATGTAAATTCACTTTACAAAAAGGTAAATCTATATTCTATCTTTAGACAGTTAGAGGTAGGTAAAGAGCTTTTCCTGTGTCTACTTGTTCTCAATGGACTTTATCTCAAAATATGATAAAGAAGCATATTTTGGGGTGGCATATTCTGGTACCCTTCAGAACCGCCTGTAAGTCCTTTGGAGAAGACCCATTAGAATGTTCCAGCAACATAATCCTTTACCAAGAGTGAGAGACACATATTCACACGTCAATTTTGTAACTCAATGCCATGGACATTTATTGATCAATCCTACACGCTCACCAAACGGGGCCCCACAAGCACTCTCAGGTCAGGACCAGCTCTTTACAGCTTGTTCTCTGGTGGGAAGGGGAGATTTGCAAAGCTATGATGCTCCATGAGGTAAGCTCAGGGTACTACAGAAACATGGAGAAGAGGAACCTAAAATCAGATTGGAAGGAGTGTTGGGACATTTTCCTGAGGAAGTAGATATGAGTTGATGTTAATGTTTGAGTAGGAAATAGATACGAGATATGCTATGGTTCCCTTTTGAACTCTGATATGGAGCTTCTAAAACAATTTTTTAAAAAGAAACAAATATTATGGGATCTTTTCTTGTTGTTGTTTGTTGTTGCTAAAGAGAACACTGAAGGATGTGTCTGTAAGGGCAGAATTTATAAACGAGAGTTTTATAAGAGTGTGAGATTCATCGCCTGGGGTTTCCAGGAAGAGAAGCATGGAGGAATCTGAGCGCCCCAGTTCGGGAGACCAGGATGCTTTGAAAAAAAGTCTCCATCAGGCCTGTGGTGAGGGAGAGAGGCCCCATTATTGCCCAGGCTCAGCAGCAATGCTAGGCAGGGCCTAAAGTCACCCTTTGCTGTGGGGACAATAGGTCTCAAATGTGCACTGGAAAGCCAAAGCCAATTAAGCATGCATGATGTTCAGCCTGAGGATAACATGGCCATGAGTCAAATGGCCTTAAGGGCTCTGAACTGAAACCAAAAAACCATTTTTCCTTGTGGCAAATGGTTCCTTGTAAGACAGTCACTTCTCCTGTACTGATCTCATCTGCTGAATCTTTCGCCTGTGTTCTTGCTTCTCCTTTGAGTCAAAACCTACATCTTCGACGACCAGGTTACACGCATCCCACCAGTAAAATGCCATCGCATATTTCACATCCATTTCCAACTCAGATTTAACATCAACTCGTGCTCCTTCCTCAGGAGAATGTCCCCAGTATCCCTTTCAGTGTGATTTTAGGTTCCTCTCTCTTTCTGGAAACGTCAATAGACTTCTGGGGGTAACAGAACAGCTTGAAACATGAAAATTCTAGATTTTTCTCATTCTCACCTTTTTTATCCTCCATGCCCATCTATACCTGTAGGGACCTGAAATTGGCCACCCCAAGATATGTCTCTTTGGCATCAGGATTATTTGAGGCTGATTGCTTTTGATAAACTGGGACAGGGAAGGAGGTTCTGAGGAATGGAACTTGCCCTTCCTTAGGACACGTTTACATTTGTAAGGTAAATCTCTATCTGTAAAAGGTGCCTCCCTCTCTGTACCAGGAATAAGAAAGGAAATGATCTTCTCTCTAGAAACTCTTAATCAATACCAAAGGCAAGGACTTAAATCTGCATTTTATTGTGCTTGTCTGGTAACCTCCTGTAACTGACTTCCCTCCCCCTCCCAATGTTGGCATTTCCTTCAGGATTAAGCATCTTTCCTTAGGCTAGGAACTGATTGCTGCGCTCACCTGTGACCGCCCAGCTCCAGACAATCGACTTGCCTCCTGCTACGCCCACCGAGATAGCCCACCATTACCTGCTGTGTCCATCCAGTGTTGTGCCGACAGGGCAATCTTGTGACTATTGTGGAAGGGACGTTTCAGTCACATGTGAAACACCCCGTTTGGGGGTATATAACCACTATGTGCACCCCACTTCTTCGGTGCCCTTTCTTCCTTCGGGAAGAAAGGCCTCGGGCCATGGTTCCTCATAAAGCTTTGTTTAATTTTCCCCTGCTATTCTGTCTCATGTGAATCTAATTCGTTCTCCGGCCAGATGAACCCCCATTTGGGAAGAGGAAATGTCTTCATCCCCTACATACCCCTCATGGCTGCACCTTCCATTCGGGCCATTTGTAGTTTCCTCCCTCTGGTTCTTTGCCAATCTGTTTTCTCTTTGCTCACATTCTTCTGTCTTTTAAAATCCAGATCATTGAATACTTAAGTAAATCATGGTTTGGCTGACTTGAGGGAGGATCTAACACTCTCGCTGAAAATGATATGTATGATGGCTTACATAACAACACGGGCCCGCACATGCCACTTGAAAGAAGCAAAGTTTTGTGTCATGAGCACAGGAAAAGTTTGCAGCTGTGTTAGAGAGAGACACGGACAAAAAAAGAAAGGAAGCATGTTAGTAACACTCATGCTTCTCTGGAAATGGTACTGCTGCCCTGTTGATGTGTTCTTTCTTTTCCAAAAGTTAATGCATATTATCATATCAATTTCATAATTTGAAAAATAAAAGTTGTTTCATCAAGTAGGCCATGTTCACACAGTATTTATTCTGTAGCCTACCTACTGGAACAATCCAGTCCTTGAATCTCCATGTCAGCTTTTATGCCTACCTCACTATTTCATTCATTCAAAAATCCTTTATTTACTTACTTGTTTTTATTGACTTTTTTTTTTTTTAGGAGCAGTTTTAGGGTCACAGCAAAACTGAGGGAAAGGTACAGAGATTTCCCATATATCCCCTGCCCCCACACATGCACAGCCTCTCTCCTTATCAACATCCCCATCAGAGTGGAACATTTGTTACAATTGATGGATCCATATGGATACATCATAGTCACCCAAAGTCTGTAGTTTGTGTCACAGTTCACTCTTGGTGTCGTACCCTCTATGGGTTTTGATAACTTTATAATGACACGTATCTACCATTATGGTAGCACGCAGACTATTTTCACTGCCCTAAACATCTTCTGTGCTCTGCCCATTCATCTCTCCCCCTAAAATCCCCAGCAACCACTGATCTTTTTCCTGTCTCCATGGTTTTGCCTTTTCCGGAATGTCATATAGTTGGAATCATACAGTATGTAGCCTTTTCATACTGGCTTCTTTCGCTTAGTAATATGCACTAAAGTTTCCACCAAGTCTTTTCATGGCCTGATAGCTCTTATCTTTTTAGTGCTGAGTGATATTCCATTGTATGGATGCACCACAGTTTATTTATCCATTCACCTACTGAAAGCCATCTTGGTTGCTTTCAAGTTTGGGTAATTATGAATAAAGCTGCTATAAACATCCATGTGCAGGTTTTTGTGTGGACATAAAGTTTCAATTCCTTTGGGTAAATACCAGGGGGGTGTGATTGTTGGATCATATGGATGGTGAGAGTATGTTTAGTTTTGTAAGAAACCCTCAGACCGTCTTCTAAAGTGGCTGTAACATTTTGCATTCCTATCAGCAATGAATGAGAGTTCTTGTTGCTCCGCATCTTCACCAGCATTTGGTGTTGTCAGTGTTCTGGATTTTGCCCATTCTAAGAGGTGTGCAGTGATATCTCACTGTTGTTTTAATTTGCATTTTCTGATGATATATCATGTCAAGTATCTTTTCGTATACTTATTTGCCATCTGTATATCTTCTTTGGTAAAGTGTCTGTTAAGGTCTTTGGCCCATTTTTAAATCAAGTTTGTTTTCTTATTGTTGAGTTTTAAGAGCTGTTTGTATATGTTGGATACAACAATTACTTGTTATGTGCTTGCTCTGTTCTAGTGAATGGGATACAATAGCACACAAACTAAACCCTTCTCCCCAAAATCCTTGCCCTCAAGGAGTTTACATTCTGATGGGAGAGAGAGTAAAATAACGTAAGTAAAATATAGAGGTTGACATTGATTTATAAATACGTGTGTGAAGATTTGTCTCTCTCCTGCTGCATCCTTAATTCACATCAGGGCAAGAGCAGACTTTTTACATTTTGTTGCCTGGAGCCCCTAGAACAGTGATGAGCATACATCAAATTCTCAACCTATTTTTGCTGGATTGAAATGAAGCCTAACAACTTCATCTTCCTATTTCTCCCTTCGCATACTATTCAGATTGGAAAAACCCGAAACAGAAATTACCATAGCAGCCACCATTTGGGCGTCCAGTGCTGCCAGCAGAAACTCGGCCGATCCTTTCCCATTTACCTGTTTGAATCACAGGGCTACCAGGCTTTTCAACATGAAAGTAAATTCAGGTGCCCTCTCCCCAGTGCTCAGCTTTCAAACACACTCTGGGTGAAAGGAACATGCAAAGCCTGTGTTTCCAGATGTTCTTTGTTCCTTGAGACCCTGTTAATCTCCTTGTAAACTCCATGGATGCATGCAAAGCTCTTTGGCCTTGTCACCGAGCAGAGCATTCATTACCAAGTGGCACAGGGGACACATTTGTGGTTTTGGAGGCAAAAGGAAAACTTGTTCACATGGAGGCAGGGCTGGAATGAGTTCTTTGCCGTCCCAAAAATACCCATAAAACTACATTTGCTACCAGCTTTCTGATTGTAATGCACACTTGAATTTTCTCCCTGAGTGTAAGAGTCCATCCATCTACAGCACAGGAACCAAACGCTATCCCATTTGCTCTCTCACTTATTTGTCATTTGTTTTATTCTTCTTGTGTTTTGTAATCTGGGGTGCTCTGTCACTCAGAGAGTGCTAAACTACACAGACTTTTGCCTCTCTTCCTGATGAAGCTGTAATTATTTGCCGAGGTTTTCATGGGAAACTATATACACCCTGAGTAAAGAATATAGCCATTTTGCAAGATATTTAGTTTAGGAAAAAAAAGAATAATTCTATTCTTCAAGGTAAGCTCCTTTGTAAAAATACAGCATCTTGTATAATTGGGAGCATGGTGATCACTTCCTTATCTCTGAAGCCTGCCTGGTGAGAGTGACTTTTGTATTAAGAAAATGAGGATTTCCTTTTAAAACTTGCCTCAAAGAGTGAGCTTTCTGAAAATCACTTACCTATCAGGGAATGTGAGCATGCATTCGTTTTAGATTGTGGTTTTAGAGTTTCAGAAATCCCGTTCAGGAAGAAAGAAAAAGGATGGAGAATGAGATAGAGAGATATAAGAAGGGGAAGGAAAAAGAGAAAATAGAGGAGAAGGGAAAAACAGAGGAAGAGAAAGAAGTGCAGAGGGAAGAAAGGAGAGAGAGAAGGAAACTTTGGAGAAGCTGACATCTTTAATTCCATAAACATCACTTCCCCTACAAAAATAAGAGGGACCAAATGATCTGATTTCACACTTTATGATTCAGAAAACAGAAGCTTTTCCTATACTGGTGATTCTAGGTTTGACTTAATAACATTAAAAGAAGATTCTATTTATTGTATAATTGTCACGAAATTCTCAGAAAGTTCCAAAATGGAAATTATTAAAAAGTTGAATTATTATTCACAATAGCCAAGACTTGGAAGCAACCTAGGTGCTCATCAAGGCACAAATGGATGAAGAGGTTGTGGTACATACACAATGGAATACTACTCAGCCGTAAGAAATGATGAAATGCGGCCATTTGTGACAGCATGGATGGACCTTGAGGGTATTATGCTATGTTATGCTATGTGAAATAAGTCAGACAGAGAAAGACAAATACTGCATGACCTCACTCGTAAGGAGAAGACAAAAACAGCAACAAACAATCACACAGAGACAGAGATTGGATTGGTGGTTACCAGATGGGAAGGGGGTAGGGAGGAGGGAGAAAGGGGTGACTGGGCACCTGTGTGTGTTGATGGATTATAATTAGTCTTTGGGTGGTCAACAGGATGCAGTCTACACAGAAATCGAAGTGTGATGATGCACACCTGAAATTTATATAATGTTACAAACCAATGTTACCTCAATAAAATAAATAAATAAATAAAAAGTTGCATTTAGTTTTGTTTGAAAATCAATGCAGCACCTATGTGCTGGAGTTGAGAAGCAGTGGCATCAATCGAGCGTGGGGTGTCAACTCCTAAAAAGTTGACGATGACTGAACAGTCCGGAAGAGAGTTCTAAAGAGGGAAACCCTAGATAGATATATAGTCATTTAGATGCATAGAAATATAAAATAGAGAAATATAGCAAAAAGTAACTACCATGTAAAAGGTAGATATTGCTATGGGCTGCATATTTGTGTTCTCTTAAAATTCATATGTTGAAACTCTAATCCCCGATATAATGGTAATTGGAGGTGAGCCTTTCAGAGGTGATGAAGTTTAGGTAAGGTCATGAGAGGGGAGCTCTCATGATGGGATTAGTGGCTTTATAAGAAGAGGAAGAGAGAAATCACTCTCCGCCACAAAAGAACACAGAGAGAAGGCAACTATCTACAAGCCAAGAAGAGAGCCCTCCGCAGAGCCTGGCCATGCTGGCACCGTGATCTTGGACTTCCCAGGCTCCAGTATGGTGAGAAATAAATTTCTGTTGTTTAAGCAACCTAGTCCATGATATCTTTTTATAGAAACCCTGAACTAAGACAGATATTAAGTTCAAGATGCTCCCGATTTCAAAAAATATTTACATGCCAATAAAGGTTCATCTTACTTGTTAATTCATTCAATGCACATTAACTAAGCGTCTCCTATTTGAAAGGCCCTGTTCTGGTGCTAGGGATAGAGTGGCGAATAAAATACTCCTGGAGATTGCTGTCTATGGGGAGAGGAAGAAAAATGAAAATTAATCGAACACACGTGTCAACAAGTTATTTCAGAGGTTGATCAATATTAAGAGAACAGTAAAACAGGATAACGTGATAGAGAGTGTAGACAACTTTGCATATAGCCACCATGGAAAACCTCTCTGGGAAGGTGATTTCTGAGCTGAGGTCTGAAGGATGGGAAGGAATTAGTTATAGATGGAACCAAACGGAAGGCAGTGCAGACAGAAGAGTAGGGTTCCTCTGAGGATGAAGTATTATGTTCAAGGAAAAAAACAGGCTACAATGGCTCAGGGAAGTGAACAAAGAGAAGAAGATTAGAAGATGAGGCTAGGAGTGGATATGGACCAGAGCTTAGTCAGAGCTGTGCCAGTCTAGGAAAGGAATTGGAGTTTTATTCCAAGTATTCAGACAAAGGTCCGTGAACTTTGAGATGGCAGGTGCACGATTGATCTAGGAGGAAAGAATCACACATGACCAGAAGCCGGCAGAGCCACATTCTCTCTCCTCCCTGTGTGATTTTAGAGAAGTCACTTTCCCTCTCAGATTCTCAGTGGTCACATTTGCCAAGTGAGAGTACTCGACACCCTTTCGAGATGCATTCCATATTGATACCCACTTCTCAGAGATAATGCAGCCAAGAGGTGCTTAACTTTAACTTTAATAAACTCCAGGCACTTAGACTTTGCTTTATTTAGCTGAATGTGGAACCAGCACAGCCGGATCATATCCACTGGAGAGCGGAGGACTTTGGACTTGCCAAGGAACACAAGAAGACACAGCTTAAGTTCAAGCTCCACGCCACAGGCTTGGCTCTGTGAGCATAATCCCAGCTCTAAGATCTATAACACAAGTGCCATGAGGTTACGCGTAAGAGTATCTGTGTAACCTATTAGCTTGCTGCTTTCTATGGAATATTCCGCCTGTACCTTTGACAACTTTCATCTGAGGAGAGAAAGAAAAATCACCACCATAGGATACACCCTTCTCATCGGGCCATGGTTTAGGCAGAATTTCCTACAGACTCCTTCACAAGGCCACCCTCAGACTGATCAGAATTTGATGTCACTGAGGTTGCGATGAAAAGGAAAGAAAGGGGCCATTTTCCTTTGGAGCCCATGTCACCACAGTCAAACAGCATAATTGAAAGGGTTCTCTTTTCTTGTCTGGTGGGCTAGCTGGGGTTTGAAAAAGGAAAGCAGCCCCTGGTTCTCACTCATTTCAATAGACAGATTTGAAACACAAATACTGCGGGAGCTATTCTCACTGTCACTCACTGTAGCCATTTCCAGGAGCCCTGTGGTCAGGCCAGAATCTCTTCTCACAAACGTCATTTTAGATGAAGCTTAGAAGTCTAAGAAAGAACACAGCTGCCAGCTATATGTGAGAATCTAGTGTTCTCTGAGAAGGCGACAGTAAGAGGTAGTAGAAAGAGGACCAAACTATACTTAACAGACCAGCACCCTCACCTTGGTTGGGACACCAAATAGTTCTGTGATTTCACACTTAACATATAAGAGCTCCATGTCTTTACCTACAAAACAGTTCTACTGTTAGTTTCCTTTTCAACTTCAGGAATGTTTCAAGGGTCAGAAGAGAGAATGTATGTGGAACTATTTCCTGAATAGTGAAGCGCTTAGAACATCAATCTTTGTAGTAATTCAAATCTATGTCATAACACAGTTGCGTAAGATTATGAACCATTTGCAAGTGAGGATGCATTATGAAATGCGAGGTTCTACTATTGACTGCAGCAACAATAATAATAGCAAGGTCTGGTTATTTAATTTTCTTACTGAAGAACTCTTTGGTCAAGTTAAAGAATCCCGTGAAGGGAACACTACCAGCTAGAAGATGGAAGCTTTCGTGTTCATAGTCAGGTTGTGATTATCGAGGCAACTAGCTGTTGAAGAGCCAAGCGGATGTACACAATATTTCCAGACCATCCCGTGATCTTCAGTGGCTCTTCTCTGTTCCAGGGCCGGTGGACCTCAGTCGTATACTGTCATCTTCTCTTGAAGGGTCTGCTCTGTCTTCCACAAACGCCATTGGACCAGGAACCTTGCCCCTTGATTTTACAAGTACTTTACACTTGTGAAGGGGGTGTAGACAAACAAAGAATGTGGAAAATATTTGTTGGGATTAAATCAGGATAATCCAAAACTTCTAAGTATTTTCCACATTATAAATGAACCTACAAAGTGCAGTGAAAGTAGAATGATCGTGGGGAATTAACCATTCCGATCAGAGAGGCAGATGAGAAGTGGCTCCCGTTTTCTCTCTTTTCACCCTGCCAATCCAAACAGGAAAGATCACAGGGAAAACACCGTGGGTATCTGAGAATAAGGTGATGAGGATGTGTATTTCCTTAAGCAACGTCTCAAAGCTCAACTGGCTGCTTCTATAATGACTTTTTCAAAATTGGGAAGGTAACTTGTTACAAAGACAGACAACCCCAAATTAAATCAGAGTCTCTGAACACAGGGCTTGGGGATTTGATTTTCATGGGCACCTTGGGGCTTCTTAAGCAAGTAAATGTGCTAGGAGCACTGCTCTACACTTTTCCTTTTCTCCCTGCAGAGTGCTTCTGATTAGAAGATGGAGGGCGAGGGAGCTGAAGCAAGCTTGAGTGGTTTCCCTTTGTCTCAAGTTTTAATTCCCCAGTGGAGAGGATCCCATTCATCCGATAGACGACAGCCATCACTGTTGGGGGAGTTATCAAGCCAGACCATATCACAGGTTTTTCTGTTTATAGTTTGGCATATGTTGGGTCATATAAGATGTCAAATCCATTTTACTAGGCTGATGAGAGTCACCTAGTGCCTGGATTAGAACCTAGGCAGTATGTAGCAGTTTTCTTAAATGAGTGTTTCTTAAATGAGTGGCCCAACGTGGAGCTAGCCCTATGCTGTCCCATGTGATAACTACCAGCCCCACTTGAAATGTGGCTAGTTCACACTGAGATGTACTGGAAGGGTAAAATGCAGACTGGATTTCAGACAAAACCAAAAAAAGAATGTAAAATGTGTCATGGGTAACTTTTATGTTGAAATGAAAATATTTTAGATATGTTGGGTTAAATAAAACATATATTAAAATTAATCTTATTTGTTTCTTTTTCCTTTTTTTAATGTGGATACCAGAAAATTTAAAATTACATCTGTGTTTCATATTATATTTCCATTGGACAGCACTGGACTAGCCTCTTCTGTAGCTGTTTAAAACCATAGTGCTAAGTGATTAAAATAGGATTTAGATTAATATATTCTGTACAATCTCACTTTCTCCTACACACACACACACACACACACACACACACACACACACATACACACAGGGTATTCAAAATCAATACTTTTTGAGTTCTTTAAATCTTCCATTTAAGCAGTACCACATACTGAGTTTGGGATGTCAATGGCTTCCACACACCAATCAAGGGCGTCTCAGATGTATGCCTCAGGGAAATGACACATAACTAGGATGACACTTTATGCTTTTGAGTTACAGAACAGAGGATATTATTTCCAAAGGTGCTAAGAGACTACTCTGAATCCAAGTGTCAACTCTGATATTTTCTTTTGAGAATAAAAAAACAATCATTTTTATTCAAGCTTCGTGTCCAAAATGTGGTCTGATACCACAGCCTTCGTGTACTCCAGAAGAAGATATAGAGGGTCAGAGAAACTGGGATGCTTATATAAACCAAATTCCCAGGCCCAATGCGAGTCAGAATGAGATGCTCAGTTTTAAGTAAATATGAGAGTTGAAACAGTAGCTGTATGATTGCCCTGAGCCCCAGGCATTAGTAAGACTCAGAATATTCCTTCCTTCTCTGCCCCCTAGTTGTGCTTGTTTTCCTTTGAAGAATAATTAAGATTTAATGGCATATTTTCACAGTTTTTTGTCTGCCTGCTTTCTGACTGCCTACTGTGCAGAATGCTTGCGTTTGATCCCGGTCATTACAAGAACTGTACAGTAATTGCCTATCTGGTGACTCGCTAATGGAGGTCCCCAGAGAGCAGAGATGCTGCTCTTTTGAAGTTCATCTTGTTTACTGTTGGCCCTTCTGGTTTAATCTATATCATCAGAGAGCCTGGCTCAATTATTGGCAGCTCAATCTCTTCTCATTGGGATACTGACTCTGGGTAAACAAATTCCTGCTTGTTTTTCTTTTCTTTCATTCTCCTCTCTTCTTTTCCTGTTTTTTTTTTTTTTTTTTTTTTTAACTTTTGTTGCTCCTTCGCTTACCCAGATGAGCCCACCTTGATCAAGCATGAGATGACTTTGTACAGGGGATCCACGGACCTCTGAAAAAGCTGCTCTTCAGACCTGCCCAAAAGGCCACAGGTTGGAGAGCAACTAACCAGATGGGATGGTTCTGCTCTTCATTTAAAGACAAGATGATGTCTACTCATCTTATAGGACCCAGATCATGGAGCAGCTTCTCCGTGAAAACTTCTCAGGCTCAACAAACACAGCTCCAGCTGGTTTATCTGTCCTTTCACCGACTGCCACTTATCACAGTTAATTTTGGTCATTTATGTAACTTTTGTCACTCTAGACATGGAGCCCTACACAGCCAAATGTCATATCTTTATTCTTCAATCTCTACTTGAGAACGCTTCCAAGTCCAGGTTAGATGGTTAAAATGAGTTTTCAGAATAAATGGACATCCTCCATTATGCTAAAATTGCTCTGTCTTTCCTAAGGAAGGAAAAATTCAACACTAGGTACCAGAGTTCTATTCTGTTCCCTTCTTAAAACCTATTGTCAGAAAATACGGAATTAGGGAAAATTTCTAAAATAGCAGTTTGCTGATCTGAGGGTAGGGGACTCTGCTGCTGCTAGGATTAGCACAGGCAGAGGTCATGAGCTATGTGACAACTTAGAGATCTCTGGCCAGGCCGCCTGTGAGGACTTTCAGCACCAGAGATGTGGACAGTAACTCCAGATGACACATCAACACTTTTAAAAAATGGACTTAAGCAGAGCTAATCAACATTCTCTGAGATTACTGTCTGAGCATTGGAAGAGGGAATCTTACTTTCCACCTGGAGTACTGAGGCACACTTGAACATACATAATCAAAGATGAATAGAGAAGAGATGACGAAAGAGACAGACTTTTGTTGATGAGGTTTAAGCGCTTAGAACCAGGTATGTAAGAATCTAACTTTAGACTTAATCATTATGTAAGAAAAGAACTTATTCTTAAAATAATCTGATTTAAGTATTTCTAAATTAATCTTACTACACAGAATTACACAAGACCTGAATAGTCCCACAGTCCCAAAGTAGACATGTTTCATATGTTTGGACAACTTCGAATTGGAAAATTTGCACGACCAATAAATTCCAAGTTCAATTGAAAACAATGGTCTCAATAACACTTTGGTCTTGTCAGTAATAGGGAGTTCTTTTCCTGAGCCAGGCAGTGTGGCAAACACTTTTTATTATTAATTTGTTTAATCTTCACAACACAGTCACAAGACATAACTACTCTTGTTACTATTTTTATTCTCATTTAAAGAGAGAGAAACAAAGGTTAAGAGTAGGGAAATAGTCAACATTTATCAACGTTGGGGCTGAGATTCAAATGTAGGTCTGCTTCTCTCCAAAGCCCTCCAAGATTATGAGACATTTATAATAATACAATAATTGTATTTTTTTTATGGAGCATGATTAAGTAGCCATGTCTAAAGTTAAGAAGAAGATAACGCATATAAAATATCAAGTGCTATGCCGTTTTAAACCTATTTAATTGCTATCATAATCTTTTCAGGTGAGTGGGAATTTGTATTGCCTTCTTACAGACAGGGCAGGAGACTCTGAGAAGTTAAATGGCTTGCCTGAGGTCAAATAGCTGATAAGTGGCAGAATTCGAGAGGGAATCCACTTATCTGGCTCCAAAACTCACTCCAGTTCACCCAAGGTGAGCATTCATCCTTAAGGAAACTCATTTTAAATACTTGGGCAACTTCTCGCAGGAATATTCACACCACCAAGAATCAGGAGCCCCAAGTCCAATTTAGAAAACCTTATTAGTCTAATAAGACTTCAGTTCCATCAGCATAATTGGCAGCCACCTCGATTGCATACAGTCTAATTACTTTACACTGGATTCCTCATTACTGGGTTTTGAGGGGAGACAAAATGTGAAGAGAGAAGAAACGCATGTCCGGGAAGTGCCAGTTTCACCCAAGATCTCTCTGCGAGGCTAAGAGCAGTTGCCCAAGGTCATGGGGGTATTGGAAATCTGGAAGAGCATGTTAGTGTACTGCTGGCCTCTTACATTTCTGCTGGCACACAGGCAAACAGTCAAGAGAAGTTAATATCCAAATTGTATTACAGACATTAAAAGACTTTTAAGGAACATCCACAGCAACGAAGACCTCAGAATTCAGTTGCACTGCTAATCCTTAAACTACTGCATTTCTCCTAGAGGTCACCTTTCACTGGATGAGCATGAATCTTAACCGTTTTTGGTCTTTAGGATGAAAAACAACAATAAACAAATGTACAATTAACACCATATATTTTTTAAATTGAATCTCTCTTTTTTCCTCTAAAATATCACCTGTGTTTTCTTTTCTACCTTCAAAACTAATTCAACATTTACAAAGATTTCCTTAAGATGAATTTCTAGAAAAGAAATGACAATGCACAGGTTATGAACATTTTAAAGTAATAAACATTTTATTAAGGCCAATACAAAGGGCTGTTATTTCTTTTTTTTTTTTTTATCTCCCCAAATCCTCCCTGGTACATAGGTGTATATCTTAGTTGCAGGTCCTTCTAGTTGTGGCATGTGGGATGCCGCCTCAACGTGGCCTAACGAGTGGTGCCATGTCCACGCCCAGGATCTGAACCAGCGAAACCCTGGGCTGCCGCAGTGGAGCACACGAACTTAGCTACTCAGCCACGAGGCCGGCCCTGTTGTTTCTTATATTTGTGTTGTTAAATGATCGTTCTCAACGTAGCCATGTGATGACAGGTGTCAATCAACATCTTGGAAGATGCTGCATCAAAGAAGATGGCTTTTCTAGTGAGCAGTATGAGACAAACTATACTCTCAGAAGTTTCTGAAATGGACTTTTCAATACTTTCTCTGAGACACATTCTTAGCCCCCAGCTTCATTCAGGGGTAATTGACAAATAAAAATTGTACATATTTAAGGTGTACAACATGACGTTTTGATATACGTATACATTGTGAAAAGATCACCACAATCAAGTCAATTAACATATCCATCACCTCACGTACTTATCTTTTTGTGTGTGTAATAAGATCTACCCTTTTAACGTTAAACACATTTCAAAGCTTTGGACACACATTGCTAAACTGTCTACTATGTACCAATCTTCAGCCCTCTGAATTTCCCCTTATTTCCATAATCTTTCATTGTCTTTAGTTGAACAGGAAAAAAAAATCCAGGCTTAAATTCTGATTTTGGTATTTACTTGGTGGTGTGTGACCTTAAGCAAGTCACTGAAAGACTAAATATTTGCAAAACAGTGATAGTAAACAGATAATAATAACACTATCTAAAATCACTGTGGTGAAAGTTGAATAGATAATACAGTATTCTGGCACACGGAAAGGGCTAAGTGAGTACCACTGTAGCTCTGCTTATAAGATGTTCCTATAGCACACTGTAGTACCTATTCTCACAGTAATACTCCCAGGGTGCCTGGGAGCATGTAGGAGGGTCAGATGAATGATACTCACACATACCAAGGCAGGCTTTTTCAAAGAGGTAATACCCCAATAGCATGGGTTCCAATTCGCTCATCACTCTCCATGTTTCCTGGAACTTTGGAGACCCAAATTGCAGTTCTTCAGGCCACGTTCTAAGTCAGCTAGACACTTACTTCCCCAGGAAGACATTTCAAACAGTGCCCTGACTCTAAAAAGGTACCCACAACCAGAAAACAATTAACTGCATTGTTTCACATTAAGCTAACCAACACCAAATCCAATATTTTCATCTATTAATCTTTGCTATCACATACCGGTTCCATCTTATAAACCATTTCATGCTTTAAAAAAAAAAGTTTAAACGCAAAGGAAATGTCACCACAGCACGAAAAGAAGACCAATTCGGCAGTAAAAGTCACTTAATTGTGTATACACATCTGAGAGGGCTGTTACGATCTTGCTTTCTCGAGATTAAGCTTCGGAAGGAATTTTCCCTAAAAGCATCATTATGGACTCAACTCAGCTTTACAAATATATGCCACTCCCGAATTCCACCCAAACCAAGTTATTTCCCTCCATGTCAGCTCACAACTTGTTATATCCGCCAGTCAGCAGGTATAATTGTTCAAGGCCAGCCATTTTCAAGGAAATCAATACTGGCTGATGGATTCATCTCTCAATTTGTCTTACTTCATTCTTTAAACAAAAAAAGGAGAAAGAAATCTACTAATTTTTGGATACCCACAAGCTCCAGAATATTCACGCGACATTGGACACATCGCTTTGGCATTTCGTTAATTTTGCCGTTTGCTGATGACTGTGTCCCAAACCCAGGGATAAATAGCTTACTCATCCAATATTTCCTGTTTTACACCTGACTCAAAATTAACAAGAGGCAGCTTGAGGTTATCAGAAGAGAGGCATACTTGAAGTCGGGAAGCTGGATTCGAGTCACAGCCCTGTCACCAAGACCTTTGGTAAGTCAGTGCCCTCTCTGGGCCTGTTTTTTCTTGTTTAAAAAAAAGTATGTTTATTAGGGGACGAGAGGGGGGTAAGATTGACAGTGTTTAGGCATACAAACTTGTAATGAGTAGTAAATAAGCCATAGAGACCTAATGCATGGTATAATGAATTAAGACAATAATATTTACTATAATGATGTAACATGATAAATACTGCTTCAATGGCAATCACACTGCAATATGTATCAAAGAAATGCACTGTATACTGTAAATTTACACAACATTGCATGTCAAATTTATTCATTAAAAAATTAAAATAAGAATATATTGAGAGATTCAGCTATGCGTAACAAAACCGAAGGAAAGAAGGAAGACAGGAAATGGGTTTATTTGTGTCTCATGTAGATAGAGCACACAGATCAGTAAGTTATGACTGTGGAGTAGCTCTGCCATTTCAGAGACCCATGCTCTTTCTACTTTATGTTCCGCCATCCTTGGCATATAGACCTCATGGTAACCTAGAGCTTCCTTAGCTCCTGACATCACAACCAGGTTCCAGCCAACAAGAAGGAGGAAAGGCAGAGAAAAGACACACACCTCTCTTTTAAGAAAACTTTCCAGAAAACACTGAGGCCACTTCCACCTTTGGCTAGAATTTAGTCACAGGACTCATCTAGCTGCAAAGGAAAGGTAAAATTCTAGACCCCTGAGATTAATGTGGAATACTTTACTATTTTCGTTCTATGAAAAACTACAAGAGGAACCGTGAGCACAACTGCTCAATTCTGTTTCTGAGCATGTATTTTGAACAAGACTGATACAGTTCCCTAGAAAGCTCCCATGCATCACAACTTCCACAACTTTTCCCAATTCTACCCCACTACCAACTCTATACATTCCACTCATATCTTATGAAAAGGGAGCAGGATAGAAACATCAAGAGAAAGAGGATAAAATGGCTTGCCTCAGAAATGTCTTTTTCCCCTCTAACATCTCCTGCCTTCTTTTTGGAAAGCTTCTACCAACTTTCTGTACATAAAACACTGAAAAAGTTAGGGCTTTCTAGCCACCTTAGACAATGACTCAACAAGGTCCAGTCGACTGCCAACATAGCATAGAGCTCAAGCATCAACCAAGAGGAAAACTGAGGAGGATTCCAAGATGAAGTGATAAAAATACCACCTGGCAAAGAGATAAGAAAATGCTGGGCTGGCTTCGGGGCATAGTGATTAAGTTTGGATGCTCTACTTTGGTGGCCTGGGCTTCACTGGTTTGGATCCTGGGCACAGATCTATGCACCACTCATCAAGCCATGCTGCGGTGGGGTCCCACATAGAACTAGAAGGCCTTACAACTAGGACATACAACTAAGTACCGGGACTTTGGAGAGAAAATAAAAAGAGGAAGATTGGAAGATCAGCAACAGATATTAGCTCAGGGCCAATCTTCCTCACCAAAAAGCATACCTTTAAAAAAATAAATAAATAAAATAAAAACAACAACACCTCCATCTAACAGACATAAAAAAAGGAAAGAAAATTCTGACCAACTTGACCTACCTACTTAAGCAGGGAGCTCTTACTCTGCCCCAATTTTGTTTGAAATTGCTCTAATAGGCTCGACTGAGCTGCACAGATCAGAAACGAGGGTCAGAGAAGTTAAGTAGCTTTATCAAAATGAAAGCCCCTACCAAGAGCAGAGGCAGTGTCAGTGCACTCTGTGAAGTCACACCCAGACATTCTCATCTGGCTTCACATCTCTAGGACCGAGCTGAGTGTCCAACGTGTGTGATCCATAAGTCTCGTTTGATTGAATGAATGAGTGAGTGAATGGATCCCTCCCAATCGCATGTCCTTCCCCTGGACTAGCCTCCCACTGCGATTAGAGTTGTGTTCTCCCTACTAGAAATACTTGGCAAATCGAAAGGTGATAAAAACCTACAATGGAGCAGATTCCCACAGTGTTGCAGAATTGGAAACCACATCTTATCGCTGCATAATGGCCCTGGTTCCATTTCCCACATCACAGAGAATGCAGCCTAAAAGGGATTGAGTTATTCCACACAGAGACTTCACAGGAGGAAGAAAAAAAATGTTGTTTTGATTCACTGCTTTTTTTTTGGTCCACAATAATGCACATTTTCATCAGAAGCCAAATGATAGTGCTTACAGTATTTAATATCTGAATTCAATTATGTTTTTGAAGGCTTATTACCATCGTAAAAGGAAAAGTATTTTAGAGAATTTCCAAAGGCATCAGAGTGCAATTGTTGGGCAAAAAGTACACATTGTTAAGGAAACTCTATATCCAGATAAAAGAAAGACACTGAGACCCACACAAAGAAACACAGACACACACAGAGACACAGACCCACACTGAAAAGACAAAAACACACAAAACAAAGACAGAGACACACCCGTGAATAGGAAGGAGGATAAAGAAATAGAGAAGCTCCAGTAGGATCTTCCAACCATCTTTACAGCTCTGGCTCCATCATCTTTCCAGATCCATTCTCCATGCCTCCACTGGAGATATTTGTCAAAAAGCAAATCTCATCATTTTACCCATTGACCTAAAGTCCTGCAATATGCTTCCCGTTGCCCACGGGACAAAGAGCAAAGCCCTGTACACTGGTCCCCACTGCCTAAATCTGAGACAATTTGAGCATTGAAATAAATAACGATAGAAATGCGTCATAACCTATTAAATAAAATAAAAATTCATGCCTCCATAATGATATTTATGAATTAGTTAATAAGCAAGATGAGAAAGCTTTTCTTTACCTTAAATTGACAAATAAATATTGAAAGAATAACAGACTCAGAAAATCACCAGTGGATGCTTAAATTAGTGGGTGAAAGATTGATAGAGAACACGATGTTTACATTGTCTCAAGGAATTTTCCCACAAATCACTTATTAATTGCCAAAGGAAAAATATGAAATTTTGTTTGAAAATACAGGGAAAAAAAGGTAACCCACAGTCCCATCATTTAGTACTGACTACTGTTAACGTGTTTTGCTTGGTATTTTTGCTGAGAGAGAGAGGAAGAGGAAGAAGGTGAGAGAAAGGGGGAGAGTGGGCTCAGTCATCAGGCTGTACGAATTATGTCATGTTGCATCTTTCCTTGTTGATTACAAAATTATCAAATACTCACAGGCCACCCCACCAACCAACTGCATGGGGTCAAAATGCCGCCTTTTAATTTTTTGTTTCAATATTGCTGGTAAAAACTCCATGGAGTGTTTTCCTTTCTGCATGCCATGTAAACCATGGTCTGTTCATTAAAAACCGAAAGAGAGCTGCGTATCTTGGATGCCCTCGTCTCAGCACAGCCTAGCATCAGCAGACTCTAACAGGCCCTATCAATCGTTTAATAGTCACAGACAGAGGCCAATTTCTCTCAAGAAGTGAGCTGGAGCCCAATGATTAAGAAATTTGGGGACTCAAGTCTCCTCTTCATCTTCCTTTGCCTCTGTGGATGTGGTACATTATTCAAAGTCTCCATGTCTTTGCTTTACCGTGTTTAAAATGGAAAGGAGAAATCTAATTTTATGCTCGCATTTATTCCTGCTGCCTTTCGACCAAGCAACATTCCTTGAGCATCTTTCCTAAGCCAGACACTCTGTTACTGGGTAGGCATACTGAGCAGAATAGAACATCTTCCCACCAAGTGGTCTCTGCCCAGTGGGAGATACAGGAATTAAACTGCAAATTGTAATATAATGCAGCTTGAGTTTCATAGTAAGGGAAGGTTCCCCAAGGCAGATGAATTGAGAAGAGAATTATACTCAAATAATCTTGTATCTAGTCTAAACAATGATGGTGAAGATCAAGGGAGGAATCCCACAGAATTGCAGTGTTGGGACAAGAAGTCCTCCAGCGTGTGATGGCAAATGGCAACCCAGTTATCACACCATCTCCTTGCTTGTGTCCTTGGCAGACATTATTAATCGATTCTTACTTCCTTTTGAAATCAGATTTCAAAGCCTTCTTTAAAAGTGTGCCTCAAAATCCTGGAGCCACAGCAGGAAGGAGAGAACGTGCTTTAGAATCAGCCAAATCTGGGTTAAAACTCAGCCTCTACAATCATGGGAGCCCTAACCTTGGTCAAGAACCCACCTCTTTTTCCTCATCTAATCCCTCCCTGATGGCTCTCTCATTGCTTTGGCAGCCATGGGTTCACTTCCTGGTTGTGGAACCACACCGCTCGTTTGTCAGTAGCCATGCTGTGGTGGCAGCTCATATAGAAGAACTAGAATGACTTACAACTAGGATATCCAACCGTGTACTGGGAGCTTTTAGGAAGAAAAAAAATAGCACGTTCCCTTTGGGAAAAAAAAGTTAGGTAAAATTCTACCTCAGACACCACTGGTGGGAATGTAAAAGATGCAACCACTTTGGAAGACAGGCAGTTTCTTCAACAATTATACATAAATTTTCTATATTCTACTCTTAAGTACCTACTCAAGCAACATGAGAATGTGTATCTCTACGAAAACTTGTATGTGAATGTTCATAGCAGCATACAATAGCCAGAATGTGGAAACAACCCAAGTGTTCATTAACTGATGACTTGATAGATAAGATGTAGTCTATCCATACGATGGAATATTTTTCAGAAATCAAAAAGAACAAAGTACAGATGCATAATAGTTTACATAGATAAAACTCAAAATCATTGTTAAAAAAAACCTAGATACAAAACACTGCATATTGTGTGATTTCATTTGTATACAACAAAAGAAAAGTTAAATTATAGACAGAAAATTGACTTCTGGTTGCCTGGGGCTGAGGGTGGGAACAATGACTAACTGAAAATGAGCTTCAGGGAGTTTTTTACAGTGATGGAAATATTATAAAATTATATTGTGATGATGGTTGAATTGTGTAAATTCCCTAAAAATCATTGGACACTTAAGTGAATTTTAAGTTATATAAATAATACCTGAATGACTATTAAAAAGATATATAAAGTTTTAGCATGGAACCTGGGTCTGCAGGACACATAAAAAGTTGTTATTCCAACTCTCTTCTTTCAAAAATCCCTCTTAGACTATTGCTTTCATCCAACATGAACTACTCTTCTACGTAACTTGATGGTAGTCCTTTTCTTGGCAATGAAAACTGTCTTGCCTCATGGCATTGCTTGTTGTTTGATATTGCATAATTTAACTTTCGGTATACATATTTTAATACTCAAAAAAAAGAATGTAAACTTCCCCAAGGATAAAGACAATCTCTTATTTATTTTTATATCCTCATCATCGGCAGCTAGCCTTCAGCTTGGCCCCTGGCACAAAATCCAACTGCAGTGTTTTACTAATGGATTATTAACTTCAGTCCTAGGGAAAAAAAAGGAATTTCTTGCCAACTGTGATTTCTGATTGGGAAAGGGAAGTCATAACAAGAATGGCTACTTTCGAGGATGAACACATTTTAGAAAACAGAGCAACATAAAAACAAGATCAATTTAGAGACGCAGCCGATTCAGGCTCAGTGTGGCTAATTAATTTACACTGCCATGATCACTGCAGACACATCTAAATTTTAGATTATTTTTATCTTGGCAAAGAAGCTGTTACCCTAGCCAGCCTTTTGTTGCTAAGCATTTAACAAAACAGACATTAAAGGAATTGGAAGAAAAAATTAAAGCTACCATACTATATTTTTTGTATGACAAATTGATGTCTTTTAAATCAATTCAAACAGAAGCAATTTATAGAAGAATAACACTTAAGTGAATTAAATTAATTGATGTGTGTGTTAAGATCAGCCAATGCCTTCACCGTCTTTCATCAAAACAGGAAAGAGGGGCCGGCCCCGGGGGCGCAGCGGTTAAGTTCACACTTTCCGCTTCTTGGTGGCCCGGGGTTTGCCAGTTTGGACCCCGGGTGCGGACGTGGCACCGCTTGGCACGCCTTGCTATCGTAGGTGTCCCACATATAAAGTAGAGGAAGATGGGCACGGATGTTAGTTTAGGGCCAGGCTTCCTCAGCAAAAATGAGGAGGACTGGCAGTAGTTAGCTCAGGGCTAATCTTCCTCAAAAACAAAACAAAACAAAACAAACAGGAAAGAGAAGTTGGAATGGCTTTATAGGGTCTCACATGTGGAGGTTGCTTTGCGCTCACAAAGTGCTGCCCAAACTTTAACGCTACTTTAAGGAAATGTTGAAGACAATGCTTCAGAATCTTGAAGCTTTGTTCTACAAGGAAAACAAGATAAATGTGAGCTGGACACTTGCTATTTTTCCTGTCAACATCCTCTTCCTCTTATTCTGGTCATGGGACCTCAATTTCCCTTTAAGAGCCTTCTCCCTTTCCTTGTTGCAAGGATGCAATGATTATCTAGATACCCTTTACTACATTCCCAATTGTTAATATCTTAACACTTCAGTATTCTCCTCTTACACCCACTCTCTCAATGCGTGTGTGTGTGTGCATGCACACACATGTATATACGCGCATGTGTGTGTGGATCTATACACATATTTTTCTGCATCATTTAAGAATGAGTCACAGCTGTCACTTCAAACACTTTACTACCAAACACTTCAGTGTGTATCTTCAAGAACGAGGACTTTGACTATGTAACCATAATACAATTATCAATTTCAAGAGTTTTAAATGTTGACACAATATCATTATCTAATATGCAGTCCATATTTCAATTTAGAAAATTATCCTAATAGTGTACTCTTTAGCATTTTATGATCCAGGGTACAATCCAGGGTCACGCATTGCATTTAGCTGTCATGTTAGTGGCAGACCTCTAACAAAGTATTTAGAAAAAGGCAAACATAATGTTTCTCTACTGAGGGAAGGTGGGGGGAGTAGATCTGGAAACATAAATCATGAGAGAATACTGACTTTTTAGCTAGGCGAAGCTAGTAATCATGGGGGGCAGTAGCTTTTTCTGTAAGAGTTTCCAAGGTCTCGTTTACTGGGCAACTTAGACGGCCAGGCTGGATCCTTTCTTGTTGACTCCAGCAGGATTTAACGCAGTAACTTCCCCTCCATAGAGTCCTAAGCCAGCCAGCCTTCCAGTAGGTGGCAAAGAAGACTCATAAAACAAAGGCCACTTTTGTGCAAAAGTCTCTCTGGCTTCCCTTTTCTATGCCTTTTCCACTTCTCCTCCTAATGTTCACTCAACCACATAATCCTTTCTTTCTGCTGTGAGAAGGTAGATATGGCCATCATTAGCTCCACCATGTCAATTAGTACCACTCACTTCAACAAAGACTCGTTGAAGGGCCTTTAATGACTCTGGATATTTACAAAATGGAAGAAGTGGTGAAGGAGAATGCCAGCATGTGCTTCAAGGACTTATCCTTCGGGAAGAATCTGTAGGATGTTATCTTTGGAAGAAGATGCATCTTTAATGGGACTTCAGACCCATTTCTACCTGGGTGTCAGGGAGAGTCTCACAGGAAGGCCTCTGCAGTGCCTTTCAGATCAATGTGAAGACGGCATTTGCACTATCAACAAAATTTCTGATTAGCTAACTTTGATAACACAGTCTGTGCATCACATGCCTTCATGTGTCTTTCTCTGACACTAGAGTTTTCTCTCCTGCCTTCCTACCCTTTGGCAGTCAGAGTCTTGATATTCACATGAATATAAACAAACAAAGAAAAAAACAAATGCTACACATATCAAAATTAGATTATTTGTCTATCCATCTCTGTCCAACCTGAACAACGAATATCCAGTCCTGAGTCCTCACAATCAACAAAACATAGAGTCAGGTTTCCGAGTGGCCACAGAACATTTCACAAAAAAAGAACCCCTGAAATTGAAGTACTTTGACTTCAGAGATTGCTTCAATATTTTTGCTCAAAGTCTCGTCCCTTTGGCTTTGGTCGAAATTATAATAAGCTTTCATAATCTGGTTCTACACTGGGAAGCAGATTAAAAGCCACAAATCAGAAGAAGAAAAGGAATTCTCTGGAGGTTGCTGATAATGAGAAGTGAAATCGGATGCTAGCCTTCAAACAAGGGCGGAGAGCAACTCTTAGAAATCACACAAAAGCAGACACAGTTGTCGAAAAATTTGAGAACATCTGAGAGCATTTAGTGCAGGGAGAAACCTACCTCTGCACCTGAATCAACCCCGGAGCGTCCTTGGTTGTACCGCACTTCAGCAAAGATGGTGCGAGACATTTGGCCTTGAACCCTTAGAGAGGAATTATATCGTGTTGGGTGAACCTTACTTAAGGAAGCAGAGGGCAAAGTGAAATGTTTATTTAAAATGTGTCTACAAAAAAAAAAAAAAGCCAAAATAAAAAATAGCTTGGATGTTTAATGGGGCTAACTTAAGTTACTTAAAAATTAATTTCTGTGGAATGATTCATTCCTTCATGTTGCCTGATCCATCAGTGCTCAGGACAGAAGAGGCCATAAGCCGCTAGAAGCTATCGTGGAAAGAAGAAGAGAAAGCTACTCTTAGAGGAACCAAGAATTTTCAGACAGTGTTGCAAGTCGTTTCCTGCCATTGAGACTTCTTCACCTTTACATCTGAAGCTTCTGAAATGGAAATTGAAAAAAATAGTTACCGACATTGGCGTCCACTGTCCACTGGAACACGTTTGCCATTGATGGCGTGACTGTCGAATTTATTCTGGTCCAGAACTGTGAGCGGCATCAAAGGGAAGATTTGTCAGCTCCACCCATCCTAGAGAGATGGGGACAAGGGGTCAGTGCCCACGGGTTGATCGTGAGGAACATATTTCAGCTTCTGAGGCTAGAAGTGTTTGTCAGGCCTCGCTTTAGCCGTCTCTGGCTAATGAGTTTTTAAGGCAAACTGCCTTGAAGGCTGTTTTAATGTTGATTAGTGCCATATGGAATCTTTTAGCACCCTCTCTCAGATTTACTGGTCAGAGTCTCAGGGTCACATAAGCCATAGAAACACCAGAGAGAGTCAGACAAAAAATAAACCTCTATCTCTGTCTCTCTCTATCTCTCTGTCTCTGTCTCTGCCTCTCTTTCTCACACAAAAAATATTGGAATATTACTGGCAAGAAATAAATGCTATGAGATAAATAATACTATCCTGATTTTGACAAATGAGACAAAAGGAGAAACCAAAAGGTTTCCTTACGTCTCTTTACCTACTTCCCAAGTCCAGCAAATAAGCAGAAAAAAATCCAGTGAATAGAAATTATATGAAAATCCGTTCCTGCCTAACCCCACGCCAGAGTTCTTTTCATTACACCATATGCATTAAGAACAACTCCAAATAAAGACACAATCCAAAAACTGGGAAGACAGCACACCAGGGGCAGGGCAGATTATCAGTTACATGTGCAGAGGCTGTTCATGAATTGATAGCAGCAGCATCTCCATCAGGCAGTGAAGCCCCAGGAGGAGCTCCACAGCACTTGTCCCTGGCAGCGTCCCTTCTCTCTGTACATTTTCTTAGTAGCTCGTTCCTTTCTTTTGTGTTATGGTCTATCAAAGGTTTTCTCTGGGTTGGACTTAGCTCTTTAAGTGGGTGAAGTCTAACTTCTCTTATCAAAGCAACATCAACAACAACCACCTCAGCCATGATGTCATGTTTTGAGTACTCAGTAGCTTGCTGCAGCCTGACTAAGCACTTCACACGCATCAGCACATTTTATCATCCTCGTATCCATTGGGTTATTGGGAAGATTGATGGAGATAAACACTTTGTAACCTGAAAAGCACAATGGACATATTAACCAATGTCATGGTCTGGCTCCTGAGTATAAAAGTCCTAATTTCTCTTTCCTCTAAAGTCCTGCTATTTTTTCTTTCCTGCCTCCCAAATCCAGTCCCTTCTCCATCACCACAGCCCCTCTCCTAATCAAGAGTCTTGTCTGTCTTGTACCAGACCTCTTCCCAACTGATCTTCCTGCCTTCAGCCTTCATCTACCTCAATCCATTCCCTCACAGCAGCCAGATTTACTTTTGGATATGAAAGTCATATCTCACTTCCCTCCATAAATCCATGTGATGGATCACTGCAATCTACAAGGTACAGCCAAACATCCACTGTGGTTGCTGGACTCTAGGACCTTGCTCTTACCTAATCCTATAGGCTCGTTACTTGTAGTTCCACAATTCCTCAAATGAGCCAGACTTGTTCAAAACCCCGTGCTTTATCCAAGTACCTTCTGTCTGAATCACCCTCCCTCTTCTTGGTGAGCAATTGTATACCCAGGAATAGTGGACAATGAGGCTCGAACGCCATGCCTTCTTTGAGTTACGCTCTGATATTTCCTTCTATGTCTGCCTCAATCACAATAGAGTGAATCACTCTAAACTCATGGCTTTGCAGCAACCTGTGCATTCTTTAATTATGAAATGATGACGATGACAGTAGTAATAATAATAGCTGGTAGTATTTTATCAAAATTCTTTAAACTTTCTTAAGAGCTTTATGTAGAATATCCCATACTCAAGGCAATCCCATCATTCTCTTCTCATCACTATCCTCATTTTGCAGATGCATGCTCTGGCCTCAGATAAATTACTTAACTTTCCCGAGCTCACAGAGCTAGCCATGGTGGAGGCTGCAGACTCCAGGACCTCCTATTAACTTTAAGGTTGCAGCCTTTATCAGCATCATGGTTTACTCCTCCACCTCATCACCCAGATCTGCGCTGTCCAATATGGTAGCCACTGGCCATGGACGTCTGGTTAAATGTAAAATCTAAGTAAGTAAGTAAAATGAAGCACTCAGTTCATCAGTTACACTAGCCGCATGTCAAGAGCTCCGGAGCTGTAGTGGATGACTCAGATATAAAACATTCCCATTGTCCCAGGAAGTCCTATTGGACAGCACTATCCCAGACCATGAGCCCCTTGAGAGCAAGAACCTGGTCTTTATATTGGAATCTGTGGCACTTGCCACTGTGCAGCTCGATGAAGCTGTGTATGGAGAAGCAGACCCCTGTTACACATTGCCTGGACTTCCTTACTGTACATCTACAGTGTAAACGATGTTCCTTTTGAGCAAATGAGCAACTCTGGCAATGGGTCTGTCAGCGCTTGTCATTGCCAGTATTACTCTGGGGCATGTGCCTCCTACATGGATGGCTCTCCTCAACCTTCATCCCAATGCCAGGGAGAGGAGACAGTTTCAGTTCCTGAATCCCAGAAAGCACATTCTCAGTCACACCAAACGTACACCATGCGAAGAATTATCCACGCAAGTGTTCTTAACCATTTCATGCGCTTGGTTCTGAATTCTAATTCGAAACCGCCAAACTCAAAGAAATCTATTTTGTTTCTTCACTCTTAGGATTGTGAATAGAATCTTTTCTCTGGTAAACACTCCATCAGTACTGAATCTCCCAGAAGTCCGGTTGGTTTTAATGGTCTAGTTCCATCCTCTATGCCCTCAAAAATTGCAAGGGTACATTTTCCAATTGTAATCATTACTTCTCTTATTAATAACAACAGTGCTTGGCATTTATTTATTTACAAGTGTACAAAATGTCCTTAATTTAGTCAGCTCTAGATTTGGATCCTGGCTTAGTAAACCTCAGGCAAAGTACTTACTTTTCTAAGCCTCTACTTTTCTTCCAGCTGTAAAATGGGAGTAACAATGTTACTCATCTCAAAGGATCGTGGTGAGCTTAAAACAAGAAAATATTTAACAATTGCTCAACACTGTGGGATACACAGAAAGTGTTTAATTTAACTTGCAATCATTATTATCCTTATATATTTTTATTTTGTTATTAGCAATGCTTGGGAAACTCTTTATAGCTCCGTCTTCTTTAATCTTATCAAAGTCCTGATGAAGTAGATGTCAGCCGCTCGGCTATTCAGATGAGGAAAAGGTTCAGAGCAATGAAGAGAATTGCAGAAGCAGTTTTCCATCTCAGGTCTGATGACGCACAGGAGCCAAGATCTCTCAGCTCCACCACGCATCAGTTCCAATTTTTAAAGAACAGCTCGAAACCCAGACCAGTCGGTGTGGCCCAGGGCGTCCGTAGACAGTGGCTTGACTTGCATAAAAAGTACCAGGCTATCTGGAGTCTCTGTAATGCACATCCTTCCGCTAACTCTGTGGAATCCACCAGGGAGTGTTAAGCTGCAGGCCTTCCTGAAACGGGCTGAAACCCATTAGCAGAAAAGAGCATTCCATTCTCGGCTACCGGAGACATTTAGAGGAACACTTTGGAAGAGAACCAAGAAGACACACATCAGGGAGTCGTTCTCTCCTGGCGACTCGGAGCAGGTAAAAACAAAACAGCCACAAAAAATCACAGTCATCTCTTCGCTTTTAGACCCTTTATATGAATGTTGCTCAGACGACCCTGAAACAACACAACATTTACAACCAGAGGAAGGTTTTCCCACCCAGGACTCCTGGAATTCATGATGCCAGTGATGCTGAAAATCATCCTTTGTCTAAAATATGCGCTTTACAAGAAGACACACTGCAAACCCCATGCTTCATGCACCTTTGATGTATCTGCTTCTGGGCTCAGACTTGGCCTCAAGAAATAACACGTGGCTTTGTACATCATTTTGAAATTTCAGTTGATTCTGCAAGTTAAAAAAAAAGGTGCAGAATTTCCTGGAAAACGAACAAACTGTAGTGTAACAGTTTGAGGAAGATAAAATTCTATGCACATATTTAAATATATATTTAAATTATATCTGTAGATACACACACAATCTTTTACCTGAAAGCATGCTGGTTCATTTCCATAAAAAACAAATTTGCAGCTGATGCTGATGAAGGCAGTTGCACATTTTATTACTAATAAGTGACACCAGGGGCCTTATTACAAAATATTTCTAAACATACGAAATTCTGTAATGGGACCCCCAGGGGCCAGGCCCACAAAGTGTGTACTCTCTGTTCTGCATATGCGCAGCCACGTGTCTCCAAGGTAACTATACGCAGCAGCGTATCTGAACAGTTCAGAATTGCTGGCATGCAGAAATCCTCAAGCCTGCCGACTTTATTTTTAGTCTGAACGGTTCGATTTCACATTTCATCAGCGTTTAGCTTCCTTGTATTTCCCAACAAACACCACAGGCATGTGCACACTCCACCAGATGTCTATAGTTTATCATGCAAATATTACATAGAAGCCATAATCATTATTAACGAACATAATCACCCCAAGTCGGGAGGGATATCATTCACTGCCAGTTTGCTCTCAATCCCTTATGTCCTAAAGTCAAAAGGGAAAAGAAGAAGAAAAAAAATCTGTCAGCGATCAGATGCATGCTTTAGCAAAGAATATAGCTCATGTCCTGCCAGGCGCTTGGTCTGAAATTTCCTTCTGTTTCGTCAACATTTTTTCTCCCCAAGAGCAGAGTCTATGAAGTCAGAAGTTGCCAGGATAGGTCACTGGTTATTCTTTTTTTTAAATTTTTTTTATTTTTTATTTATTTATTTATTTTAAAGATTTTATTTTTTTCCTTTTTCTCCCCAAAGCCCCCTGGTACATAGTTGTATATTCTTAGTTGTGGGTCCTTCTAGTTGTGGCATGTGGGATGCTGCCTCAGCGTGGCTTGATGAGTGGTGCCATGTCCGCGCCCAGGATTCGAACTGACGAAACACTGAGCTGCCTGCAGCACAGCGCGAGGACTTAACCACTTGGCCACGGGGCCAGCCCCCTCACTGGTTATTCTTTATCCACAAGCTTCTAAAGATTCCTCCAGCCCTTCCAGGTCCACCTCCCAGTGGTGATACCAGTAAGCCTCTGGGTTGTAAGTTGTCAGGTGGGAGAAAAATCACCAGCCGTCTTCTTGATTTCTCCTCTTTGTTCTTCTCTTTCTTAGCAGTTGGTCCTTCACAGTCTGGCCACCCCCCTGCTCTTTTGTTTCTCTACAACAGAGGCCACAGACATGCAGCCTGCTGGGCATATCACACTTGCAGACAAGTTTGGCTTGGCCTACATAGTGTTTAAAAAATAAAATAAGAGGAATTACCTGACAACTTTTAAAAATTGGGAGGATGCACATTTCTGTTTCTTCAAAAAAAAAAGGAAGAAAGAAAAGACAGACTGCAACACAAGACCAGCCTACCTGTTGCCTATAATGGACTGCGAAGAATAGGATGGACCTTCTTTAAGTGGGATAAGTATGCTTCATATTCCCGGGATCGCCTCTTTCCTTCAAGTGCTTTGCCACGTCCACGTCTTGTGTTTACCTGCTTGGATCCTTTTTTAAACCTGTGATGTGTAATACCCCTCTGCCCCACCCAGCAAACAGATCTCTTCATTGCCCCTACTCCAGATTCTGACTGAAGGAGAGTCTTACAATTCTTAGGTTTTCCTCCCTCCCTTCCTCCATCCTTCTTTCCTTCCTTCCTTCTTTCCTTCTGCAATTCCTAAACACTTTATATGTTCCTAGCATGTTTCCCATCACTGTGACTGACCCAGAGAAAGGCCATGTGACTTATTATCTCAAGGAGGTGGCAAGTTTTCTCTTACGACCATGTTTCCCAAACAACAGATAGAAACATGAAACTTGGCCCTGACTTCCAAAGCCACAGTTACCTTGTCTGCAAAATGACCTTCACAGTGTCCAAGGTCAGATTTGATAACACCTGTTAAAGACTTGTCCCAGGACTCTATAAATAATCATGAACAGTTTTGACAGGAAGGTGATCAGCAGTGGTTAGGAATACGGACCGTCAACTTAGGCTAAGCTAGGTCCAAATTGTGACTCTCCGCTCTTAACAGTTGTATTATCTTTAGCCACAAAGTCTCTTTGAGTCTCAGTTTTCTCATCTAAAAAGTGGTTTCATAGTATCTAACGTCATAGAGTTTCAGCGAAGATTGAGAATGCCTAAATTGCATGTAACACAGTGGCATATGGTAAGTAAGTTCATGGCACTTTTAAAGATTTTTTTTCAGCATTCTTAGAGATATGATTGGGCAGCTGGGCAGAAAACTAGAAATCGAAACTGTTCCTTCAAATTCAGAACATATTGTACCAGTTACCTATTGCTGAACAACAAAATATCCCCAAAACTTAGTGATTCAAAAATGATAAACTACTATCTCTCACATTTTCTGTGGGTCACGCTTTGGGGAATAGCTTAGGTGGGTGGTTCTTGCTTGGGGTCTCTTCTAAGGTTTCAGTCAAGATGTTTTCTTGGGCTGCAGTCATTTGAAGGCTTGACTGGGGCTGGAGGATCCACTTCCAAGATGGCGCCCTCACATGGCTCCAACTGGCTTCACCCAGAACCCAAAAACAAAGAGGGAGGTGTGATGTTTTTTAGGACCTAGCCTTGGAAGTCACACACCTATACCTACACAATACTCTGTTGGTCACACAAACCAGATCTGATTCAGTGTGGGAGGAGACTATACAAGGGCACAAATACCAGGAAGCGAAGATCACTGGGGCCATGTTGCAAGCTGGGTGTCACACTGTGATTTTCTTACACATCTACAATAACAGTCCAGTAATATTAAAGATGATACATTATCTACTCAATTTATTTTCCTGAGGAGGGTTTGCCACGAGCTAACATCCATTGCCAATCTTCCTCTTTTTGTTTGAGGAAGATTCACCTTGAGCTAACATCTGTGCCAATCTTCCTCTACCTTATATGTGGGTCGCTGCCATAGCATGGCCATCGATGAGTTGTGTGGGTCTGTGCCTGGGAACAAAATCTGGGCCACAGAAGTGGAACATGCTTAATTTAACCACTAGGCCGTGGGGCCGACCCCTATTTGATTATTTTATGATTGATCAAGACTGGAAGTAATAGACATATATACTTGAGACTTTGGGAAAAAGTTAAAAGTAGAGGTCAACTATTTCCAGAGAGTACCTGAAACTTGCATGGAGTTTCTAAAATCAAAGATAAACAATCTACGGCTGTAATTAGCATCTGTGGACAGAGAATATGAAAGATTTTCCAACCTTTGGGGCAGAGGAACAGTAGAACAGCTGGATAAAAAATGAAGATCGCATTCTGGGAAACACTGCCATGCAGGAAGGGAGACTGGGCTAATCTAACTCGTTTGCTCTAACTCCAGCCATAGTTTGGGGCTGAGAAAATATTAAGGGCTTGGATCTACTTTGATGAAACTTTCTTTGGATAAATAGGCTCTAACATGCATCCAAAACTCCGCTTGTGATGTGTCCGTTTTCTAGACTAAAATATTAAATTAGGCAAGCCTTGGAGGCCTCCCTCAAAGTGGATCTCAATCTTCGAGACCACATCATTGCTGTCATGTAATCAATGAGTCATTCATCACCTCTTGTCCAAGCATCTGGGAGATAATCACCCCTTCGTATAGAAAATCAATGATGGAGGTGGAAATTTCCTCACTGTAAATCAACATACAGAATGTCACCCCAAGAATGGGATGTCAGGGACACAGCACAGCATAGTGGCAAAAAGTAGGGACTCTGGAGCCAGAATTCCTGATTTTTAAATCCCGGCTCCGTTACTCAACAGCTGTGTGGAACAGATTACTGTGCACTCTGTGACTCAGTTTCCCCATCTGCAAAATGGGGTTCATAATGATACCACTTCATAAGATAGTGGTTAAGATTAAATGAATTAACATACATAGAGTGCCTAGAATATGCATAAAGTGATCAGAGGGATCTTAATAAATATTAAAAGGTTTTTATTACTTCTGAAATGAGTAAAAATTCACTCGGGAAATGAAACAAGATGGGTAGACAAGAAAACAATGCACTGATTGAGCTGAGAGTGAAAGGCTTTATTTTATTTTATTTTTTCCGAGCTAAAGGAAGAACAGAAAGATCCAGCACACACTTCCATCTTAAACCAAGCTGGCATCTCTTGTTTTTATCTTTCATGTCTGGAGCCCGAGTCTCCAAAGACAATTGCGAAGAGATTGTGTTTGACTGATCAATCAAAACCAGCCCTTTTGCTTGTCTTCTGAGACTGTGAATTAAAACCTCCAGGCAGGATTCTGGGGAGGACAGGACCGGCGAGGGGGCGGGCAGCTACTCAGCGTTGAGTATGCTTTGATGGCAGAGAAGCAGCCGAGATAAAAGAGCTCCTCCCAGCAGAGCTGAAATTAAAACGGGAAACGTTTCATTAGGCCCAGTCGCGGGCAGGGAGCCCGGGTGGAGAGGGAAAGCAGAGGGCCTGGATGGCACGGGCCAGCCCCGTCAGCAGCGGGGAAGTGGGCAGGCCACCTCCAAGAACAGCTCTTCCATTCGTACGCTGTCGGAGTTACCACCACTCTAGACACCATGAGGCCCCTTTGCTGCTGGAACGCCAGAAACTCAGCAACTTCCAGAATTTGGCATTCGGGCCACATGGTGACCTGATCCCCACCTACCTGTCTTCAGGCTCTTCCTCCTTTTGTCTCTATCTGTCCCTGTTCCATGTCCAAAGTCCACATACGCTCCAACCAGTCTGGGTACTCACCATTGCTGGACAGACCTTCCCTTTGTCAGCCTCTAGCAATATTATTTCTTCTGCCTTGACTGTCTTTTCTCCACCTCTGCTTGTCAAGATCCTATACATCCGTCAAAACCCAGCTTAATGATTACAGCTTCCATCAACAGTGCGTCTCTCTGATCGGTCTAGAGTTACCCTTTCCTTGTACTTGTACTTTTGGATAGACAATGGACCTAGTAAGTCCATAGGTCAAAGACCCACTCTGTTCCCCCACCACATTTTATTAGTAGGTAGAGTAGGAGAATGTAATTCATCTTATTTCTCACACCAAATTGAATCAGAGAATGTTAGAGTTGAAAATGATCTTAGGCTCCTTTTAGTTCAGAGACGGCAAATTTACAGCACGTGGAATACTACCTCTCCCATCAGTGCTCATGGCAGACACCATGAATCATTCAGAGCGTTCTTTACGTCTGTGGAACCTGGCTGCAGAATCCTTATCAACGAGCTGTTGCAGGCAGCCACAATCAACGTATTTGGTTTGACATACAAGCTAAGATCTATGTGCCACCCCTGAACTAATTCAGTATCCCCCTCATTATATAGGATGGAACCAAGATCCAGGGAAGTAAAGTGCCCCAATCATGTCTAAGAACCAATCCTCCATCTCCAAATTCCCCAGCTTGTACCACTGTGGGTACATCATGCTTCTTCCCAAAATAGTGCTTTAGACAGAATAGTTCACACCATGTGCGTGGGTGTGGGTGTAAAACTAATTTCCAAATTGAAGATAGAAACGTTGTGAGAAAGCAACATTTCCAAAGATTTGTTTTGGTTAATTGTATGGAATATTAATATGTGTAATGAAAATACAGGATTCTTTCATCTAATCAGTTTCTTTAAAACAAGACTTCTTGCATGCTTTAAATATTCTAATAGGCATGGTGACTTTTCAAGAGGAAAATACAAGAGTCAGAATTCCTCAAATGCTTTAGCTCATGAGGCTATTTTGACTAAGATCATGTCTAAGGAATAGGATGTGACAAAGTTCGGTTTGAAAAATGCTGATGAAAAAGAAAGAATTTGGGTTTTTGAATTTGTCTTTGATTTGCACACTGGTGTTGTAACTTGTTACTGTGCACGCATACTAGCCTCTTGAAGTCTCTGATTCTTGGTTACCTCATCTGCGAACCAGGTGTAATATCTACCTGACAGGTGTAATGAGCTAACACACTTCAAGGGGCTGATGATGGTGAGTACTTAATAAATATTAATTCCATTGCCTAAATCCTGATGCATGGACCTGAGAACTATTTACTCAACTACAATGAAAGTCTCTTAAATTAAAATTATGCTTTATCTCTGTTTAATTGCTGTCTAAACATTTTGGCACTTGTGCCTTATTTATTCAGCATTTATTCAAGATGAACTTTCCATATGTGTCGGAGACAATACAAAGCGTTCATCAGAACATTTCATTCTCCTTCTGAGAATGCAGGAGGTCTATTTCCCAGCCCCCATTGAACACGTCACTGAGTTCTGTCCATCAGAATGTAGGGGGAAAGGATGGATAGCATTTCTGGACCTGGACCATAAAATATCTGTGTAATCATCCATCCTCTTTCACTTGTATGTATGGCTGGTAACTATGGCTTCTAAGACAATGAAACCACATGATGGAAGAAGCTTGGAAGACTGCATCCTTCAGGTGCTACTTGGAGGAGCATCTCTCAGAAGGGCTAGCAAACTACAGACACTAGCATTAAATCTTGTGTAAATGGGTAAGCAATAACAACAAAAATTTATATCATGTTAAGACCCTGAGATTGTAGGGTTTATGTGTTATTGCAACAGAGTCTAGCTCAAGGTTCCTCAACTGTGGCACTACTGACATTTTGGGCTGAATAATTGCCTGTTTCATGGACTGTCCTGTGCATTGTAGGATGTTTAGCTATACCCGCCAGATGTTTAGCTATACACACCAGACGCCAGTAGCACACCTCCCAAATGTGACAGTCACAACTGTCTCCAGACATTGCTCAATGGCCCCTGGTGGGCAAAATCGTTCCCACTGAGGATCACTGGCCTAACCTAACCCAACCAACACACCATGTACCAACAATCTTAATGGCTTGCAAACCTGTTGAAATGTTGAACCAGTAGATAACAGACTTCATAAAATGCTTTCAGAATCAGATGTAGATGTAACTACTTGTCTCATCCTCTAGCTTCTAACAGAGTCACAAATAAGAGTACTGTGCCATATGTCCTTCAGGATGATATGTCCATGGAGAGAAGAAAAATGAGTCCAGTCAATCTAATCATTGTGATTTGATTTTCAAGGAACCTTAACATCTCCTGCCACACCTGGGTCTCATATGTGGACATCAGGCCAACTCTCCGACTGTGTTGTTGTCTGAGAGGTGGTGGGAAAGAAGCCAAAGGCTAGATTGTTCTTTCATCTCGCTCAGTACATTAACTGTTGTTATAGGAAGAAACCAACCAACACAACCAACCAATACAACCAACCAGAAGGTTGACTCTGGAATCAAATCATTTTGAAAGCATTTGTAAAATATCTTAAACTGGATTCTTCTTTATAGGATCTCTCAGAACCTTGAATCAGACCATATGTTTGTGAATCCCAAAGAGAAGATATAAAGTAAACAATGCTTCCCCACCTTATTTGACCCTGAAACATGATGATGTTATGGGGATTACGTGGATGTGAAGAGAGCATTTCTTAAGAATACAGGCTTTGAAGTGAAACAGACCCTGGTTGAAGCTCTGATCATGACTCAGAAACTCTTGAAACCTCAGTTCCTCATCTGTAAAATGGAGATAACAATATCTCATTAAAGGGATGGAAACAGTGCGTGTAAACTGCTTAGCGTGGTTGTTGACACAAGAAGTGCTAGATAAATGCTGGCTTTCATCATTATCACCACCAAGCTAGGATGCTGCATGGGATTCTCTCAAGGAAAGAGTTTTCTTATCTAATTTGCCTAGTAATCAATCAAAAATCCAAAGGGACTGTCAAGGAAAATGTTAAATAAATCCTGAGGAGTAACGATGAAACATTCATAATATATGCTCTGCACTAAAACATCTTTACAACTCTCCAAGGGGTTAGTCTTTTTAATGTAATATGTGAGGAAATGCTACACGGAGGGGGGGGGGATGATATTGATCTGAAGGCCCTTTGGCAGTGACTTTTAACGATGGGCATTCTATGCCACAGATCTTGTTAGAGCTCCTTGCGGCAGAGTTTGAGGGGAAGGGAGTTGTGACTGAGCCCCGGGCAACACTCCCAGGTTGGTATCATTTGTTGTTAATTTCATTACCCTAAAAGCATTGAAACCTTCCTGGACATACAAAGTTTAATCCCCACAGAGTTGGAGAGCTATAAAGTGTAAAAGAGAAGTGCAAGTGTCGTCTGTGAAAACGTAAGAGGCCCACTTCCCCCAAAGATTTTCACTGCCCCAAATCTGCAGCTTTGACAAACAGAAATTCATCCTGAGACTATGCTTCATGCATTCATGCAGTTAAACTCCAATACAACAAGTGCCTATTGATGTCTCCTGTGCTAGATACTGGGTACAAAAATAAAAGAACAATCATCATGATTAGCTCTTCAAAGATTTGTCATGGTTTTATTTCTGGCACCGATGTGCTGAGTGCTCATCGTGTGCTAGGTGGCAAGTAATTCAGCCTCTCTTTCTTCCAAGGGACAGAAACTCAGTTCAAACTGACCTAAGCAAGAAGAAGAATGTGTCAGGAACTTCAAAGCTTGGACCTGCTTAAGGTATAGCTGGATCGAGAGCCCAAAATGCTGTTATCAAGACTGTGTTTTAGTCTCTTCCCTCTGTTGCACTTTCCTCTTTCTCTGTCCATCCTCAGGTTGATCCCTCCTCCTGGAGGCAAGATGGATGCCAGCAGCTCCATCTTTGCATTTACAGCTTTCAGGAACTGTCACGGAAATAGTAAACCCTTCCACCTGCTGGTTTCAGCAAACCTCTACAAATGGATTCTAATCAGACAATCTTGAGTTGTGAGACCTCCCCTAAAGCTATCACTGTGGCCTAGAATGTGGAAAATGCTGACTGGTAGGCTTGGGTCCTATATTGAGTGCATCACGAGAAGGCAGGATTCTTCGGAAAAGACAGTAACTCTGGGAAAAGTAGAAGACAGCAGGAAAAGAGGAAGACCAAATATGAGATGAATTGACTCCATCAAGAAAGCCATAGGCATGAATCTACAGGAGCTGAGGAGGGCTGTTGAAGACAGAACATTGTGGACATGACTCATTCACGGTGTCACCAGGAGTTGGAGCTGACTTGATGGCAGGTAACAACAAAGGCCTGGGTCAATTTCCTGCTCTTGAATACAGGAGGTTGAATCCTTCCGCTAAATCACATACCCTGAGGTGATTTTCCTAAGGGAAAAAAAAATTGGGATGATGTAAGAAAAAACAAAGGAGAAATGGATGCCAAGCCAGCAAAAACCATAGAGAATTGTTGCACAGCTTTCCTATACATTATCTTTAATGCTGGAAATCTTGCTTGCATTTTATAGATGAGAAGACTGAAGCCTGAGGTGGTTAAGTGCCCAAACTAACCAGCTATCATACGCCTGGATATAAACCCAGGAAGTCAACGTCCGAATGCACCCTTAAACACACAAACTTTCTGCAAAGAGACCCTAGGCATTATTTTTCTTGAGTATTTTCTGAAGGGTCAGGGATAGAGTTGGGTAGAGGGTAGCATGGAAGAAAAATTCCTGGGAACATTGTTTGTTTCCTTCTAAATCTTTTGGACCAGAGATCTGAATCCAGCTAGGTGACTCTTCTTCCATCATGAACTCTCAGTCAACCTCCCTTACCATCCTTGGATCTTGCTATTTTCTAGGAAAGCATGTGGGCTGGTATAACAGGTATGGTTCTTAGTTTAAACAGCAGAAACTTGTCATGGCTCAGTTAAGCACAAAAGGGATTTATTGAAAGACTATTTGGGTTGTTGACAGAGTCAGCAGAAAAGATGGAGGACTAGGGCTTAAAGGACAGCCAGGAAAAGGGGAAGTTCAGCAGCCTGTGTCCCAGCCAAAATCATGGTCCAGAATTAGTTTGGTGACATGAGTGTCATCAAATTCTAAGCAGCTTCACTCATCCTGGACACTGCTAGATCTCACTTCAAAGACCGCTGTGGCTTGTTGTAATTTCAGAACTGAGTTCTGCTAGTTCTGCTGGTGGTGCTGCCGTCACTGTGGGTTGAGGTGTTAACTTCCCTGTGTCTGTTTCATAGCGTCTGTAGATCCCACTTCTGGAGAACATGCACCTCATTGGCTGAGTCTGGATCTCGAATCACACTCCAGACCCATGGTTCTCAACTGGCGCGAGTTTGCCTTCAGTGGACATTTGGCAATATGTGGAGGCAGTTTTGGTTGTCATAACCAGGGGGAGGGGTTCTGCTGGCATCTCATCCATAGGAGCCAGGGATGCTGCTAAACATTGATGCACTGGACAGCCCCCCACAACAAAAGGTTATCTGGTCTAAAATGTCAACAGTGCTGACTCTGAGAAACATTTTCCTAGATGAAGAGAAGTTTGGAAAAATGGCTATCTTGAGATTTTTAAGTTCTATTGTGAGAAGTGGGCTCTGCTTCCCCCCCAAAAAACTTGTAAGATGGAAGATTCCTCAAGCAAAGGAAGGGAGTTACATGTTAAAAATAAGTCCCGCTATTAATAGATGCCACAGAGCCATTTTTGGGGATCTCTGGGAATCCTCCTTATTTATTTCTGACATCTGTTTGCTCCAATCCTATCTCAGCCCTTCTCCAAATTATTTGCCTTGAGTCTTACTCCTTGTATATCTGCCTTCAGACTTAGTGTACTTTGGTTTCTTGACTCTCCCTGTGTACTTTAGTTTGATCGTGCCAGCTCCCCCTTCTTACTTCTCGACCAAAGCCCGTGGCTCTTGAAATCCTACCCTGAGACCACCTTCCAAGAAGAGCCAAGTTCCAATATCTCTTTACCTTTCTCCCTAGCTTCCTCAATAAAGCTGGATCATCATGCCAAGATGCTTGATGTGTCATTTCCAGCTCTCAACGCTCCTGAGTTGATTCCAACAAAGACATAACTATCCAGAGACAAATAGCCATCTGTGTGTACAAATCTGAATGGTCTTAGCTGGGAATTTTGATGGCCCCTGGTGAGAGAAATTACTTAAGTCCCTCACTTCTTGGCCCTTGGGAATTCCATGAAGGATGAGATGACCCGTTAGCCAAAACGGTGCCGTTGGAGGCATCAGGAAGGAATTGCAATTCCAACTAGAGTAAGTGACTCCACTCCACCGGGCTCCTAAGAGTAGGCTCCAGGAAGAGGTCATAAAGTCAAAGAGGAAGTGGAAGAAGAAATAAAAACCATCTCATGCACTGTGTGCTTGCCTCTCAATCTATAAGAGACCGTACAGCTCAGGCACCTCATACCAGAAAATCATCCTTAACGAAATTGCAGTTCAGACAGCATGGAAACCCAACAAATGAAGCACTTTTTCAGTCCAGCCAGCCTCTTTGTGTCATTTCAAAATTTCAGCTGACACTTTAATATTTAAACAGAACAGAAGAGATATGGATTATTTATTTTCTTTTACTTTAATTTTACTCCTGTACTGGCTCTTAACTTTTTTTTTTAACTTTAAAACAACAAAGCCCTATATTTTAACAGCAGTTTCTGCTCGATTCATCAGGTTGTGAATGTTAACCTGACACTTACAATCCACCAAAGCCTTTTTCAATGCTGTTCTCCCATCATCTGCTTCCATATTGCTATGAAATTACACTGAAAATATTTTTTGCTCTGGGCAAAACTAGTCATATAGAATTTGACTATGATCTATATATTTATGGAGGAAAATTAATCTTCGATGCTTCAAACTTTTTATGCCTCATAATTTTATCAAAAATGTCCAAATGTATCATAATGGAGCTGCCGGAGACATGAAAAATGTCCCACATTCTTCCTAAGCTTTTAAAAAAACAAGCTTTCAGGATGCTGTTGGAAGGCATTGTCTGGTTATATTGCTTTATGAGCCACTCAACAACTGTAGGAGAATCTGATAAAACTCTAAAACGTAGGAGAAACTATGTAATAGCCTGTTTTAGATCAGTCATGGAGAGGCTTACAAAACTGTTATATTGGCCTAAGCAATCGTAAAACACTGCCTCTCCAGTCCAAGAAAAGTTCTAAATCCACATTAACGTGAAATAACCTACAGATGTTTTAATATTTGCAAGTGACAGAAGACCGACTCAAGCAAAACAAAAGAAAAAAATGCATTGGTTGGCTCAAATAATTGGTCCATGATGTTACTGACTCTGGGCCAAAAGGCCCAGAGATGAAATCGGCATACATTTCTCTCCATTTCTCCAGATGGGTCCACTCATGTAATAGGTATGATGCCCAGTATTATCCCCAAACCCATATATTTGAACCTACCCCACCCATCACGATGAGAATGACTTCCTTCTTAGCTTTGGCAGAGATGTCCCTGAGAAGACCCTGATTGGCTCAGCTCAGTTCCCATATCCATCTCAGAACCAAAGCCTGTGACCAGTGAGAGAAGCCCTCTAATCTGGGTCATATATCCTGTAGTAACTGGGAAGACAAGGCCAGTATCAATTTTGTGGAATGGGTTCACCATCAGAAAGAGCCACTGTTCCAGCAGAAGGAGAGGTATGCTGCGTAGGTAAATATGGAGATATTCACCACCCATGGTACTGGGTTTGGGAGATGATATTTCCTTTCATAACTTACTAACCTACTTGGTTCTGGTCTCCGCTGAAATTCAATGCCAGAAACAGTTGTTTCTTGGATGAATTTTACATTGATCTGACTTAAGATTGCTATTTCTGTATGTAGCAAAACTACAGTTTTTGTTTTCCTAAATTAGACTATGGTGTTGAAGTTCCATCAATCATGTTTATTCCAACTATCCTTTTTCTACACTCTCCATGAGTGCCTTCCCTTCACCTCTGAATATTTTCAATTCTTTCTTCTGAATGCATTTTTTAAACAAACAAAAACTGCCTATGAACTGGAAAGATATTGTTGCCCAGGACAACCTTATGGCACCTATTTCCTGGAGATCATCAGAATTGGGGCACTTTGACTTCTAATTTTGTATGTTGTGAGAATAAAATTAGATTTGGTCCTGTGGTTACCCTTTGATGTTTATGCACTTATGGATTCGTTCATTCATTGGACAAATATTTAGTGAGCTCCTGTTATGTCCCAGGTACTATGCTGGGGACCAGGGATAAAACCAGTTTCAGGCCTATTCTCCCGGCATTGAGAGTCTCGTAGAGAAGACAGAATGTTCAAATAGTCACATGGATAACTGACATATGCCAGTGCATGTAACGCAGGTGGGTGATGGTGGTGGTGCATAGTAATGGAACAGATGCTATAAAAGGGACACAGACCTCATCAGAGAGGTCAGAAGAAGGCTTTCCCAAAAAAGCAACGCTTTTAGTATGATCTGAAGGATTAAGCAAGGCTTAACCAGACAAAAGGAGGGTGAGGGGGCATAAAGACAGTTAAGGAGTCTTTCTTGGAACCTCATTTTCCTAGTCCCAATCTGGGCAACAGAGTTTAAGACAATAATGCCAAATTTACATCCACACTGTCAAACTTTCACTGAAAAAATTCATCCAGTGAAAAGTCAAATATATAGTTAAAAAATTCTGTATTTCCATGCTTCACAGGTATTTCACAAGAAGCTTTTTAAAAGAAAAATATATTATGGAGCACTACAGGTAGTAGCTATATAGTTAGTGGGCATTGATTGAGAAAATTCATAAAGAATTGCTGTAAGTTGGATGTTTTAAATGACTTTGCATTGTATTCTTCATAAAAGCATTCATGCTTATTTGAAAATTGGCTAGCTATATATGCAGATATTAGTTGCCTATTCTAAAGAGGGTAGATGGCTGGTTCACCTAAGGATTGAAGAATCTACTGGGACAAATTCACACAGTTTATGCCCACTCTCGGGAGGCTGTAGCTCACAGGCTGTGGACAAGAGGAGACATCTGTTACTTGTTTGTTATGCTCCCCATCCGTTCATCTTGTGAGCTACTCTCCACCCCGAGTGATAATGAGGTACCTGTTGATCATGTGCCTGCTTCTACTGCCCCAGGTGTGGGCTGGCCAAGTTCTTGGGGGAATTGACATGAATGCTGGGGAAAACGGCTGCTTTTTCATATTCTCTAAGTGCCATGGAAGCCTGAGTAACCAGGGGTCACCTCTCACCATGTGGAGGATGGACCCACCTGGGAACAAAGGAAAGAGCCAAGAGATGGAAAGAGACATAGAGCCCTGAGAACCTCATACGAACAGATGGATTCAGTTGGGCTTGAGGCCCATTAGCCTCTGGCCTTCCCAGGTGTGTGAGCTAATGAGTTCCTCCTCCCTCTTCCACCATCTTAAGCTGGTTTGAGTTGGTTTTCTATCACCTTCAACTGGAAGTGTCTTGGCTATCACTGTGATTTATGCTAGTCCAAGCATTTGCAGGTTTGTGCTGATGGTCAGAGTCCATTATTACACAGGAGCTCATTCTTACACAGAAAGTCAATTATTACACAGAGAGTCAATTATTACACAGAAAGTTGATTATTATGCAGAGAGACAGTTATCACACAGGAATTGATGATTACAGTGGAGTCGATTATTATACTCAGAGTCAATTTTTACACAGAGTCAATTATGACACAAATAGATAATTATTACCCAAAAAGACAACTATTACACAGTTTCATTTATTACACAGGGAAATTATTACACATAGTCATTTATTACACTCAGAGTCAACTGTTAAGTGAGAGTCCATTACTATATAGGCAGTCCGTTATTATGCTGGGATTATTACATAGATCCGTTATTACATAGAGAGTCAATTATTACACCAAGTCACAATTATCCATGACCACACGTGAGAACTCTGTTTAACCAGATTGGCCACCATGTCTTGTTACCCTAATTCTGGATTCTAGTCATTTCTGATAGCCAGCCACTGCTGCTTGTAAGAAAGAGATTCCACAGTGCCTAGAGACTTGTCTGGAGACAAGTTGCGGAGACTGTTTTAAAGAATTATAATATCCACCAGAAGGGCTGATAATTTATTATTTATGGAGGAAAAGCAGGAAACAGAAGTGCATGAACACAGAGTATGTCCTTCAGCAGATAACATAGATTTGTGAATACAGTTATTTCATCCCCCATAAACACACACATAGTTGAGTACAGACACACACTCACACAAAAACACACAGGAAACAAATCAAGAAAGATATAATCATCACTATGCTTCATAGCTATCTCACTGTATGCCAGGCACTGTGAGAGATGCTTTCCACATGTTACCCTATAAGCCAGTATGGTTAGGCTCACAGACTCTTTGGAAGCACTGTCCAATAGAATGCTTAGCATTGGTGGAAATGTTCTATAATCCTTGCTGACCAATACAGTAGCCACTAGCCACGGGTGGCTATTGAGTCCTTGCAATGTTGCTATTGGGACTGAGGAACTGAAGTTTTACATTTTATTTAACTTTGGTTAATTTAAATTTAAACCTAAATAGCTACATGGGACAAGTGGCCACCATCTTGGAAAGCCCAGCTCTAGAGCCTGTATACCTGAGCTCAAATCTCAGCACTGCCACTTATTGACTGTTTCACTTTGACAAATTGCTTAATGTCTGTGGGCCTCAGCTTCCTTATCCATAAAACTGGGCTCTTAGTAGTTCCTACCTGATATACCACACTGCTGTCTCCTATGGAGGTCAACTATATTTTTCTCCAGTTGATAGAAATATGGATTTCATCAGCTTCCTAGGGTTGCCATAACAACTAATCACAAATTAGGTGGCTTAAAACAATGGAAATGTACTATCTCACAGGTCTGGAAACCAGAAGTCAGAAATCAAGGTGTCGGCAGTGTTGGTTTCTTTTGGAAACGCTGGGGAGAATCTGTTCCATACTTTTCTCCCAGCTTCTGGTGGATACTGGTAATCCTTGGCTTTCCTTGACTTGTAGACCGTCACTCCAATCTCTGCCTCTGTCTCCACATCACCTTCTTCTCTGTGTCTCTGTCTCAAATTTGTGTCTATGGGACAGTGTTTCTGTACAGTCTAACCCTTAGTATATACTCTGTGTCTCAAATCTCAAGTCTTTCTCTTATAAAGGCACCCGTCATTGGATTTAGGGTCCACTTCTTGAGATCCTTAACTTAATGACATCTGCAAAAACCCTATCTCCCAATAAGGTCAAATCCAAAGGTTCTGGGGATTAGGATAAGAACATACCCTTTTTTGGTGCCACTGTTCAACCCCCTACAAGGACGGCTTTCCTTTTTGTGATTCATCTGTACCACAATCTTTTTGAGAAGCAAAAGTTATTTTTATAAACTGGAAAATACAGGTATATATCTACATCTATTTGTATGTGTATACTCTGCCCACTCCTCTCAAATAACTTTTCATTTCAAAAAGCCCTGAAGGATCCATGTTTCCGCTTGTGCCAGGATATGTAAATCTATAGCAATTATTACCTTGATGAAAAGAGTACATGATAAGTCTTAATACAATTGCAAGCTCTGAAACCAAGGACTAATTTTAAGCTGTAGATGACATTAACCTGCAGTCCCACGAGGACATTAGGATTTTCAAAATACAGCACTTTCTCCTTGCGCTGCATGCATACAAATGGGACTCAATTTATTGTAAATGGTATTCCCGAGTACAACGCCAGTGACATAATTAAGAAATGTATTCAGCCTATTACTAATTTAACACTGTTCAGGGTTCTTATCAAAAAGCTGTGTGTCGCCCCACAGTGTCGCCATCAAATTTATGCATTGTAAATACAAATATATTTTATTCATAATGGATTCTTGCAACTTCAATTATGCAATAAGTATTTATTCGGAATTCATTCTTTTCCCCCCGTTTGATAGCCATCATTAATTCATGTGAAACTGATTAAGCCTGTTGTAAAGCTCTAGCAAACACCTTAGAAGACAAGCTCAGTTTGTAAGGATGTAGCTGTTGTCTTGATTCTTTCAAAAGAAGAAAAAATAGCCTCTGGACCAAATAACTTCAGGGATGGTGCTTAGCAAAATGGTGCTTAGCAAAAGTAGGATAAGTTGATTTTTACGACACCAATTTATTTTGTTGTTAGCATCCTACTCCTCTCCCGGAGGTGTTCCAACTCCCAAGACTGGGGGTCTTCTCTGGACTACCCCCATTCCCTCCCCACCCAGCATCCTCTATGTCATTGCATTAGTCAAGGTGCTTTTGGTACAAGGAGACAGAACTCCATTCAAAACAGTTCAAAAATAAAGAAGATGTGTCATGCCACATCATAGAAGTAGATGCTCCATAGTTGGTAAATTCAGCTACTCAGTGATGTCATCAGGTACCCAGGTCTGTCCCACTGTCCTTCTGCTCCTCCTTGTGGCCCTAAAATGGCTCCAGTACTCTGGCACCATATGCAAACACAACAATGCCCAGGAGAAGAAAAGGCCATTGCTCCTATGTGTATTTGATTTTGAGAGCAAAGACATTTTCACATAAGCCCTGACCTGGCAGCAGACTTGGCCTCATCTCCCCTTAGCCTGAACTGGCTCATCTACCCGCCTCTAAACCAACCACTGCCAAGGAGAATGACATTACCACCACTGGCTACTAACAGAGTGCATCTACTCAGTGAGTAGACAGCCGAACTAAATCAAACTTTGGAAAGAGATGTTGGGGAGGTAACCCACTTTCTTTTGACCCAATTCTCTATTTCATTTTCTTCACTGTGCCCATCACTTTTAGAAATAAATTTATTTTGTTTATTGTCTATATTTTCCTAATACAATACAGATTTAATAAGAGTGCTTTTCCTGTCTTGCTTATCCAGTATCCTCATCCCCTAACACAGTGACCAGCACATAAATGTGGAATAAATCTTATTTGTTGAAAAAATCTTGTTTGCTGAATGACTCATCCCGAGTCAACTTTCATTCTTTCATATTTTTCTTTGTGTATATCCAACAAGTGTCTCCTGAGCGCCATGATGTGCTGGACACTGTGCTGGTAGGTGGGAATAGAACAGTGAACGAGATGGATGAGATTTTTGGAAGCTCTCAGTCCAAAGGGGATAAAACAGAGACCGTGTTGCAAGAGGTCTAGACTTCTATCTACCTCTAGCACTTGAGAATTAAGCCCAAAATTTCCACACCAAAGCAAAGTCATTTTCTTTGGCATAGATTCTCAAACTTGAATGTACATTAGAATTGCATGAGTTGCTGATTAAAAGTGCAGGTTACTGTCTAAATCCCCTGCCCCAAATTTTAAGGTTCTGATTCATTAAGTATAGATGAGTTCTGAGAACTTTTGTTTTAATAAGTTAAACGGTTGATATCTTTTATAATCTTTGGAATAGTTACAATCAGGTGGCCTACAGCCCACCCTTTGAGTAACACAGTTCTATGAGGTGTCATTCTCTTAGGATAAGCTTAATGGAACCTTGAGATTGAGAGAACATAAAGAGCTTTTAAAAGACTGTTCCCACATCCTGAAAGGCTTCCTAGTAGGGTTTCCAGATTAAATACAGTTAAATTTGAGTTTTGCATAAACAATGATTTTTTTTAGTGTAAGTATCTCTCATGCAATATTCAAGACATACACTAAAAAAAAAAAAACCTGTTCACCTGCAATTCAAATATAACTGAATATCCTGTATTTTTGTCACTAAGTCAGACGACTCTACATCTTAGTGAAGCATAAACAAGTGCAGACTACCTTTGAGGATTACTGCAATATAATATAATAAGTCCTATGATAGGAGGAAGTGTATGATGTTGTATAAACTCAGAGTTAAGCATGGGGCGGGGCGGAGCAAACTCAGGTTGGAAGGTCAAGGAGGCCTTCCTATAGGAGCTAACACTTCTGTTGAAATCTAACAGATGATCAGGAACCAGCCTGGTGAATGGAAGGAGGGTGTGTCTTATGAACTGAGGATGGGCTATCAGCCTGGAGACCAGAGAAGTGATGCCCTCTTGAGAGGCACTAGAAGCATTTCCATATGGACAGAACACTGAAGGTCAAGGAGATGATGGTGACAGGTGATATGGGAGGGAGGACCCGGGCCAGATTATCAAGAGACCCCATGTCAAATGTGTGCAAACCGTCAACCTCCAGCTGGACTCTGAATTCCTGTCCCCTGGATGGTGCCCAAGGATTTTGACTCAAGGATTTTTGAGTCAAAAGTCTCATCTTTGCCTAGCAAGCTTAAGCTCAGTGGCTCTCAATCCTGGCTGCATGAGGATGCTTAAAAGATATTTATGTCAGTGACTGGGCCCTACCTAGAGCAAGTAAATCAGAATGCTCAGTGGGAGATAGGTCCCAGCATGGGTTTTTTTTAAAGTTCTGAGTGATTCTACTATGCAGACAGAGCTGAAACCAAGGCCATAGGTAGATCAATTCACTAGTCGAGAATCAGTTTTCCTAGTCTAAACCAGTGTGAGAGATATCACCCTGTTACAGAATTTATTGGGTGACTTAACCAAGAATATAAATAGGAAAAACATTTCATGAGTTGGAAGACAGTGGATGCTGGAATCAGACTGCTGCGGTTGGAATCCTGGCTCCAAATCTTGGTATAACTGGGCACAAGCCATTTAACCTCTCTGAACCACCTTCCTCCTGTTTATGAGGACAATAAAACCTACTTCATAGGGCATTTGGGCAGAATAAATGAGACAATCCATGTAAGTGTCTGGTTTGGTGGTTGGCACACGGACTTCACAAACTTAAGATATCATTATTATTGTGACTACTAACTATGTAACCAATATACTCTTACTGTCAGGGGACTTTCAAGTTGGAAATGGTCTGATGATCTCATCCACACTTGAGTGTTAATAACTGGTAAGGCCAAACAGTGACATTTCTGAAGGCAGATGCTGAATTGTGCAAGTAAACCTTTGAATGTGTGTATGCCCGTGTTTCTCGGAGGGCACTCCATTTGACAAAGGGCAATTCCATTTGAAACCTAATGATAGAATTTGCAGCTTCATTAGCAATCTGTGAGGGAGATTGTTTGGGGCTGGGAGAGCCATCCTCAGATCCATAAAGACAACTTCCTACAAATATATATGCCACAGTTGGTGTTGTCATAATCTTTCATTTGAATTTCTTCACTGGAGTTGTGTTCCTTTGGAGGAAATCCAATCAGCTGAGTGGGTTCCTCAGACAAGAAGTGCTTTTCACCAAAAATAGACAGAAATCAATTGAAAGGTTTTTGTTTTTGTTTTTAAGGACCACGAGGAGACATTTTAGCTGATGTTTCACTCTCCCTCCTGCCCTTCCCTTGATCTCAGCTAAAATTTTCCTAAAATTGGGAGAGAATAGATCCTGGAGGAGAGATGGCAGCTGCTGCTATTTTGGGGTAAAATGGTGGAGATTGAGGGAGGGCTGCTATTTTAGATGGAGTCACCTGGAAAGGCCACTCTGAGGAGATGACACTGGGGTAGAGAAGTAGATGAAGTACAGGGACGAACAGCTGCCTAAAGGAAGCGCATTCCTATAAAAATATCTGCATAAGAAATACCCTGAAGCCAGGTTCCAGAATACAAATGGTCAAGAAACCATGAAATGCTGCTAACTAAATATCCATGGGGTTTGACGAAAATAGGTTTAAAGGCCTGCGCTGGTTACAGAGAAAAGCCAGGTTACTTCTCTCTTGACGATGCTTCCATTTTCTGAAATACAGCATCGTACGCAGGGCATGGAGTGAATGCAATTCAAAGAAGACTGTTTGAGGGATCATCAAAGTAAGGGGTTGGAACACTCATCCTAGGAAAGGGAGGTGAGAGACAGTCAGCCCCCAGGTTCTGGGCTCCCACGTTTCTAAACCCCTGGCCCAATCCCATTTGAAGATCTCTCACTGGCAGACTCTTATCATGAGGCACAGACAATGGCAGCTGCCAAATCTTCCAGCTTCTCTGAACCACTGTCCAAACCCCACTCTCCCCAAGGACAGCAAATCTCCTTCTGGGAGAAATGATCTCGAGCTGCTTTCATGACAGGCTGGCTTGCTCCTGAATTCCTCTCTCCTCATATACACACCTTGTAAACTCCTACTTGATCGACTCAAATGTCACTTTCATGGGGGATTCTGGTCTGATCAAATAGACAATATCAGGTGCCCCAGTTATAGACTCTCAGGGCTCCTTAAGAGCCTCCCAATGTATAATTTTATGAGATGATGTGGTTAGTGTCTGTTTAGGCTGTAACCTCCGTGAAGCCCATTTGTGTTGCTAAGGGGTAAATGTTTAACAACGATAAAATCATGACTCTTACAAATATAACATCTCCAAAATTTTTATTTAACTCTTTCATTGATAAGGGAACAAGTAAGATGTTCATGTTCAAAGGAGAATCCAAGGGGCAGAGAAACATATAGGCATCACAAATGTTGAAAAAACTTCCCAACAGGAGCAAAACTGGCAAAACTGGTCAATATCCACAGGGTGAGAATCAATTGCCTTCCCTGGGAGAGATACAATTTGCATTTCTATGAACAAGAATCATTTGCATTGCTATCAGTTTTCTACGATTTACAGAGCTGTAAAATAGCTCAAAGACAGGGAAAGACTGAGATAATGCAGAAGAGATTTCCAGACAGGACACCCACTAATCTTTCTGGTCCATGTCAAAGCCTTTCAGAATTGTTTTTCAGTTTTGCTCACTGTTGTCTTCCAGTTGCTTTAAAGAGTGTCTACAACATAACAGGTACTCAGTGAACATCTATTAATTGTAAGGCAGTTTTGTGGTTGTATTTATTGAAAGATAATCTATTTTGAATCTAATGAGATACTTCTCATTTTTAGCCTGGCATGTTTCCTTAGAGAGTGAGTCTGCTCATGTCTAATGGACAGGTGAAGATGCTCCACCAGGGATCTTGGGAGAAAACTCATCCCAAAAGACAAATTTGGCTCAGTAATAAATTCTCACTGGTCAGAGGAGAGCCTGCAGAATCCTGAAGGTGTGTCAGAGACATATTAAAGAGAAAATATTACATCATTTTTCTGGATTTTGTGATGTGTGTGCTTTTTGTCAGCTTGTAAAAATTTGTAATTTGCTATGATTTATGCTCTCATTCTAAATAATATCTAGTTTTGTAACACATTTTTGCTCATAATTTTTATATTCTTTTCCTTAAAGAGGGTCTTGGATATTGTGTAACTGTCAGGCCCCATATTGCCTGGACCTGTCTCTGCTCATGGTGGGTGGCCACTCCATTGCCCACTCCATTCCTTACCTCCATCCCATCACTAATTCTCTCACCTCCATCCTATTCCTTACCCCAAGAGTGGGAGATGGGGTGGAGGTCAGAAATGTCTTATCACACAATGCTGGATAATCTTTCAACCTTTTAAAAAATAATATTTACAAAAATGCTGCCATGTAGACATGTAAGAGTGGCAGCGTCAAAATACTAAACTTCGTAAGAAACAGATCTAACATCAACTCCATGTGACCCCCAATATCTACTATCAAGCTGCTTCTTCAGTCAACAGAGAGAGGAAGCTTGTGTGTCATGGAGGAAATTCCCAAATAACTTAAATGTGGTAGGCAGAATGACCTCCCCAAAATGCCCACGTCCTGATCCCCAGGACCTGTGGATATGTTACCTTACATGGCAGAGGAGAATTACAGTTCCAGACGGAAATGTTTGCTAACCAACTGACCTTGAGAGCAGGAGATTATCCTGGATTATCCAGATGAGCCCAATATAATCACAAGAATCCTTAAGAGTAGAAGAGGGAGGCAGAAGAAGTGAGTCAAAGAAAGAGATGTGACTGCGGAAGTTGGGTCAGAGAGATGCCATGTTGCTGACTTTGAAGATGGCGGAAGGGTCCACAAATGTGAGGAGTCTCTAGAAGATGCAAGGGTCAGGGAATCGTATTCTCCCAGAGTTTCCAGGAAAGAACTCAGCCCTGCTGCCACCTTGATGTTAGCCGGGGGAGACCAGTGTCAGATTTCTGACCTACACACTGTAAGATACTAAATTTGTGTTCTTTTTAAGACACTAAGTTTGTGGTGATGTCTTGCAGCAGCAATAGGAAATTAATACAATGAACATGCATTTGAGTAACAAAGACACTGAGATATGGGACAACGATATTGGGGAAGACTCTTTGGGTTATAAATAACAGAAAACCCATTAGAAGTGACCTAAAAATGAGGGGGAATATACTGACTGGCATAACAAAAAGACTAAATTAGATACCATGCCATGGGTGAACCAATCTTTGTGGCCAAAGGGGAGGTAATGACCCAATTGGCTTAACCTCAGTCCTGTGCTCCACCCCACAGGCTCCCAACTGAGGAATAAGTCAGAATCCCATGGGTCCCCACGTGGAAGTCAGGTGTTCTTGGACAGGAGGAAGGAAAAGCAAGACCTGAGAAGACTGCCACAGATGTCGGTGACAGTGTATCTCTTCATTTTCTTTTTACCTGGTGTGTGAAAGACAGACGTTAAATCTGACCAGTGCAGAGCCGTGAAAACAAGGCAGGCAAAGAAAAGTTTGTTGATGCTGTAACACACATCTTCTGGATGATTGATAGACTATTTTTTTTATTTGCTTTTACCTTCACTCCAGGTAAAATTGTCTGGTATTGTGACACCCAAGAGGTTGATTAATAAACCTTCAAAAGCTCGTTGTCTTTAAAGGATTCATCTGAGGCCATTTCAATGTTCTTTTGTTTGTTTTGGTAGCTTAGAAGCCACCAAGTCAGAGTTCCTCTTGGCTGATTTTCTCTTCTCCTAACTGTTCAGTTGCTATTGTTTTATTTGCAATCTATTTACAAGAAATGGGCGATTTTTTTTCCATGATGCCAGGAGCTCTGGGCTGTGTTTGTTTATTGCTCCTTTGTGCACGAGAACCCGTCCTTGGGATTCATCTGCCAATGTAAAGGATTAAGGGGCTAAGTGAGTCTGACTAGAGTAGGAATCTTGCAAATGTGCTTCTCTGACCCAGCTCTTTTGCAGGCAATTTTTATTTAACACACACACGCACGCACACACACACAGCAGGCCCTTGTTACAGCCTTGTAACAAAACAATTACAGTTCCCGAGATCCATTCAATCTCTTTATGCCACCTTGGAAAACAGAAAAATATACAGGTATAACAAACGTAATTATCCAAATATACATATTCTCATTTGTTAATAATCTGTTTTTCTCCTTTGGTGGAGAGTACCCCAGAGGAATATCCATCTATCCATTCTGCCACAAAACAGCACACTCTCAACAGCAACAGAACGGAATCTGCTCAATTGCCTGGAAACCATTTCTGTCAGAAATGTTTTAGTTCTGACCCAGGTGATGGTCAGAACCACTTCTCTTTACTCGGTAAGACCCTACTGCAGGGAGTGTTTCTATATCTGAAGCCAAGACACCCAGAGGGTTTTTATAGTGGAAGAAAAAAGGTACCCATCTCTAAAGACAGCCTCCACTGTCCTTCCAACCTTGGCCACTCACCAAAGTAGGGCTCAGGAATCAAAGGGCCTGACACACAACCACTAAAGCCACCCTCTTTCCGACTGGCAGTAAGCCTTATGTTTGTATCTGGTTTATGTCAACCTCTTGGTCCATCACACAAAATGGTGGAAATGGCAATGGTGATGACGTTCCTGGGGACCTACCAGCACATGCACTCTGCACGTATTAGCTCATTACGTCGCCAAATGCACAGGAAGCGAGTATCCTTGTTATTCCTGCTTTACAGTTGAGGGGACCTTGTTCTGAAGCATTTAAGAGTTTTTCCTGCTATGGCTGGGCTTCTCAGTCTCAGCACTGTTGACATCTTGGGCTGAATTATGTTGTAGGGGGGTTTCCTTGTGCGCTGTAGGATGCTGAGCAGCATCCCTGGCCTCTACCTACCACATGGCAGTAGCACGCCCCCCATGCCGGTTGTGATGATAAACTCCAGACATTGTCACACGTCCCCTGGAGGGCACAATTATTCCAACTGAAAGCTTCTGCTTTGTGGCATAGGTAAACAGTGGAGTCCGGGTTTGAGTTCACTTGCTTAATTCTAGGGCCCAAATTCTATATCACCATGGTATCTATTATTGATTCTTGATCATCTAGTGTCTGAAATTCCTTTCTTCAACCTACTGTCCAGTAAAACCGCTGTCCCCTCTCTTTCCATAGAACCACCTCCATAAGCTTTCTTTTCTGTTCCATTGCTATCCTTTGTAATCCTTTACAATTTGGCTTTTCTCCTCTCATTAAATGCCAGTCCTCATACCCATCACACAACTTGGTATTCTGAATGTTTACCAACCAATGGATTTTCTGGGACCGTGCATGCCTCCACATCTCATCTATGAGACAGATGACACAATGGAAAGTGTGTGGTCCTTGGAGACGGAGAGTCCTGGACCTTGCTTTGCTGCTTACTAGCTCTGGGTAGTAATATTGCCTCCCTGAGCTTGAGTTTTCTCCATCCACAAAACGATCGTAGTCTCTGTCATCATTCTTCTCATCTCCCCTCTCCTCTCTTGACTTTTAGGAGACTGTATCCTCCTGGTGGTCCTCTGTCTTCTCAATCTCTCCTTCTTTGTCTCCTCTGCTTAAGGTTCCACCCCTGGCTCTCTCCCTCCTCTTTCCTCCCTCCCCCACTCTCTCTGAAGCCATGCCCGTTTCATAGCTCTGATGATCAACACTGCATCCATTTTCTCAGAGCAGAAACCTGGCAATCATCCTTGAGTCCCCCCATTTTCTTAACTATTTTAATCCCCTGTTCTATGGATCTGTCCTCACAACTCTGTTATTCCTCCCTTCCTCACCACACAAATATACTCACGTTATACAAGTGCCCCGAATCTTTCCATAGTTTATCTTCATGGACAGTCACATTGATCTAATGATAATTTGGATAAAATTAATTTTCATTTGGGGCTGTTTGATTACTTTTAGCATCTTGTGCCAGGTTTGGCAATCCATAGACCAGGTGTAGAGCTCTCCAATCTAAGGTGGATGTTGTGTCTGTTCCGAAGGCAAAGGCCAGTCACCTGGAACCACCTATTTTGGAGTTTTGAGGACTCCTCAGCTTCTCCCCAACATGGGTAGATGAGAGACTGGAGAAAAGGCTGATAAGACAGCTGATTGTTCTATTAGAAAGGCAAGCTCAGAATACCACTCCTGTTTCAGAATTTAATTCTTCTACGTGTCAGTGGCATAAGAGTGATGATGTCAGCATGGTCATAATTACTGGAGACTCTGTGTTTGAACTTTAGGATTTTTAAAGTAGTTGGTATACTCCTGGGCTACCTTGTTTCAAGATCATTAGTATGAGAGTTGCCAAAATATTGGAAAAGTTCAAGTTCCCTTCCATTTTTTTTCATTTATTATTTAATTGCTAAACCAATAATAAGGAAAAAATTACTCTGCTCCAAAGCCCTCTATTACTGACTAAAAACCATCATTTCACCTGTCTGTCAGAGACAAATATTTAGATTTAATTAATGGAAAAACATCTATCAAATCTTAAGATACGTGCCTTCTGTGGGGCAATGTGTTATTAGTAAAGGCTTTTGGTTTTGAATGGCAGAAACCCAACTCAATCCAAGTTCTATAAAAAGAGGGAAATGATTAGCTCACACAAGTAGGATTTCTCAGGGGGTGGATCAGGAGCTTCAGGCATGGGGGATACAAGGATTTTGAACTATATTGTCAGAACTTTCCATATCTCTGTTTCCACCTCTGCTTGTCTCCTCTGTTAGACAAACAGCAAGATGATTGCTGATGATTCTAAATCTGTAGTATTTTTAGCTTTTTGTTTCAGAGAAAATCTAGCATCTAGATAGGGTTCCAGGAAGCTTCTGTTTGGCTCAGCTGGTTCATCCCTGAACCAATCTGGGTCGAGGGTGGTGAAATATTTTTACTGACAAGTCCTGGGCCATGTATCAAGTCAAGTCCAGGGTTTGGAATTGAAAGCTCTATTAGGCCCACATAGAATGTGGAAATGGCAGGCCCCCAAAGAAAAAATTTTGTGCTGCTATGAGAAGAACAAGAAAGAGATACTAGGCAGTCAAAAGCAAGATACGTTCATCTCAGGCATGGACTTTTATTCCGTAAGTATCCTGGACCGTGTACATCTTTCCATAAGACTATTCTGTTAAAGGTCAATACACTTGCACTAAGGTTGGGGTTTAAGCTTTGTTTTGAAATTTTCTCTTTCATTTCTATTGCTTTCAAAGTCCTTCAATGTTCAACTTGGCTCTTTTGACAATTCTAACTAAAAGGTAATTAATTCTAGGAGGAGAGAATTCCCAGGCTCTCTTTCTCTCCATCTCACTTCCAAAAAGGAGTTAATGGCATTTCCACTTGACACAGTTCCTTCCAATAAGTTGTCTCACTTGTTCATTCTTAAGAGCATGCTCTAAATAACATATTTCTGTCAAATTTCATACCTCATGTTTTCATATATTTGCTTTGTCTAAACCTATACTATTCAACATGGTAGCCACTAGCCACATCTGGCTATGTAAGTTTAAATTTAAATTAAGCACAAGAAAGCATTCAGTTCCTCATTTGTACCAGCCACATTTCAAGGACTCCATGACTGTATATGCCTAGTGGATGCCATATCAGATAATACAATATAGAACATTTATGTCATCACAGTAAATTCTATTGGACAACACTACTCTAAATTACAAAAAGTTTCTATACTAAAGATAAAATTTCACTTTGTTACGTATATATTCCATGCATTTGGCCCCTGAATACAAAGTGGAAACAATTGAACTTAAAATTTTAAGGAGTAATACATAGAGAGTGCTAATTATATACTATATATCGTGGGCCATTTAAAAAGGGCACTGAATATTAGTGTGATCAAATACTCCATTGAAACTTTTTAAAATTTATAATTCACTTTCCAATAAGTTAAGCATTCCTTTTACTCTTCATTCATCAGACCCAACCAGAAATTTTTTGAGCCTTAACTTCCATTACTTACCCCCCATTTAGTCTACATTTTGGCCATAGTCAGTTTATTATAATTCCTCAAATGTGCCAGGATCTATCATGATTTCAAGTCTTTGCTTGCGCCCTTCTTGGTGCCTGGAAAGATCTTCCATCCTGTCTCCTGTTTGTCCATCAATACTTTTTCTATCTTCCCCACTGGATGCTAGATATTTGCTCCAATACTCCTCTGTATCTGCACTAGAGAAGGAATGACATATTTTATTGCAATTAGCCCTTTGAATGTGAGCCTACTTTATTAGAGTCTCTTGAGCGTGGGGACCCTGTGCCTTGTCCTCCCAACTCAGCCTATACGACACTGTCTGTTACATATTAAGTTTTTAATGTCTCTTTTATAAATTGAAGGAGATTAGGATGTTATTTAAGGCCTTCCCAATTTTGACCTCAATGTAAATCTCCACCCTCGTCCTCACTGCTATACATCAGACTCTACATCCTGGCCACCCTGAACTATGAACCATTCATTCATTGTTCTCTGGACACTCCATGCACCCCCATCCTCCATATTTTTGCATATGTTGGTTACTTTTGCTGGAAAACACCCTTCTTTCCCCCCTTGCATTCATCCTTCACTGCCAAACTCAAATTGCTTTTCTGGAAACCCACCCAAAGCCGACTCATACAGAACTTGTGTCTCTCTGCTTGATTCTCTCATAGTACTCTGTTTTTGAACACCTATTTCTCTTTTTTTTCCTGAGGAAGATTGCCTCTGAGCTAACATTTGTGCCAATGTTCCTCCATTTTGTATGTGGGCCGCCGCCACAGCACGGCTTGATGAATAGTGTGTAGGTCTGCATCCGGGATCCGAATCTGTGAATCATGCTGTCAAAGTGGAGTGCATGAACTTAACCACTGTGCCACAGGGCCAGCCCCTCAAACACCTCTTTTAACCTCACAGCCTGATTTTTATCACCGTTAGTTGGGTCTAAGTCTCTCCCACTCACACTAGCTCGTGACACTTTCAAGGGCACAGACTATGTCTGATTCCTCTTTATTGTCTCTTGTAGTTGGTGCAGGGAGTTCCCCACAAATGACACTAGCGAGTGTGTGTTGAATGGAATTGCTGTGCAAAGAAGTACTTCCTTTCAAAGATGTGAAAGAAAAAGAACAGTGAGGGCTTAGTGGAAGAGAACACAATGAACTGAAAAACCACCAGCTCTGATCATAACCCTGCCTCAGGAGCTCTCCAGCTGCTCACACATGGTGTCCTAGCATCTGTGGGGGCAATGGACTCTCAGAAAGAAACAGGGCAATCGGAGCTGAGGGAGGAAGGAAAATATCAGCAAAGCAAAGACAGCAAAGCAAAAACAGACTATAGTCTGTTAGTGTGCAGGTGAGTTCACTTACTAGAACACACAGTGGAGGGGAGTTGAAAACCTTGGCAAATGGGAAGTCTATGTTCTGTGCTTTATATATATTTTGAGTTTTGATAGCTAAAAACACTCTCTAATCCCATATTTTGGTAGAAGACTGGTGTTGGGTAACAGTTGAAAGGTTTGGGGGGGGGCGTTAAAAATGATTATCTAGTCTTAAGCATCAAGGGAAATATTAAAGTATTCAGAAAAACAGAATTTTCTACCTAGAAGGGATCACAGGTATCACCTTCTCCAGGGATAGCAAATAAAAGAGATGTGTCCCTACCCCTCCTGTCCCACGGCTATGGCAAATAATTTCAACTTGGTTGCCTAATTATTTCTTGAAGCATGAGGATATGATCTCAGAATCCTTCTTAACACAGTGTCAACACCATAAGAGTTGGCCTGTGAGATGAGATTATTTGCCATCCCTGACCTAGTTCAACTTTCTCATGTGTGAGATGAAGAAAGTGTGACCCAGAGAGGGGAAGGGAATTCTTCCAGGTGAGTCAGTGAATTGGGGCACATTTAGATCCACAGCACAGTTTAGTGAGCTGTCTATACACCAGGCTGTCTATGGACTTGTTCCTTTCTTGGTCACGGCTCCTACAATGACTTATGCATTCCGAAAAAGCGTGCCAAAACTCAGAGCACTTTATGGTAGTGCATATAACACCAAACCCAGCCAGAAGTCCCAATGAGTGTATGTTCCCCCACTTTGAGAAGACAGCATCCATCTCTCAGTCATCATAAAGTATTTTCTGACCATGCAATCCTATCCTAAATTAAATCACAGTCTTTCCCAGATATCAGCCTTATTCTCACTCCCCTGATATGGCTGCACAGGGCACTCCCTAGAGGGCATCCGATCAGAAATGAGCTTTGCTGAAAATCATTGGGTCTCCGATTTGCCCTGTCTGCTGCTGCTTCCACCTCAAGGTTGCCCAGATCAAGCCCGGGTCCGATGGCATGTGCACAGCCTGAGTCCCGAATCCTTCAGTGCTTCCTCCTTCTTCCTTTAGTGCAGCTGTTTGTAGAGTTTCCCAGAGGAAAGTTTTCAAAGGGCCTCTAATAACCTTGTTCCGAGCTCCAGAGGAGAAATTAAACCTTTCTGCAAATTCAGCACGGAGCTGTTTTTGGCAAGACGAAGATCTCAGGCAGTCTTGCTGGCACTGGGGCTATTTGGGAATTAACCCTTTGCTCCCTGAAGGTTATGAGATGTATTGCTCAGTGAGAGAGAGAACGAGAGAAAGAGAATGAGAGAACCAGAGAGGAGGGAAGGAAGGAAGGAGGGAGGAAGGGAAGGAAAGAAAGAAAGAAGGAAGGAAGAAAGGAAAGAAGGAGGAAAGGGAGGAAGAAAGAAAGAAAGGAAAAGACAGACTTGTTCAGTATCTATTCCCCTCTGGAAACAGTCTCTTGAATGCTGGGTTTTCTTGGGGGAACCATGCCCCTTCTTGGATGAGCGTGACCCCACTTCATTTCCAGAGATGGACATGTGACCTAAATTGGGCCAATGGAAACACTACATCATTACATCCTTCTGGTCCCAGTGATAGTGTTCAATCTGGGCTACCCTGACACTTCCTAAAATTTATTTTTAAAAATAAGCTTTAACTCCTCTCTTCTGGGGATTTCTATCCTCATGGAAATCTTAGAGCTGGTGTTATCCACGTTTTAATCACTTAGGGAGCGCCTTTCTGAGAATGAACCGCACACAGAGAAAAGCACAGTCTAGAGACTGACAGACAATGTTATGTGGCCATGGGAGCCAACCATGTCTGAACTTCACTCTTTGTTCAATGCAATTATTTGGTGCAATAAATCTACTTGTTTGATTAAGTATGTTAGAGCTGGGTTTCTGTTGCCCGCAATTTCAAGCTTCCTATTTAATAAATATGCTTATGAAAAACAAGGGTTACAAGGCCAAAAGTAATTGGGTAACCTGGGTGCAACAAAATTAAACACTGGAATATTTTTCTCACTACAATAGGATTTCTCAGATAACTGATTTAGCTAATGCTTTCTGTGATTCTCTAAGAGAGGATCTAGACAGAAGCATTGCCCGGAACTCTGCTGTACGGCTCTATTGCAGGCAAACACTTCACGAAATTAAGGGAGGATCTTCAGCTTCTGAGTTCCATGATCCTCATGGTAGGATCCAAGGAAGAGCTCCTCATTCATGTAGACCCTGCTCATCAGAGGTCACCCAACCTGCTATTCTCATATCACACCGTCTTATGCAATCCAGGCCACTATCTCCTCTATGAACACGTGAAAACATTGTCTGATTAACAGGAACTCACTGATGTAAAAAGTACAAGTAAAACAAAGATGATTGATAGTGAGAGTAGTATTAAAGAAAATAATGGTTTAAATAGCACGAAGAAATAAAATGACAAGAGCAGTGATGACAATGGTAGTAACAGACATAACTTCACTAAGCACTTACCACAAGCCAGTTGCTGTGTTGAGGACTTTGCATAACTTATCTCATTTAATCTTCACAGTATCCCTTAAAGACGGACATCACTAACGCTATAATTTGCAGAAGAAATGTAATGTTGAGGCGTGCTATCCAATATGCTAACCACTAGCCACATGTGGCTCTTTAAACTTGAATTTGTATTAATCAAACGAAATAAAATGGACAATTCAGTTCCTCACTCACTGCTTATATTTCAAGTGCTCAATAGCTGCCCGCGGCTGGTGGCGGCAGATTGGACTGTGCAGAATGTGGACATGTCCATCATGACAGAAAGTTCTATTAGCCAGTGTTGGTCTGGAGAGTGTGGTTGCTTATCTATGTTTAACTGGCTGGTGAGAAGCGGACTGAGACTTGAAGCCAGGACTGCCCTTGCTGGCCATGTGGTTGAATGCTAGGCTGACGTGGTTCCCTTCCCCAAAATTTTCTTTTTGTACTTAAGCTAGACATGAGAGTGTTTCTGTTTCTGGTCCAGGAAAAGATCAGAAGAGAACATGGGCCCTTCCTGTGTCTTCCAAAAGCCAAGCAACTCTCCCAAGGAATTCAATTCATTGAACTTCATCAAGAGGAATAAAGAGTTTTACCATAATCACTGAGTACCAGAACCTGATCATGTTGGCACCCTCATCTTGGATTTCTAGCCTCTAGAACTGTGAAAAATAAGTTTCTGTTGTTTATAAGCCACCCAAATCTATAGTATTTGGTTGTAGTAGCTCAAATGGACTAAGACAAGATCCTCCATTTTATAGTGGACGATGGAGATATACAATTTAATTTAAATGTATATGCACATTTACAGGGCTGGAATTTAAATCAATAAGTTTCTCCAAAAAGCCTTGCCTTAGTGACCACACGGAGCTGAGCACCCTTCTCTGTGCCTCTCCCACAGCCGTTAACACTCTCTGCTTTGCTGTTTGAGGTGACATATCATGGTTTACTAACGTGCTCAGAGGTGGCTCCCAAATTTCTGCAAAAGACCCTGTCGAAAAGGAAGAGCAGCTGGGGAATTATCTTAAAGCTGTGTTTTCATAGCCAGTACTTTATTTTCTCTTTAAATATTAGGTTGTATGTTCATTGGGAATGATTTTGCACAGGGAGCTAGTCCAGATTTAGACGGGACGAGGACAGCTAAACCCTTGCCCCCACAGAGCCATTCTGGGGCATTACAACTCTGTGGGTACCTGGCACTTAGCGCATTGTCTAGCACAGTGCCTGGTATGTGGCAAAATTTCAGTCAAGGGGGGTTAACCAGAACAGAAAGATTAAAAAATATGTCAAATTCACTTACGTGGATGGCTTATTTCCTGAATTGTGCCAAATCAAGTTACGTGATGCTACATACGCATCTGATTCTGAAGCTACAGAGATGCAGACTGAATCCACAAATAGATAAAAATAGGGTCCATAGATATTGATGGCAATCAGAGAGGATGTGGCAATGCCTCTGGATATACTCCACCCAAGCAAATCCCTAGACAGAGGAGGAGATGCAGTGGAAATCTCTGAGGAATTCTCTCTCCACATTAGATAATTTTTATCCACTACACACACAAACACCATTCTATGTGGGCTTCCAAATTAGGCCCTCCAAGAAATAAGATACTTGGGAAAACTTGACGAAGAACAAAGACATTTTTAATTTTTAAGAAGACAGAGAGTAGTGGGAGTAGTGTGTGCGTGTTCCACAGAAAGAGAGAGAGAGAGAGAGAGAAAGATTGAGACTCTCTTAAATTTAACCTAGAGTTAAATTTAAGGTATTGCTATATTGAAGTTTTTTTAAGGAAATTGAAAAGGATGAAAATGCTACATTCAGAAACTCAAAAGAATTGTGTGTGGGAATGGATATATTAAGTAGACCTTACAGAGATTAACAAAGAAATGAATCTATTTCTAGGATTTGTCAGGATGCCATGTGATGTGATCTTGTTTCCTATCTTAAAGATTCTTTACCCCTTCCAAAAGTTTCTCTTCAAGCCATCTCTCATTATGTTGAAAATGGCGTTCAATTAGACTTGTCAAGGGGCACAATCTCCTTTTTCTTTCTTTTTCACTTTCCTTCTTTCTTGAGAGCCTGCCTGCCTGCCTGTTTCTTGGCTGCCTTTCTTTCTCTCTGGACAGAAACGGACATACTACATACAGAAAGATTGCCTCATTCACTCACGCAGTGTTTAGTGAGTGTCTGTCCTGTGCCAGACCCCAGCAAAGGCAAGAGGGGGTTTAATCAGAACCGACATGGGCCTCCTGGTATCAAGGTGCACAGAGGTAAAGTTGGTGATGGGCGCCTTCACCAACCAAGTGAGAAAAGGGCTGTGAAAAAATGTGATGGGTGCCTTCATGGAAGTAGCAGGAGAGTGCTGTGTGGGTAAAGAGGAGGAGTATATGATTCTGTCTTGGTGGAGTGGACAGAAAAAAAATGGCTCCGCAAAATGCCCAAGCTGAGCCTCTCAACACAAGTTAAAGATTCCTAGAACAATGTTGGGAAGAATGAAATTCCAAGTATACATCAAACTTCTTCATAATTCCTTTAGTTAAAGAATTACTAGCCCACTTCCCACAAAACATATCATCAACCCAAACTTCCAGTGGAGTTAATAATACTGTTCAGCTCCACATGTAATTTTCTCTCTGGAAATGCCTGACTGGAAGATGATTATGAGAGGGTTAATGAAAAAAAGAAGCCAGCAAATGCTAAACTCGAAGAAGTCAGAGGATGGAGGGAAAAGAGTCCCTTAAATCTAATTTAAATTAAAAGAGATGTTTGTGAAACCCAAAATAAATCTTACTCCAGAGTGATTACCAGATGAAACATTTTAGTTAGTGGATGGTGAACTGGCCCATATTTCATGTTTCCAGTCAATGTTCGCTCTTTGCATTACCTGAAGGGCCTGGATGCTAAGCTGATGAATGTGTTGCAGGCTTAAAGGACCATTTATCACCATCACAGCTAACGCCATTTTCTGAAACATAATCCAAAGGCTCTTTATGAAAAGTGTTTTCTGCCTGGAAGTGTCCCCATCGTCACCTTCTAGATGGCTAGTGGGGGCCACCCGACTTTCTTGCTGCCCCATGATCGTGTGGTAGGATAGGATTCTCTGCTCCTTCACCTCTGTATTTTGGTTTAGCACCACAGGTCGCCTGTCTCCCTCCTCCTTTTTCGTAATCCTCCTTCTCAACCCAGGGATGATGCTCATGGGACACAGGCATGATCTATATTCACAAGCGAGGTTAATGCCTTGAAAATGCTTTGCCCTCCCTGGAAAGCTCCTTTTAGAAGAACAGGTGTGAGGGAAGAGTGACAAGTGAGTGAAGATGGCACCTTGGTGAGGTAGAGGCAGAGGGGGATGGAAAAGGAAGAAGGAAAGAAGGTGGATGAGGAAGGAACGTATGTGCATTTATGTGAAGTTCAGTAGTACCTGGAAGGTGGAAGCGCAGAGATTTGCATCATCCCAAGGGGCCATCTTGTCAGCTCTAGACAAGGTTGATCCATTTCTACTTACAGCATAGTAAGAGATTTCAGTGGAATGGTTAAAATTATTAGTATCTCTAGGTAGAAAAGGATTTTATCACTGGTGACAAAGCCCATGTGCACACCTTGACACCATCAGCAATACTTTCTCATCTGAGTTGTTGAATTGACTTAAATTGGAGAACTTTGTGAGTTTTACTTTTTTAAAATGTTTTAAGCATAAGAAAAATATGCAGAATATTATAAGGAGCACCTATGTTCTTATAACTCACATTTGTCAAACCAATATTTTATTGTATTTGCTTTAGATATTTCTTCTAACTTTTTAAGAAATAAAACACTGCAGATAGTCCTAGGTATTTCTCCAAGTGCCGTAAAAAGTTACAGTCTCACGAATATCCATATATCAATGTTTACAGTGGTTTTATTTATAATCACTCAATTCTGAAAAGAATCCAAATGTCTTTCAGTGGGTGAAGGGATGACAGACTGTGGTACATCCATTCACTGGAATAGTACTCAGCAATAAAAATCAGTAAACTACTGATACATGCAATAACATGAACAAATCTCAAATGCATTATTTAGTGAGAGGAGCCATACTCCAAAGGCTACATAGGGCATGATTCCATTTTTTATGACATTTTGAATGAGCTAACTAATAGAAAACAGATTAGTGGTTGGCAGAAGTTGGGATTGGGGAGCAGGGTTGACTACAAAGGGATGTGAAGGAATTTTGAGGGTGATGGACCTGTTCTAGATGTTGACTTTGGTGACAGTATCTTTATTGTGTTTATCAAAACTCGTCAAAGTGTACACCATAATGAGTGACTTTCATTATATATAATTTAATTCCAATAAAAAACAGAAAAAATAGTAAATTAAACATTTATTTAAGTGGAGTGTGAATGGGTGTTTGTATAATTATACGCTACTGACAAATAATAAGCATAACAGTACTGGGTTTTCTGAGAATGTGGGGTGAGAGAGCCACAAATATGGAGCTGAGGCTCATGTGTACATAGTGGGTGAGGAATAGCACCATATAAGCATTCTTCGGGGAAGTGATGTTTGAGCCAATATCTGTGAGCTGAATAGAAGTTCTGAAGCCAAACGTTACAGTGGGAATTAAGTAATAATTGTAATAATAACAACATCTTTGTATCGAATGCTTCCTTGGGTGGGTATTAAGCTAGATGGCAGCGTATTTTGTTCACAGTCCTTACAGATCTGCCATGAAAGTATCATCGTGTCATTTTACTAATGGACAAAAACAGTTCAGAAAAGTAAAGTCACTTGCCCAAGGTCACAGAGATAAATAAAATGATATGACCAGGATTCAAAGTCAAGTCTGTATGACTCCAGCTTCCATGTTCTTTCATTTTGCTGGGCTGCTTTATTTCTCTTCCAATAAACACTATGGGAGAAGAGATAAGCTTAAAGTTTTCCCAGTTCTGACATACTAAAATTCAGACAAGTGTCACCTGCTGGTTAAACAGACCCAGGAGGGCCAAGGTTCCCATTTCCCGCACCTTCTCCCAGTCTGCTTTTCAATGCTGGATTTGTCTCTCTATTGCCACAGTTGATATTTCTGCTGAGCCAAATGATGTCCTTCTTCCACAAGTTTTTACAGTAATAGCAGGCAGAGATGGCTATAAAAGGGCAGGTATGAGTGAGTTCCATTAGAAGATGAGCAATTATAGCGCAGAATTAATTTAATAACTACCACACTGAATGTACTCCAGTCTGCACCACTTTGCCCGTCTTTCGCTCTAACTGAAAATCTCAGATAGTACAGTTATCAGGTTGGAGTTCAATCTTCTTTTAAGGTATAAATCCAAAAGATTCTGATCTTCACAAAAGTTATATGTATCCACACACATATACACACATATGTAAGCATATATATATATGTATATATGACACATATTCATTTATATGTGTTTATGTATTTGCTTGCCTGTGTTCATACCAAAAACACGTCTGCTGTACATGTTTCTCCTACTAAATAAGTGAATTGGGAAGAGTGTTTAAAAGCAAATTCAGGAGGGCCAGCCTGGTGGCATAGTGATTAAGTTCACGCACTCCGCTTTGGCAGCCTGAGATTCGCAGGTTTGGATCCCAGGCACAGACCTAGCACCACTCCTCAAGCCACACTGCGGCTGCAGCCCACACAAAATAGAGGAAGACTGGCACAGATGTTAGCTCAGCGACAATCTTCCTCACAAAAAATTTTTTAAAAAGCAAATTCATGGAATTTTTATAGGGGAGCCGAGACTATTCACTGGGGAAAGGATGGTCCTCTAACAAATGGTGCTGGGACAACTGGACATCCACGTGCAAAAGAATGAATTTGGACCTCGAGCTCACACCATATAAAAAAAAATTAACTCAAAATGGATCAAATACCTAAATGTAAGAGTTAAAACAATAAAAGTCCTAAAAGAAAACATGGATGTACATCTTCATGAAAAATAAATAAAATAAATAATTGTTTATTAAAATTAAGCATCTTTGTGCAAAGAAAGTGAAAATAAAAATCACAGAATGAGAGAAAATATTTGCAGATCATATATCTGCTAAGGGTATTCAGAATATATAAAGAACTCATAAACCTTAACGATAAAAAGGTAAGAGACCTAGTTAAAAATCGGCAAAGGACTTGAATAGACATGTCTCCAAAGAAGATATACCAATAAGCAACAAGCCCATGGAAATCTCAACATCATTAGTCATTAAGGAAATGCAAATTAAAATCACAGTGAGAGTCAACTTTACACCCACTAAGATGAAGAGAATCAAAAGACACAATTACAAATGTTGGCAAAAAGGTGGAGAAATTGAAACTGTCATGCACTGCTGGTGGGAATGTGAAAGAGTGAAGCTGCTGTGGAAATCAGTTTGGCAATTTCTCAAAAAGTTAAACACAAAATTACCAACTGGCCCAGCAATCCCACGCCTAGGTCTATACCCAAGAGAACCGAAAACATATGTTCACGTAAAAACTTGTACAGGAATGCTCATGGCAGCATGATTTATAATAGCCAAAACGTGGAAACAACCCAAGTGTCTACCAACTGATAAATGCGTAAGCAAAATGTTTAGGAAAGAAATGTTAGGAAAGAAGGGAAAGAAAGCTTGGAGTATGTTATTTCTAAGTTCCCTTTTCACGCCTAAGAGTTCAGACTTTGAAGTCCAAAAGACCCCCGTGAAGATCCAGCTGGGCACTAGCTGTGTGTCATTAAGCAAATTACTCAAATCTCTGAGCCTCAGTTTCTGCACCTTCAACTTTGGGATAATTCCGTTAACCTTAAAGCATCATTATGAGGATTAAGTGAGTCAGCAAAAACTTCAGTGGAACTTCCTGTAGTCAAAGTCTTCCCCAAAGATAAGACCTCTAGCCCTAAGGGACCCAGTGCCACCATTGTCAACTAACACAGACGTGCTCAGAGAAGCAGCCATCCTGAGAAGTAAGTTGCTAACACAATTGTGACATGTCTTGTCTCACTCACAGCCGTGCCGCCCATGCAGTGGCGTTTCTTTAAATATCTTCCAATAGTTCCTTTGATTTTTTTTTTTTTTAGGAACAAGAAAAACTTCAGTAATCAGGTTTTCTCAGATTTTCCACTTCATGATCTTGATTGGGTCAAACGCTTGAAAATTATGTTAAGAGGCTCAGATCAAAGGGAGCCAAACTGAGCTGGATCTAATTCCTTGTAAGTTCTAGGCCACCGTCACTAAACGCAAAGTCGTTTTGTGGCAGCCTAACAGGGGGAAAGTTAAGTCATTCCCAACCTAATGAGAAATCGAGTGTTGGATGGGCTTAATTTCAGAGGCTAGAGATGTTTTGGATTTATTGAACAAGACGTCAGTGAAAGGAAACAGCCAAAATGATGCCTACTCTTGTTAAATGTAAAATTACACTAAAAGCAGAAAGTAAATTCATGTTCTAAGGAGAAGAGAGAAGATGAAAGAATAAAATACAAAATATGGTGGAAGGAGGCTCGAGTGAAAATGTTCCACACATCAAAATGGTTAGCATCAGTATCATAGAAGAAAAGAAGAGAGTAGACACTCCTTTGGATGTATAAAATGGAATTAAAATGAAGTTGAAATTTCTTTACGACATTATATTACGAAAATTTTCAAACATAGAGAAACATTAGAAGGCTAGTACTCAGCACAATGCATACACATATCCCTGAGAGCCAACAAGTGTTAAAATTTGGCCAAATTTGCTTGATGTATACCTATCTCCATATACGTTTATGTGTTTGTGTTTTTTGCTGACCCAGTTGAAAGTGAGTTGCAGATATCATGACACTGTATTTCTAAATTCTTCCACATACATCTAAAAATCAGGACATTCTTCTACATAACTTAAATAGGCTTTTAAAGTCATGGTCCATAAATCTTTCAGATCATAAAACTAAAGGAAAAATTTTCACTTCACTATCTGTGAATTGTCTTTGGTATAAAATGACTTTGGGCAAAATACATTTGGCTTTGGCATTGTAATCTCACTGGGTCTATTCAGTTTGTGTGATTTATTCTATGGAGGGGACAGAATGGCAAGTCTGAGTGGCCCCATCCCTGAAGGGATTGGAAATAAGGTCACTCTCTGGGATTTAAAATATGGCATCAATACATGAAAAATTAGAGCATGGGATATAATATCGGTCTAATGAAACAGCATGGTGATGAGGTCTGCAAGGCTGGGCTTGAATAAATATGCTAGGATAAAGTAAATTCTGTTACGCTTAAGAAAGGGAGAGAAACCAACTCAAGTGTTAGTCTCTAGCCAGCTGCTGTGCCAAGGAGATTCGATGCTAGGAAGTCAATTTAGGGAACTAGACATCTGGGCTCATTTAACCCAAGTGTGATGATCGTTGTAGATAGAGATCACAGATCAGTGGCATGAAGCAGTCAACTCCTGTATTAAAACAAGACAAGAAAACTCCTCTTGCCCTTGTTCAGAATCTCATGTTCACCAAGCAATCTTTGGAGATAACTTGGCATTCCCCTACAGCTTCCTTGGTCAGCCCCAGAGAATGACCCCAAGTACTTGGCGGATCCATGGCCTCATGTTTCATTCATTAATTGGCCTCTGATCTTATCACCAAGCCTCTTCATTTATTCATTCATTCATCCACTCACTGAACAGAGACCCCCACTATATGTGTGCTATTCTGACGAATCATTGTCACCATCATTGTAACTTATGTATACAATGAGCATTTTCCAATATTCGGCATTATTCTAAGCGGCTTACACAGAATTACCGCATTTAATTACCCCCAAATTTTCTAAGATAGACACCTTTTCAACATTTAAAAAATCTAGAAATTGAGGTTCAGAGACTTAGAATCAGAATGTGAATTCCGTCTGAACTTACATTGCCAGGTCTTACCCCGTGCCGGATTAAACTTGCCCAGAACGGTAACAACACAAAATTTCTGGACTTTCAGGATGGAGACACCCTCTCTGGACTGTGGCCAGAGCAAATCTCACCAAAGAAATTCCACATGGTGGGAACCGAGAGAGCTGGTCAGTCAGCTTTGCCCAGTAAATACCTCCGCTTCTGTATCGAGGCATACATTTATCTAAGACTCTATGTGGAATAAAACCTTACTGGATTTCAGTGATACATAATTGTGAATAGATTCTGGCTCATCCATGCTTAATCATTATTTTAATATCAAAATAATAGACCTGAGGGTCAGTGGAAGTGTGAAGGGTGAGCTTCCTATCCTAATTGGGCATTGATATAAGCACTTGACCAGGATCGTGGGTGCAAAGATATTGAATAAAATTGTTACCACACGAAATTGGAGTTCACTTGCCCAATGTGCATAAACAAGCCAATTAATTATGGCGTCAGACTTTGGGAAAAGAAGTCAGCTTTATTCTGTAAGATCGATCTGCAGAGAGAAGAGGGGGCGTGTGCCCTCAGATCTGTCTTACTTATTCAGGATTTGGGGCAAATTTAAGAGGTTTGGGAGAACAGGCTGGCGTGTGGAAATGCTGGTGGGACAGGTTTTGATTGGTGGGCTTCAAACATTTATAGTATGGTTTTAAACGTTTATGACAGGGTTCTAAACATCTATCATGAGGTTCTGAACTTTTATGATAGGGTTCTAAACATTTTTTAGGAGGTAGGGAAGAAATTTTAACCCTGGCTCTTCCTAAATGAGGGACCCCTCGCTTTTGATAAGAGTTCAACTTTCAAGTTCTGGTTGTCCCAGTCCTTGGGTTCCATGGGAAGAAGGATATTTGGTTCCACGGTCATTTCAGGTTACAATTTCTTCTTTTGCACATGCCCTGGCTACGTGACTGCAGATTTTCTGGAAGGCAATTCTTAATCACTCTGTTGATAAAAGTTGGAGTCAGTTGAACTCATCCCGGAGGGCCTGTGGTTACAAAGGGATTATGAAAACATCAAATACATTTAGTAAAAAACATTTTGTCAGCAGTTCATTTGATTCACTGTATACCTTTGAAACAAAATTCTACCTTTTAGAGTGAGATTTTATGGTTTAGATTTCGTCTTTTAGGGTGATCATCCCCAGTTAGTATGAACGTCGATGATTCTGCACTCAATTCTGATGGGGCGGTTGTTCCAAAGAATTCCACCAAGTAATTCTTTGACACCGGCTGGGCATCCTACAATTCAACTCAATTCTGAAACTATCTACACGGAGATAGTGTCAGACCCCACAAGTTAAGGGCTCAGTCCCACAAGACTGCCCCCTCCCTTGCCCACTTGAGATGCCAATCGTAAGCCCAGGTTGTCATCTGGGCTTCTGACCTTCGGGCTGTTGATCAGAGGTCCCCACGATCCCTTCCTTGAGTTGGATTAATTTGCTAGATTGGCTCATAGAATTGAGAGAAACATTTTGCTTACTAGATCACCACTTTACTATAAAAAGATATCTCAGGAATAGCTAGATGGAAGAGATGCACAGGGCAAGGTGTGGGAAAAGGACATGAAGCTCCCATGCTCCCTTCAGGCTCGCCATCTCTCTCTCCATGTGTTCCCCAACCTGGAAGCTATCTGAACTCTTTCCTTTTGGGGTTTTTATGGAGGCTTCATTACATAGGCATGATTGATTAATTCGTTGGCCGTTGGGGATTGATTCAACCTCCAGCCCCTTTCCCCTCCCTGGAAATCAGGGATTGGAACTGAAATTTCCAACCCTCTATTCAAGGTTGGTTCTCCTGGCAACCAACCTCCATCCTTAGGTGCTTTCCAAAAGTCACCTCATTAACATAAACCCAGTTGTGATGGAAAAGGGTTTGTTATGAATAACAAAACACTCATTTCACCTTTGTGGCTCCGAAGAGTTTTCAGGAACTGAGGACAAGAGACCAAATGTTATGATAAAGGATATTCCCATTGCTCTTATCGCTCAGGAAATTCCTACGGTTTTGGGGGCTGTGATCCAGGAACCATGAATGAAGATTGAATATGTATGAAAAATGTAATTTGGTCATCTGAATGATCAAACATATATTTTTTACAAATCACAATATCACAAAGTTGTATTAGTCTTTTTTTTGCTGCATAACCAATGACCATAAACTTAATAGCTAAAAACAACTCTCATTGGTCATTTCATAGTTCAGGAGATCAAGAGTCCAGGCCCGGTGTGCTGGGTTCTCTAATCTGGGGTCTCCTAAAGCTGAACTCAGGGTGTCAGTGTGGGCTGAAACCTCATCTGAGGCTTAGATTCCTCTTTCGAGCTCACTGGTTGTTGGAAGATTTAGTTCCTTGTGCTTGTAAGACTGAGGCCCTCAGCTCCTAGAGGCCACCCTTCTCCACAGATGGCTCATGACAAGGCTGTTTGCCTTCTTTCTCAAGACCTACAGAGAAAAATCTCTCTAATGCTACATTTTCTTTGAAACGTTCACCTGATTAGACCTGGCTCACCCAGGATAATCTCTCTTGTTATCAACTCAAAGTCAACAGATTAGTAACCTACTTATGGGGTTGATATCTCTTCACATTCACAGACCTCATCTACACAAGGTGAAAGGATTTTACAAAGGCATGGGACACTGGGGGCTGGAATTTGGGGGAGGAGGGCACTTTAGAATTCTGCCTACCACAACTTAATACTGCTTGTACCTGCTTCTTTCCTTTCATTCTACCTGACACCACTGCAGCTGAAACCCTCATTCTTCAGCCTTCTATTTTTGAAAATACTTCTTGACAGGTCTTCCAAGACTTCCCTCTCCACGTGAGCTTGTGCAATGCCACCAGGTCTATCTTTTCTTGCTCAGATAGCTTCCATCACCCGATGAATAAAGTCTAAGCTCTTCATAAGACAGACTCACCCCTTCACTACACCTTCGCTGCCAAACCTATTTCCCTTTCCTTCTCTGTTAATCATCTTTATAGTTTGTATAGGTTTCCCCCCCGCCTCCATTTTCGACACAAACTATATAACAGGGACAAACCCACACTCCAACCTCTTAGGGTCAGTTCAGATTTGGTCCTTAATTCAGAGGGGAGCTGAAGTCCAAGAAGGAGGGGTTGCCGGAATCAATTCCAATGATGCTTAAGTGATGCGGGCAGCTGACCAATTTGCACGAATTGTCGAACACGCAGGCGTATCCGACCCCCTTGGATGTTTCAAATAATCTCACAACAGAAAGAAAAAGAAACTCACATTTGAAGTTATACAAAAAGAGCCAAACTCATTAGCCGTTGTGAGAATCCAACTTCATTAGCAGGTGGTCAGAGAGTCCAGGTAGCGTGTTATTAGTGGTGTTCCCTCCGGGAAAGCAAGCGCCCAGGACTCCTGGAGGCGGCTTAAGTTCCCAACCTACTTCAAAATTAGATTTACTCGGTTACAAATTGTACATGTTAAACGAGCAGAGCCATTAAACAAGAGGAAGCTTGCTGGGCTAAATAGCTGAGCATTTAACGGTTCACCGTGGCATTACCATTTTTATGCTCTATTAAGGCAACTGGAAGAGTATCAGTGGACGGAGGAATCAGGTAATTTATGTACATGGTGTATAAATTACTGCGTGGCTGCATAAGGAGTCGAGTCCCCTTCTCATCTAAAAAAATTTGAGACAGAGACACTTGAAAGAAGTCCGTCTGTGTCAGATGCAGAGGACTTCTGCTAACGACCACGAGCACAGCATTTCCTACTCTTCCTTTCCTAAGTCGATGCTTTGGAGAATTAAAATGTTTTGAATCCCGGCCTTCAGTGTTTCTCCCCCGATCTAGTTTCAACCAGATGGAGGGAGGCAGGTAGCCATTATTAAGAATTAGAAGAACCATTTTCTAAGTGGCTGCCTTAACTTTTGCAATTTTAAATTCAAGTATAGCAATCCCGGAGTTTCTCCATCCTCTGCCATCCCCTAATGAAGCTTGTAGTGTCGAATTACCTTTGGCTGATTTTTCCCCCGAATTGGAAAATTCAAGGAAAGAAGACCTGCAACTCTGTTGTAGCCAGCAGCCATGTTTCTGGGAGTTTAAAAGATAAATAAAGGGGAAGAGGAATTAAACAGCCCCCACACATCAAAATTACAGTCATTTAGAAACACCTGACTTTGTGAGTTGTACTAAGAGTGAAATCGCTCTCCAGGTAGGAGAACAGCTTTTCACGAATGGTTGCTTTATCACAACGGGGGATATGTAGAAAATGTCACATGCAGAGTCACAACGCTGGATCCCAAGGTCCCTAAGAAGCTGTATTTTGCACAGCAGCTTCTGGGAGGTAGCAAGGAGGGGGTAAATGGTACCAGCGGCATCCAAAAAGTCAGTGCGATATTTCCACTTGGAAAATTTCACCCTGAGAATGGAGCCATCGGGATTCGTATAAAGAAAGAGATGAGCTAAGGACAACACTGAGATCCCCAAACAAACAAGGCAGCCATACAGAACAAGGAAAACCAGGATTTCTATAGATCTGAAAACTTGGAAAAAATGTTCTTTGGTGCTGCCTGGGGTTTGAACAGATGCTGGAAACATAAAAACAATAGATGCCAGCTACAAAGAAAAGAATTTTTTAAGGCTGAGCTCAATGCTCTGCTCCTTCGTGAGGTCTTGCCCTATCTCTGTGTAACTATGACCTCTATTTTTGTGCCACCATTGAAGGGGTTGTTAAGTCACCAGCTATACGTTGTGAAGCGCTCAAGCATTCTATTACAGTTATTAGTTTACATGTGTGTCGTTCCTGGAGAACAGGGTATTGTCCTACTGTTTATGTAAGACCTGACCTGGTGATTCTCCTAGTGCTGGGCAGACGGGAATGCCCAGGTGATTATTAGATAGATGAATGATGTCAATATTTAGAGCTATATATTAGCTCATGTTTATTAAGCTCCTATGATGCACCAACAACACTGCTAAGGGATCAACGTCTTCTAACTTCATGACATCTTCATTTATTGGAGAGCTTTATATATGTACCAGGCTCTGTATATCTTATTTCATTTCTTCCGTCCAAGAAACCTCTGAGATAGATACTGTCATCGTTAGTCTGCAGGTGTGAAAATGGAGGCTTCAAGAGATGAAGGCAAGTGCTTAGGTTAAGGTGGTTAGAAATGGTAAAGTCAGACGTCAGATGGACATATGCTCTACCCTCAGCAGTATATGATAGACCAACTGAATTAATTAACTAGTAAGAGACTACATCCGTGGGATCAGATCACACGCATTAGAAGTTCAGTTCTTCCTTACATGGCTGTGCGCCATAAGGAAATCGTTGACCTCTCAGCCTCGGTTTCCTGTCTGCAGAGTAAGGGTGGTGATAGGACGTATCTCATGGGACAGGACTGAGAAACAATGAAAATTCATGGAAGAACTTCATTCAGCATCTGGTCCATAGATACTGTTTGGTCATTGTTTGCGGCCATCCTTAAATGCACTACCATTATCTCCATCATTCATTGTGTTTCTACGTTGCTCTCTCATTACGTCACTATAGTACCGTTACTTCAGGATGTGTGTGTATGTTTAACGGCTTTATTGAGGTCTAATTTACACACCATAAAATTCACCCATTCTAAGCATACAATTTGATGAGTTTTAGCAAATGTATACAGTTGTGCAACCATCACCATAACCCTGCATTAGAACATTCCCATCACCTTAAAAAGTTCCCTCCCTTGTAGTCAACTCCTGAACCCATGCCCTGCCCCAGCCAACCACTGATCTGCCTTCTGTCTTTATAGTTTTGCCCTTTCTGGAAATTTCTACTTTGATTTTTTTCTTTCCCTCGAACTCTGGTCCATCCATATGAAACAACTGACTTGTTTGTTAAACATGAAACGCCCAGGTCCACCACAGACTCACTTAATGGGAATCAAGCTAGAGCCAGGGAATTTCCATAATTAACAAGCCACACAGGAGACTTCCTGGTGTGGTAAAATGTGAAAACCCTCCCCTGCAAATTCCAGGGTACAAGGTTGGCCCTGGCAAGACAGAGTCAGAGCACAGCTATCAGAGCCCACAGGGCTGAGCAGGAAGATGGAAGGGAAGTGGAGTGCTCCCTGGAGTGCTCATCTGAGTGATGATTCCCAGCCATTGCTCTTCTGGAACACATCTGTCCCTCAGAGGAGGCAGCCTGGCAGCCCCTTCCTCAGGAGGCGCTGGACCCTGGGGATAGACCTTCCTTGCCTCTCATTAATTCTTTCTCCCTGGAGAGAAAACAACCCCACCAGACACAAGCCTGATGTCTCTTGAGCCATCCCTGGAGACCAGAGCCTCAACTCAGAGCTGCTCCTGCAAGATTTACAAACCCATCCTCTTAGATCACTGTCTTCACAGAGCCTGCTGAGGATGCAGTAAGTCTTAGCTGAATAATGTGACACTTCTAGACTCTGAGACAGGGCCTAAGGAATCCTCAGGGACAATGTTCTTTGTCAAGGAGGCCTCTTGTGACCATGCTCCAATCAGGACTAGGACCCCCTGAGGACCATCTCCAGGGCTGGAGACTTCTCTAACCATGATGCACCCACATTGTATGCAGTCTGGAAGGCAGAGGGCCTGGGGCAAGTTTCATCTGGGTCAGGGTTGCAAACTCAAATGCTTCCAGAAGCTAGGCATGTAAGGGAGCGTGGCCAGAAGGAGATGGCTGTGGTGACCTGCAGAGTGCATGTGTCATCTAAAAGGGACGACTGCTAGTCAGTCATTGTCAATTGTCCCTGTGAAGGTTGTAGTACGAATGTTGCTGGAGCTTCTGATTTCTTAAGACATGCTGCAACCCAGATTTGCATGTGAATATTTTATAATGAGCAATTAATGTTTTTAAAAGTATAGGATATACAAAACATCTGTGGGCTATATCCAGCCCTTGGGCCATTTGGTATACTTCATATGAACTAGGAGGTCCTTTTGGCTATTTCCACTTTCCCACATAGCTAGGACTGTGTCGCAATGGGAGGGCACAGGTGATGGTTTCATAGTGATCTGCATTTGAGACCCAACTCTGCCTTTGCTATTTATATTGACCAAGTCATAACCTCTTTACACACATGAGACTCCTCATCTGAAAGGCAGGAATAGGAACATCTGCTTATCGTTGTTTCTTGTGAAAATTAAATGAAGTAAGGCATCTCTGGTTCATAATAACTGCTCAGTAGACCCAGCTCCCTCTCGCTACTCCTTTCATCAATTCAGCAAATATTATTGAGTATCCATCATCATCCAGGAAGGGAGCTAAATGCTAAAAGAAGGCTAGAGATGTTTAACCTAGTGAATCTTTTGTGGACATCCAGTGGGAGAAATAAAGAATGTCAAGCAAATAATACCATTACAATGTATCAAAGCCATGGGGATCTTTCATCTTAAAACAGTGAATTGAAACTTCTGGATATAACATTCCTCTCCTAAAATTTGATGAAAAGATAAAATGTAACCAAGAGCACAACTGTTCGCCTTCAAGCATCCAAGCAAGGTGAAACCACAACCCAGGGCTGTAAATACCAGGAAGTGGTTTCCTTAAGTAGATCATCCCGGTGTGGTCAGGCTCTTGTCCTCATCAAGACCTCCTAGAAGTTGTCTGGTGAGCAGTGCTTACTAATTTTCTCAATATCTGGGGTGGCGCAAACTGGGTGGGCATCCTTAACTTTTCCCTCTTTTGATGGGGAAGATTAGTAAGAGTTTCTGGGAGCAAATGAGTGAAACAAAAGAAGCAAAAAGTGAGTATTATAATGTATGAGGGAAATGAATTGAAAGGTGAGAATAAATCTGGATGTATCTCTACATGGAAATCGGATGCATACTGGCCCATGAAGGAGTGAACCTGGGATATTTAACAGAACCTGGAAGTCTATACAGAGCACTATTTCTAACAAAGGAAGCCCTTTCCTTCAAGTGAACTCTTCCCCTCAGGCTATAACCTTGGGCTGCAGGAAAAAGCAGACATAATACTCAACACGCGGCCCTCACCTGTGGCCCAGAGTGCAGTCTCCTTCGAGGTTGGAAATGAGTCAAGAGATCATCTATGTGTCATGAGAGCAAAAAGAAGGCCTGGATAGCTCTGTAGAAATGTGGAGAGATGAAGAAAAAGATTGCAAAGTAAAGCCAGCAGGAGAGGAATAAAAGGATGGCTAAAAAAATAAATGTCAAAGATTGAAAAAAAAATAAGCTGAACCTGGAAGGATAGATAATACATCAGCAAAAAAGGGATTTACAGAAAAGTTCAATCACTAGAGCAGCTTAACTAGCACACATGTAAAAATAAGAAGAAGAATTCAGAGACAAGACGAAATGACAAAGAAAAACATAAATGAGAGACAACACATGCAAAGAAAAAAATAAAGAACAGTGAGAAACTGAAATGATACTACAGAAAGATACGCATCATTTAGATCTGATCTAAAAGAAAGGCTTGTTATAAATTGGGTGGATGCAGACAAAAATCCTAAAATATTCCAATAGTCAGAGAGAAGATGTTAGTTGTGGAAGATAAATAAAAATGATTTAAAATAAAAAGAATGATTGTCCTTCTAGGAAAGAAGTCAATGAATGGAATAGGAAAAATAAAAGTTCTCAAAGACATAACGCAAGAAAAATTTTCTGAAATGGAAAACAAAATAAACCAAAACTAAATCGATCCAACCAAGACACACAGAATTTTCCAAGAAAATACAAAACCATATGATCTACATGAGGCATATTTTGTTTACATTATTGAACATTAAAGATTCTTTTTTTTGAGGAAGGTTAGCCCTGAGCTAACATCTGCTGCCAATCCTCCTCTTTTCACTGAGGAAGACTGGCCCTGAGCTAACATCCATGCCCATCTTCCTCTGCTTTATATGTGGGACGCCCACCACAGCATGGCTTGCCAAGTGGTGCCATGTCCGTGCCCAGGATCTGAACAGGTGAATCCCGGGCCGCCGAAGTGGAATGTGCACACTTAACTGCTGCACCACTGGGCTGGCCCCTTAGAGATTTTTTAAATGACACTTTTCCCCAACTCTTTAAAGAGACAAAGAAAATCATGTACAGAGAGTGAAATTCTGACTGGTCTCACATTTCTCCAAAGTCATACTTAAGGCTGGAAGAAAATGGAGTGAAATGTATACAAATATGATTCAGGTCAATTCCCAGCCAAAGAACTAGTTTGTTCTAAAGGCAGCATGCAGTAAGTCTCAGGGAGACTCAGTGAGAACTCAGGGAACAGAGCTCTTTAAAGAAAATTACCATTCACTATGAAAACCATGGTGTATTGACATCACCTAGAAATGGAGGCAGAATATCAAGGCCCACTACAAATCTGCTGCATCATAATCTGTATTTTAACAAAACCCCAGGATGGTTCACTTGCATGTTAACATTTGACAGCACTTGTGAGAGGAGTTACAACAATAAATCCAGGAATGAAGAAATGACGGTCAAAAGACTACGAACGTTGTTGCTATTTCATTATGGTACAATAGTTGGCAATTATGAAAATCATGGTTACGGAACAAAATGTAAATGTCATCATCCTTGACAATGTCACAATTAATAATAACATAACTAAAAAATTTGGAAGTTATGGAGAAGTAAGTTTGCGAGAGATTTCTGTGAAGAGCTTCATCTTTTATAGCAGAGAGCTAAATGGTATCCTCTAAAAAGCCAAAGCAGTTTAAAATGTAACACTGACTCCAATTTCTTAATGTTTTTGTAACATCTCTTCTTTACATTAGAGGAATCTTTTAGGAAATTATATCTTCTGCAATGAAAAAACATTTATTTGAATCTCAGCTATACTGTCAAATTCATTAGTTTATTTTTCCATTTTTAACTCCAAGTACCATGAAATGTGATTCTTTTCATAAAAAAATAGCATGCTAGGTTAAAGTATTTATCTATTCTTAAATCTGTGTTTATGCACAAAACAATGTTTAGTACAGCATTCACCTAATATTAACGATGGTTCTTTAGGATGATAATATATGGGGTGATTTGCAAATGTCTTCTTGCTGTATATTTCACTTAGTATTTTTATAATGAGCATGCATTTCTTTTATAAAAACAGTAAAGCTATAAGTAACTTTAAGGGAGAGAGCAAGGCTACAAGCCCTATTTCTGTTATAGTGTGCTGCATCCTTGGTTCAAAGTTCTCTTCTCTGAGGCATCCTGATGACCACCCTTAGTCCTTTCTATTGGTATCCAGTCTCCTGAAGCCTCATTAAACTGCAACCTTCAGGAGGCATGAAGCAGACTGGTCTTCATTATGGATGAATACCCCTTGTGTTTAATATACGAGGTGGCACAGTATGCTCAATACTTTTTTGTTAAACAAATGAATGAATCCTCCATGATCCACAGAGGTTTCATGACAAACCAAGACTCCTTTTAAACATTTGACCATGGTTGAGCGGGCTGACTTGAATTTTAAGTAACTAAAGGACTGAAAAATCTGGTGACCTTTTCTGAGCAAGAATCAGGATGTGGCTAATTGAGACTAATCCATACCATCTAGGTGCTCAGCGGTTGTAAATGTGATCCTTAAGTTTGTATGAACATGACTTTTTCATGTTTGAATGTGGCTTAATTAAGCAAAATGTCTTATGTGAGGATTCAAATCCCCATGTAGATTAAACGAGTCTATTTAGGATCCACTAAGACTTTGAAAGTTTTGCTCATACTGTAGCGCATTGCCTTATATCCCCATACCACAGGGGAATAAAAGAAAAGTTCAGAGAGAGAGGGAGAATCACTGAATGTGAGAGCTGTGTGGGACCTCAGAGACCATCAAGCAACCTCTCGTTTTACCCCTGAAATCGACTCACTGTCAAAGAAAAATAGGCCATGCAGAAGAAAGTGCCTGACTCTTCCTGCCCTGTTCGGAAGTGGACTCCACAGTAGTATGATGGTGTCGTGGAGGAATGCGGATCAGAGCTGCAGAAGAGCCAGTCTGGCTTCCAGCTTTGCCTAACAACGTGTCTCGTGTCAACATGGGCAAGTCCGTTTCTCTCTTTTGGGTCAACGGTTACCATTCCTTTGAAAATTAAAGAATCATGTTAGGTAGGTACTCATCAAACTTTGTTATTTAAGACATGGAATACTGATTTAACAAGAATGACATAATAAATTTACTTGGAAACTGAACACAGAAAGCAAAGGAAGGCCAAGATATTTGGGTTGGATGCAAGATGCACGGCGGGGACTCTGATCCCCGGCTACTTGCCATTTTCAACCAAGATCCCTTACAGCTCTGACATTCAGACTGACTTCCAGGGAAATAATATTTTAAAGAAACGAATTATTATAACAAAAGGAACAAGAACCATACAGCCATGACTGAAGCATGTTATTTCTATTTGAAAGAATAAGTAATAGAATCTTGATCCGTCACAAGTTTTGTTATAAGGTGGGGAAGAGCCAGCACTGATAAAATGATTCTCCAGCAACTGTTGAGGAAGTGACGCCTATTTAAGTTTTTAGTAAAATTGATGGATGTTGCCCAGGAGATGACAATCAGAGAAGAATGATACAGCTAGGTGTGATGTGCTTGGACACTTTGATGGAAGAAAGTTGAAATGGACCAAGTGATGGTGAGATTATAATAAGGATGGCATAGAGCCTAAGGCCTTGGGTTCTGAAGTTGGATAAAACTATGTTTTATCTGGATCATCCTGGAAAATTCTGTTTCACTTTTCTGTTCCTAATTTTGTAGAACTCTAATGATTAGGACTCTCCAGCTGTGCCTTTCTTCCTAGTGCCCTAAAATGAGCACTTTAGTATGATTTTGCTTTCCTTACAATATCTACAGAAAAATAATAGAGAGAGAGAAAAAAGGAAAATCACAAAAATAACAAAAAATTTATAAAGTTCATATGGTAGTGGTTCTTGTTCTAAAATTTTTGACCCCCTGTGAGCTGGCAAATGGAAAAAAGAAGTGAAGAACAGGATTTTTGAATAGTGGACCAGTCACATATCAGCCATATGACCTTGGTTATATCAAACCACGAATTTAAAATAACTTGCTGCTGAAAATGGGGTTCAATTTAGTTTTTTAAAAATTAAATACTATTTTGGGTGATACACGGATATGGCGTAATAGGTAACTATAGCATATAAATAACTCAGATTTTGCAAACATTGGCTTACTGGCTTTGGATGGGTAAACCTAGGTTTGGCTATCAGCAGGTGACTTAGTTCTGGGACCTCAAGCAATTTCTATAACCCCTACGTAACTCCTCTCCTTCTAGGTGATGGGTGAATAATAAAATCTACCTGAATTCAGTGTGGTAATAACAAGTGTAAATCTCCTGGCAGAGATCATGGTAATAATGATGCTCAGTAAATGGGAGTGAGTATCGTGATTTCATTTATTGGATTAATGCATGTCCTCTCCCTGTTGGCTTTAAGTTCTTGGGAAGCACAGGTATTGTCTGTTTTTTCCTTAAAATTACTCCAACAGTAAGTACATAATACATATTTGCTGAATGAATGAATTCATCAGAAGAATGTGCGGGCCATTCCTAGAATTCACTGGGAATAAACTCTCGTATTATAGAATCATAGTATTATTTTCCCTTACTGGTGGTTGTGATTCCACGGTTAGACTCTCAAGGCAAAGCCAACAGAGAGCCATTTTAAAGCCGTGAGTTCCACTTCCTGGGGACGGATTGTGACAAAATATCCTAGCTGGTAAGTACAGATGGTGCCTCCTTCACCATTAAGGTGTCTCATCTGTTTTTCTTGCCACTTCTTAGGCTATTTGCCACAATTAAGTACGGCAGCAGAAAGTCCCACAGGCTGGTTTATGTTGTGTTTAAAAAGTTAATTAAATTGCCAAGTTGTTAAGTTGTTAAATTTAAAGTTAAAAAAATCTATTAGCAAGTTTCCTCCTGATTAAAGTCATGAGACCCATGTGTTTTGGTTTTCAACTTGGTCTTCTCCTGCAATAAACATCGAAAATAAAACAATTCCATTTTATGACCGAGCCCTCTACAATGCCTTTGGTTTGATGCATTAGGAGGAAAAAAGACAGTTAAATTACCATTCATCTCTACACAAAACTTCCAAAGAACATGTTTCTCTTGGCAGGGTGGAGTGTGGGGCGTAGGGTGAGTTAAAACTAAACATCTGTCCAAAGTTATTGTATGTCATTTTCTATGTTATAATCTGATCTCGCGAGATAATAGAAAACAAGATGCGCCTCCTATTCTTAGGATGCTGGAGTACTGATAGTGGAGGGATAATATCGATCAATGGTTTTCATAGGCAGACAGGTTTGCCTTAATTCCTGGCATTCGCACACAGGCTGGTAGGCCATCCTGGTTTTCCCCTGTCTCATTGGTTCAATGAAGATATTATAATATATGCTTCATAGGATTTTGGAGAGAATTAGTGAAATAGTGGCATACAGTAACCATCACTAAAAAAACAGCTCTATCAAGAAAGACTATGTAGTTTAGAGTTTAGCATGGAGCCCAGTCTCTGGGGCCAAACTTCAGATGTCCACTCATTCAGCAGTGTGAATTTGGACAAGTTATTCAGCCTCTCTGCCACAGATTTCAGGTCTGTGAAGTGGGTTTGATGACAGTATACAATGCATGGGGTTTATGTGAAGATTAAATGAAATAAAACATAATATTCTTAAAACAGTACTTGGCACAAAGTAGGTTGCTTAATAAATGATAGCTGTTATTGTGAGCCACATAAAAAATGCATTCTGATCTGTAGTTATCTATCCACACGCAGATAAGTTATTATATCTTACAATATTATGTAATATCATATCCATATATAGATATATATAGATATATCTGTACAAGCTAATTTAAGAGCTAATTTAAATGAAAATATATGAGAGTAAATTTGACTCTTAAGAGGTGCTTCAATGGAACCAGTGTTAGAATAATCGAATCTGCACGTTGGAAGAGGTCTTAGAAATCATCAATTCTACCCTAACTACTGAATGAATCTTCCTGGCCATCCCCTGACGGGTTGTCATTGGAAATGTGATGTGGAACTCTCTACCTTCTGACAGCCTGTCTAGTGCCGGACAGCTCTAATTTTTGGCAATCTCATTCTTCTATTGATCTGAAGTCTGTCTCCCTTCCATATCAGGGTTACACGTTAGACATCTGCTCAGTCTTCTACATAATAGCTCTTGAGAAACTTGAAGGCAATCATCATGAATCCCGAGGCATCTCTTCTCAGGGATAAAAAGCCTCCATCTTTAGCGAACACACACTCAAGATTCACTTCGAATGCCGTCACCTCTTGGAAGCTTCCTTTGCTCTCTCTGAGAGGACCTGAGCACACCGTCTTCAGAGCCCCCATGCTCTTAGCCAGTTTTCCATTACTTCTTTTATCCCAATTACTGTCAATATGGGTTTATATTCATTTACCTCCCCAAATAATCTCTTATTGGAGGGCTCGTAGCTGATTCATCTCTGTATCCTGGTGGTGCATGATCAAAGTTGAAAAACGTTACAGTGGTTCCTCAAAAAATTAAGATAGAATTGCCATATGATCTAACAATTCCACTTCTGGGTACATATCCAGAAGAATTAAAAGCAAGGTCTCAAAGAGATATTTGTACATCCATATTCATAGCAGCATTATTCACCATAGTCAAAAGGTGGAAGCAACCCACATTTTGTCTATCAGCAGACTAATGGATAAACAAAATATGTTATATACATATAATGGAAGATTATTCAGCCTTGAAAAGGAAGGAAACCTGCCACCTGCTACAACATGGATGAACCTTGGGGGCATTATGCTAAGTGAACTAAACCAGTCACAAAAAGACAAAGACTGTTTGATCTCACTTCTATTCCACTATAGCAGTCAAATTCATAGAGATGGAACATAGAACGGTGGTTACCAAGGAAATGGGGAATGGAGAGTTAGTGTTTCATGGGTACAGTTTCTGTTTTGTGAGATGAACAGAGTTCCAGAGGTGGATGGTGGTGATGGGTGTACAAAAGCATGAATGTACTCAACACCACCAAACAGTACACTTCAAAATGGTTAAGGTGGTAAATTTTATGGTATGTGTATCTTTTCACAATTAAACATTTTAAAAATAAAATAAATAATTAGTGTTGAATGAGTGAATGAGTGGATGTATGTTTTAACTAAAAGAGTGATACCCAGGGGCCAGCCTGGTGGCATAGCAGTTAAGTTCCCACGCTCCATTTCGGTGGCCCAGTGTTCTCTGATTCGGATCCTGGGCGTGGACCTACACATCGCTCATCAAGCCATGCTGTGGCAGGCATCCCACATATAACGTGGAGGAAGATGGGCATAGATGTTAGCTGAGGGCCAATCTTCCTCAAAACACAAAAAAAGAGTAATACCCAATAATCTTTGCAGACATTTTGGCTGAGCAGCAGAAGAAGATAATTTGATGAGGGCAAGCCTTTCTGGTACCTCTCAAATCACACCATTTAGATAGCTGCTTATTTTGCATCCACCCAGAGCCTGGTTTAATGAGAACAAAGCTGCCTTAAGCTGATCTAAGAGGTCAGTATAAACCCAACTGCTTCTTTGCTCACATTCTCTTTTTGAAAACCAATCTCTACAGGTTGGCTCAACAATACCACAGTTTGGAGACAAACGCAACCACCTTCACCACTGTAGTTAGTAGAGAATACTTCCTGTGGGGCACTCTTTCCCATTGAATAGTTGGCCCCAACTGTATACTCTCTTACATGTATACAGAATAATTTTCACCAAGAGATCTAGTTTTTAATCTCAACTGCCAGTAAGTCAGTAAATCCATAGAGGAGTCCTGCTGTCTCTCATGGAATATCAGTTTCACCATCTGAAGACAAGGGGCGAGATTTTGATCATTCCTAAAAAAGCAATAAAACGTAGAATTTTAAGAGCTTGGATTGGGAGTCAGGCAGAGCTGGCTCTAGTACAAGTACTAACACTTGATAAATAGTAAAACTTGGTTATATCAATTAGTCCCTCTGAACGTCA